>NW_024582091.1:47137135-47453919 GCF_017639235.1 Corvus kubaryi
AATTAATAATCATTTTCTTAGGGCTTTTTTTCCCCTTGCAGATGCTGCCCTTCCTTCCTCAGCCATTTCAGACCCTGCTCGCTTTCCAGGCGGGCAGCCCATCTACCCGCCACCGCCGCTTCCCCCTCTCCCTCCTCTGGCGCCGGGCCCGGCGGAGCAGTGGCGGCAGGGCAGGAAGGGGCCGCTGTGCGTGCCCGCGCATCCCCGTGTCCCGCTGCTGTCCCGCCGGCGCTCCGGCAGCGCTGAGGCGGCGGCCCCGTCCCCACCCCCGCCCCGCCCCGCGGGCGGAGCCTGGGGAGGCCCCGCCCCGGCGCTGCCCCCGCCCCGGCGCCCATTGGCGCGCGGCGCATCCCCGTTAGCGCTCGCGGCGCGGTCTCGCGATGCTGGGGCCGCCGCCGCCATATTGTCGCTCTATTTTGATTCGGAGCGCAGCGAGCGCGGGGGGAGGGGGCCGGGAGCGGCGCGCGGCCCCAGCGGCGGCTCCGGCTGAGCGGGAGCGGCGCCGCCACAGCCACCGCACACACGCCCTCACACACCCCCACCCCACCCCGCCCCGCCCGCCGCCGCGGCAGCACGGACCCCCCTGCTCTCCTTCCTCCTACTCCTCCTTCCTCCTCCTACTCCTCCTCCCCCCCCGGAGCGGAACGGCGGCGGCGGGAGGCTGCGGAGAGGGTCGGGTCGGCGGGGTCTCCCCTGCCGGGCGGAGGCGGCGGCGGCGCTGGTGGCGGTAGTGGCGGCGGCTGCTGCCGTGGTGGTGGGGGAGGCGGCGGCGGAGGAGGAGGCGGAGGAGGAGGAGGAGAAGCGGCAGCAGGGTAAGGCTGACCCCGCCGAGGCGGGCCTGGTGGCGGCTCCCCGGGCCGGTTTCCTGGTCCCATCCCCGGGGGGCTGCAGGGAGAGGCGCGGGGGGCCGGCAGGGGCGGGGGCCCGGGGCTCCCGCGGCCGCTCTGCGCGCCCTGGACTGTGCCAGGGTGAGGAGGGCAGGGAAGGCCTGCGCGCGGGGAGGGAGCAGCCCCGGCACCCCGCTCGTGCCGGCGTGCCGGGGCGGGGTGGGAGAGCAGGGACGGGAAGGGAAGCGACCGCGCAGCGGGGCGTTCAGCGAGAGATGGAAACTTCTTTTCCTTCGCGAGTCGCTGGAGCTTCCCGGCGCGGGGAGGGAGCGGGGGGCTGCGGCTGCCCGGGGAGGGGCGGGAGCTGCCAGCGGGCTCGCCTGGCTGCGGGAGGGAGGGGGAGAGAGAGAGAGAGGGAGGGAGGGGCTGGCCCGGCGCCTGGCAGGTGACAGGTGTGAGTGCGCTGGGCGAGACTCCGCCATTTGAGGATGAGTACCCGAGTGTCTGAGGTGTGAGTTTTGGTGCTCCGTGCCTTTGCGGGGGCTGGCTGGGCTCGATTCCATATATAGTATATTTAGGACGTTGGTTTCTATTATTCGAGTCAATTTAATTGTCAAGTAGAAATTCTTGAAATGGTTCTGATAAGAGGGGGTTTGCAGAGAGGAGATGCATACTGTTTCTCATTTTCTTCCCTTTTTCTGGTTTCTGAGAGACATGGGAACGCTGTGCAGAGGTGTGTAGTACTCTGTCTCATTCATTGGAAGGCTCGTATGAAAAGTCTGAATGCTCAGTCCTGTTAGATGTAGCAAGGCCTTCAGGGTAGGAGCCTGGTGTTCTTTGTGCTGTGCCTGGTGGCTCGGCAGCGCCTGGTGTGTTCCCAAGACGTGTGGGTGTTCCTGTATTAATGATAGTAAGCACATACATAAAAAAGGAATTCCAAAGGGATGCATCTTGGCAAGGAGTGGGTTTCAGGTGTGGTTTTCTAGTCATCATAAGTTTGGGATGTCTGATACAGACTGAATAAAGCAGTTTCTGGAGTTCACCTGTAGAACACTGAAAATGGTACTGCATATAAATTTCAAAACTCTAACATCTGCCTTCTAAACATCAGCGTAAGTCAGAGTCTTTCTCTTAGACTATTCAGATTAGTTCGTGTCCTAATTTTACCCACCAAAATGGTACTGTTCATGCACTACTTTATAAGGAGGGCTAATGATACTGTAGCAATAGCATTATATTCACAACTGGCCACAATTTGCTGAAATCAGGAATAAGTTTCAGCTTAGCTATTGATTTGCCATATAACTAGGCACTTGTGTTTCACATACATATTTCAATTATTTGTTCCTTACCTATACTGTTGTAACGGGATTTTGTCAAACCCCAGAATTCTGATACCTGCTTTTGGCAAGAGGGAAGTTCCACTGACACATTAGGAGAGACATGTCATCAGCTTCAGTGATTTCTGCTCTCTATTTTAAATGAAAATTTCAGTCATTTGTGGCTGTGATCCACATGTTAAACTTGGGGATGCTTCTCTGTAGATAGTACCTTGGTTTGTGCTGCAGCAGAATGGACCCTGAGTTGAGTCTCAATTTCTTGTAAAAAACTCAGGAGACCTGGGTGGTTTTTCTCATGTTGCTTCACAGGGGAGAGAGCCTGCAAAGGGGAAGAGGTAAGGAAGGTGGTTGGGGGAGTTACTCAGTCTGGGTCATCCCAATTTTGTGTTTAAGAGATGCTTGGTAAAGCTTCATCATCCCTATCATTACATGTGGGGGCAGTGCCATCTTGCTATGCTGTGCTATGCTACCCTTGCTTATGCCAGCTTTTCAAGACTTTGAAATGCAAACCATTATCTTTCTCAATACAGGAGAAGTCAAAGGGTTCTACTCTTTTCCTTTATATCTGCTGATACAATAATAGAATTCTTGAAAATTGGGCACTCTTCCTGTGATAGTGTCCTGGTAGAAACTTCTCTTTTCCACCAGTGACAGAACAGAAGATGATAGTGGTTTTCCTCACCATGACATTTTTTTGAAGGCCAAGGTCTTGTGTTTTTTTGTAATGGTTTTTGGTGTAATAGGTAACCAGTATGTTTTTTGAGCCTTGTAGAATTAAAGCTGTCATCTTTTGAAGAGATTATTCTCAGCAAACTTTTTTTTTTTTGCTAGGCAGCTTAAAGAACTATTGGCAAACTATTTCTTTGTGAGAGCGTACTTTGAAACATAAGACTAAGTTACTGTTCATCCCGTTGCAAGTGCCTCCTCTTTATCATGATCTCCATGGCTGGAAACACTGGAAGAAATAGGTTGATCAAATGTGACCTCAGGTTTATGAAATGACTGTAAATTTAGGACTGCGGGATCAGGCTGATCTTTTCTGAACTGCTGCAAGTGGAATGCTGAACGATGTTGCTGTTGGTGCTTTTACAGAAAACAGAACAAAAATTCCAGTGATTCGGAACTGGATTTTTTTAAACCTGTATTCAAAACTCAAATATTTAAATGTTTGAAATGGAAGTTAACTTTTTTACCACGAATGTATACAGTGATTCAAGTTGGGTTTTTCTCACTTTAGTGGTGTAGTAGGTTATCTCAGCTGGGCAAGTGTGTGCTTTCTGTTTCAAGGAGGAGAAATGCTACTGGATGCTCTAAGGTATCTTGAACCCTGCTTAGCAACCTGTTCTGATTTGGATTCCACATACTTAAATGCAACTGTGAAAGCAAGAAAGCTGTCAGATTTACAATTGGATAATATTTTTTTATAAACTCTTCAATGTCATCAGGGGTTTTTCAGTATAATAGTTGTTTCAGTTTCACCCTCTCTTGAGAATGCTTACAAAAAAATCACTGGCATAATATTGATGCTTTCCCTGACAGAAGTTTTTGTAGACCTTTATCCTAATTATAGTAAAATTAGGGATTTATTTTTATTGAACGGATTAGCAAGCTCAACTTTCAATCAAGAAATTACTGCAAATGCTATACAGATGTTTACTGAATTTTCTGGTTTGTGTTACACTGCCTTTAGGTGGTGTTCCTTAATTGGTAGTAATTGAATTCTAGTGAAACCAAGTGAAATAGCTTGACATAAGTAAAGTTAAAAGATCTGTGGGGTTTGTGTATAGTATCCCAGTATTCTTGGAACATGACTGTTGCTGGATGAATGGCATCACTTGGGATGTTCTTGTTGCCATAGGTGCAATTAAATAGTTAATGTTTTTAGAATGTATTAATTTTTTTCATTGGTTGCAGGAAGTCAAGCATAATTTGGTAATGCGCTAAATGAATTGTAAGTTAATACCTAGTCGGAGAATTTTACCAGAAGAAGATTTTTTTTGTTTAAAATACGCATTATACTCTTAGAAAAATGCTATGTGGAACCAATTTTTGTAGCAATATTCAAAGTATGTAGTTCCTTTCTGTTCTGAGCACAGATGAAGATCAGATTTCATTGTCTTTAATGATGAGTGTTTTAAAACTCATTCAGATCCTGGTTGTACTATGAACAATTTTTCTGTTATTTAAAAATCTGTGTTTCAGCAGGGATTTAAACCTTGTGCTCCCTTTAGTGTTTAGCAAAGCATTACCTTAGGAATACTCCGTGGCAGAAGAAAACCGTAGGTTATATTTATGAGTTTTTAAAAAATAATCACCCAAGCAACCAGGACTGTGTACCTATTAGTCATGATATTGTTAGGTTTGCTAGAATTTACTAAAAATGGGACAAAGCCACTTTATATGCTCTCTACTTTGATGATTAACTTAAGGTAGATTAACACATTCAAAGTATCTTATGCTTGTTCCAAAATTAATCGGATCTGGTGCTGTGTAGTGCTGGCTGGTGGGTGTTCTGGGGCTGCCAATAGAGAAGGCAGGATTCCACCTGCTTTTACTCTCATTGAAAGCATGAATTCAAGTTACTTTTTTCTACAAAGCTACCAGTTTTCACAAAATTTGTAGAATCCTTTTTATCTGTGAGATTTTATACATCCTTTAAAATGCACTTGAAATTGATCAGAGGGTGCAAATCCTTACTAAAAAGGAAAAAACCCACATAAATGCAATTTCTTTAAGAAACCTTAGTTAACCGGACATGCTAGAAAATAAATTTTTGCAGTTCAGGAGTTCAGAATCAGCTGTTCTTCTGTGGACAAGATGTTGAAATGCATCTATTCTTTGTGTTTTGGGTTTTTTTTAAGAAATAGTTGCTGGTTTTGTATATTTGTGTAGTGTATAAAGTGTCTTTAATTTGCTTTTCTAAAGTCACAAATCTTGAGCAATCATATTTCCTTTAATCTTGTATCTCAGTAAATTTTGAGCTCATCAAAATTCCGGCAAAGAAATTAGCCAAGGGGCAAGGTGTGAAAGATTTACATTGTAATAATGTTGAACAAAAGTGAAACTTGTTGAAGTTGATGGCTTCATTAAGATCATCTCTTTAGGGGAAAGTTTTGCATGAACTTAGCAGTTACCTGTACTTAGCTGCCAGTTGTCTGTGGGGTAAGAACCATGTCTGATGTGCAGTACTCTTTTTTTCAGTCAGTAGTTAAAGGACATGAGAGGTTAAGTATATTGTGGCTAGTGCTTGAAGGAGAGTGGTAAGATAATAGGCATCTGGGATAGAGGTGGAATGTGATTAATTGGAACACCGGGGCATGGCTGAGACAGAAAAAAAAATCTATGGGAAATGGGACTTTATACATTTTGCTATTTATGGATCAGTGCCCTAAACAAAAATCTCATTAAAATAGGTTCTTAAGAAGATGAAGACTGAAAAAAAAAAAAAAAGCGATGTTTGGTGATGTTGTTGCTTCCACTCATTACAGAGCCTCTTGAGCTGTGCCTGCTCGTGTGTTTGTGTGGGTCTGATTCAACAGGAGTGCCCAGACTGACACAGTGCATGAAGCAGCATGGGACAAGAACATGCATGAGTAAGGGAGGAGTTACATAAGTGCATAAGACATGTATGTTTTTTTCAAAATACATTATCAAAAGCATTATTTTATCATTACATCATGTATAGCTACAGTTTCTTTAGATAATGTGACTTGCATGTTGGTTGCATGCTGGTAGTATAACTCAGTCATCTCTCTGTGGGCTGTTGCATGCAGTGGTACATGTGATGTACTCCCAGGTCTAACTAATTTATTTGTGAAGGTGAGCCATGGTAGTATCAAATTGTTTTAGTAAGCCTGAAATTATTTACTTTTTAATATAGATTTATTACAGACTGAAGATTTTATGGAATTTTTTGAGTCTTGAAATAAGTATTTGCCTGGTACGCCTCTATTTTGTCTGCAATGCTAGAAGAAATTGATAAGAAATCACTGGCAGATGAGAAATACTCTTTAACAGCAACCTTTTTATTTGCTGCAGCATGTCTTTATTGTTCAAGAATGTGCTTTGCTGTTATCAGGTGTTTTCATAAGTTAGTTGTACAAAGATCAAGCATAAATATGTTTAGGGTATAACTCTTAGAGACTGTCAAAGCTAGGGTTTTAGAATGCATTTTTCAAAGGAAATCGCACTGTGTGTAAAATCTCTTGCTGATCCATCCATTTATCAATGTGTTCTCAGAATGTCTTTTTTAACAGGGTAAAGTAACTAAAAAAATACAGTAAGTTTCAAAATTTAACTACCCCACAGACACTAGTTACTGATCTGGTGCCTCAGAAGCTGTCACTGACACGTACATTCAGATAAATAATTTCTTTTCCTGAAGTTGTTGGGGTTTTGGAAGTTGATTTCTGTTTTGTACTGAAGGCTAGAAATGCAGAAAAGTCTTTCCATGTGTAAGTTGTAAGCCTGATTTCCCTAGGTAGAAAAAAATGAACTGTTTCACCTATGTATAGGGAAAAAAGCACACAATTAAAAGAATATGTAAGTTGTACAGTGTGGTCTGTAATTGTAACTTTTGTCAATTCGTTTTGTGTTTAAATTCTTAAGAACTGAAGTCTCCCCTTCCTGCATTTGTGCTGTGCTACAGATCTCTTTTTGCAGTACTCTCCTGTCTTTTTACAGCATTCATAGTTTTTTTTTGTTTTTTCTGTTTATTTTTTCTTTACTCTTTGACAAATCTGTGCCATGCAGAATTTATCTCCTTCAACCACCTTTTTACTGACATCCTATCATATGTGTAGGTGAGCTAAAAAGAAGAAATATGTTCATTCATATCCTCTGCCTTTACCTTGCCTAGGCATGCTGATCTGTACTTTATAGCTGAAGCATTAGTGCACTCTTGTTTACACTTTGTCATTCTTTTTTATTCTAATCGTTCTTGGATACTTTTCTTAAGAGATCCATTCAGCAGTTTGCATTTCATTCCCATTTTGTCTCTTCTTCAGAGTATCACTGCTAAGTTTGCCCCTGCTTCATTTAGGCTTTCCTGAGAGAGCAATAGAAAAAAAAAGGTCTTGAGTTCTGTACTTGGATTTCTTTCAGTTCATTCAAATGGTTCAAACTGTAACTTCCCATTTGTTGAACAAGCTTTTTTTTTTTTTTTTTTTTTAAAGGGAATCGTAGGTTATTTTTCTTAAAGAGCCTTCTTAAGTCTAACAGCCTTAAGCCTGGGAACAGACAATCTCCAGGGGCTCAGCAAAAGTGTGCTTAAAAAGGCATTTTAGGTTGGTAAGTGCAAAGCAGTAAAAATCTAGTGTCTTGCTCTCTTTTTGTTTTAAGTACTACTCTTGTCTTTGGTAAATGGGGATAAGATTATTTTGTATGCGTGTTACAAGCTGTGTATTTAAAACTGTCTTAGTGGAATAACTGCCAATACCAGATTATTATATTGTGTTGACTAGAGTTTAACCTGGATTAGACTCTTCCGTGCAAGGCAGTGTATAAATATTTATTAAATAAGTCTATCCTAGAAGAGTTTGCAGTCCCATGAATAGTAAGTTTGTTTACCTAGGTACATGTATTGGATTAGACAAAGACATTTAGCAAAGCATTTTTGTTACCTTTCATTTATTAGGTGTGTTAGTTCTCCAGTCATTTTTAAATTGTCCCAATTTTTAAAAATTAATTAAAACTGTCTTTGATAGCTGTAATTCATTTAGTGGTGTTTTGACATGACTTTTAATATTTGTCTGGAAAATTCATAGAAGAGTTATGAAATTACTTGAGCTAGACCCTCATTAGCTTGTATTCATTGGTAGCTGTTGAGGGTAGAGGTCGATGTGTCAAAGCCGAGAGTCGAAGGTTATCACACTGGATCGTATCTGTGACACACTTGGGACTTCACTCAGATTGAGAACTTTTTATTTCTTTGGAGCATGAGTTGAATACAAGGAAAATTTAACCATAAGCAGTGTCTTAATAAATACAATTTGTTTTGTTGTGTATCTGAGTTAAGACTTAGTATGAATGTATGTGTAAAAAAGGTTGCTAAAGGATTCATTTTTGCACCTCTACAAAAAGCACATTTTGATCTTTCTTTTCCGTGCATAAAGGGCAACACTTTTTTTTGTTCCTCTTGCCAAATATCTGGTGAAGGAGAGTAAAATAAATTGTAAGCAGCAGGTGAAAACTGTCACTTGGATTGTGGAAATTCCTGTTCTTTCCAGTCTCTTGTGTCTAGCAGGTGATGAGTTAAGCAGCAAGGTTCAGAGAAAATACCCATTATTTGCTCTTTTTTCCCCTGCATGGGGCTGAAAACCCCTGTGGTTTCCAGATCAAAAGGAAAATATAGTTTCTCCCAGTAGTGCTTTCATACATATACTGTGGAGGAAAAATACCAGTTTTACAGTGTGGTATCTTCACTATTCTGATGATATTGATCTTGTCAAAGCTGGGAAAGGTACCAGCATGGCTGCATCATTTTGGATGAATGAAAGAGTGTCATCCTTCCATAATGCAGCAGTCTGCATACGGAGCTTGCTGGTGTGGTGCAGTTACATGTGCAGAATGGTGTTATTTCTCTGCAAGAGCTGCAACCTTGAGTGAGTAGTTTTGGTTTATTGATACAAAAATATGCCTGTGCTGCCATGAAAGGAATGCTTTCGCTATTTTATCCATATATTTCTGTATAAATTAATTACTCTTGGAGTAATACAACAAAATGGCTTTGAGATAGGAGGTTTAGAGCAAAAAAATGGAAAAACATGAGTGTTTGTGAGCATCAGGGGCCACTGATATTTTGCTGTGACTGAACAGGGAAGATTGCTTTCACTGACACAAGCAGCTGGTCCCTTGTTCCGGTCTCATCTGTCTGTGAGCCAGGGCAGTTTATGTATGGGTGGTTAGAAAATTAATCAGATTGCTATTTAAATTAGGTGATCTTGTGGGGTGAGACCAACCCTGGGGCGCCAAGGAGCTGTTAGATCAGTTTGGTAGTCTCCTGTAACTTCACACTTAGGGGGTTGGTTTGTGCTACATCAGTGACAGGGCATGGATTTGCCATCCTTTCCCCTGAGTTCACTGGTGTGGTTTTAGTATGAGCCCACAAATAGGTTTTTCTGCAAAACTGAGATATGGTAGAAAAACCAGAAGAACAGATAGATAGAAGAAATCAGAGTTCATTAAGCTGGTATTGTGGGTGATGAAAGTCCCTCATGAAACTGTAGACCTAAGAGTGGTCCTATGACAGAGAAGCAGGAAGACCAGTTCAGGGAATTATCTCTACACACTGTGGCACTGCAGCTGTTCACAGAGTCACCAGCTGAAATACTGAAATGGTGTAAATTAAAAGCTAGCCTTTCAAAAAGTAGAACAGGAATTAGTTGAACTAACTTCACCACAGAACTGACGTATGTGGATTCTGCCACAGTGTAAAAGCTTCACTAGTGACCTGCCTGGATGAAAGGTGGTAACAGTAATTTTTCTCCTCTTATCTGGACATAATCAAGGTGTCTTAAATGCTTTCAGCAGATGTATTTTAATTAGCTGTAAGTGATGGTGCCTGCAAGAATCCTAGCAGTCTTTGTCAATAAAAACGGCTAGTTTTTTCCAAGGTTTTCTGATCTTTAAATGCTGTAGTCCAGTTTTGCAGTGCAGTAGGAAATTCAGGTCCTATTGAAACTTGTGGAAGTGTGGCTAATAGATAAGTGCAATGAGTTATGTAAACTACGGAAAGAGAGATTGAGAGAATTGTTTAGAAAAGGTGCAGAACTTGTTGACTCTTGAGGAAAAGTGTGGTTAAAATAGGATAGCAAAGCAGATGTTTTGTAAAGATGTTCATGTTTCACCTGTGTACTACAAGGGAGCATTATTTGTGGCCCAGAGTTGGAGCCTTTTGTAGCCTTTAATAGTTATAAGAGAAAACTAGTGAATCTCTTAAATTATAATCTGCTATTCAAACATATCAATGAATATAAAGCTTCATTTAAAGATGAGTAAATAAAAACTAGTGTGTAGGTGTTCTCTTTCTTTCAGCTGCTGGTTTTGGATGGACTTCAGAACTCAACAGTAGTTGCTAATCTGGCCTGCACATTCAGATTCTAGGCTGGCAGATACTAACAACTTTTTCAAGCTAAAGCTTAGGCTGTGATTTCTTTCTGGTTTTCTTGGTTGTGTTTGTTATATTGGTTTTGTTTGATTTCTTACGGGTTTTGGTTGCCAGTAGTTCTGCTATGACAAGAGAGTATCTTAAAGTACCACCTAATGGTGTTACCAGAGTTGATGGAGCTACAGGCTTCCTTCCTGTTGAAACTGGCCAAAAGAACAGGCCAAACTGAAGCTTACGTTTCTTCAGTGCAGAGCCAGGGGCAGCTCTCTGGAATGTTTTTTCCACTCCCCATCAATGAGTGGGGAAATTCTTGCCAACACAAATGAGATTGAGACCTGCAACTTGCCTCAACGTAATACAGGTTATACTGAAAGGAATACTTCAGCTAGAAAAATATTTGGAGTTATACTAGCATGGGATCTTGTTAGTTAAAAAGCAAGTTGTCTTCATGTTTGAAGTTTTAAGAGTCTGGGACAAAATAGTATTTCAGCATTGTCTGTGTGACTTCAGGCTGCTGCCTGTTTGTGATAAGGGCAAGTCATCACCTTACACCATTATATCAATGAATGCTGCAGAATGCCTACTCTATGCAGACTGTCAAAATTCACTGATTTCAAAAGCCCTTTCTCATTTTATGTTTTACTGTTGCTAGCTTCTCTGGCTGTTGCAGCTTTGTTTTCTGGTATATATGGATTGACTAGGATTTTAAATTGATTTAGGAGAAGCCTAGCAGTGCAGCTTTGTTTGCCTTGTGAACTTAAGAATTCATTGTCACTCGTTTGTCATCCTTTCTCAATCTCTTGTGAGAATGAAACTATATGTAATTGGAAGGAATAGTACTTAATTTGCTATTTATTTATGGGCGAAAATGGTGGTGATATCACAAAATTAAGGCATATGGGGTTTTTTTAATATCTTGATTCTTGCCAGTTCCTCTGAAAAGTCCCCATCTGCATTTTTTAATTATGCCTGCCTGTAACCAATGGCTTACTATTTTTGCAGGACAAGCATTAGAAAATTGGGATGAGTGAAAAATTGAATTCTCGTGAAATACAGAGCCAGATAATTACAAATCCTTTGCCTCTTTATCTGTGTGACACTGTTCACTTTATCTTTCAAAAGCTGGTCTACTTCTATTAACAGGCCTCTTATCTTTGTTGCAAATGCAAGAAATGCGTTAGTATGTCAAAGCTGTGAAGAGCTATCTGGACTAGCAGAATTACCACCATGGACTTGTTTAATATTTATTTTTATGAATATTAAATTTAAGATTTAATTTAATATTTAATTTTATAAATATTATCTCAGCTCTCTTTAGTTTCCTGAAAATTCCCACTATCTGGCTGTATCTCTGGTGAGAAGATAAACACCAAGGTTTAACAGTTCTTCTTAGTTGTATGTACCTTTTATATTTTCAATTATTTTTTTCTTAATAAAAGGCTACCAGCTGATACAATGTCCAGAAAATACCGTGGCAAGTCAAAATCTGAGTAGAAATGGTTTATTTCTGCACTGTTCTTCTGCTTCTCTGTTTGCAGTTTACAGGAGAGCGCCTGGAATAGGGATCACACAAGGACAAAATCTTAGTTGCAAGTCATCTGGATTTTTTTTTGGTGAATTTTAGTCTTGTGTAAATCTTACTGCTATTGTGAGAGTCTTTCTTCTTCCCAGGTGAAGTGACAAAGTGGAAGACCTTACAAGGCTAAAAGCTCTTTACTCACCTGGTGCCATGAGACATCTTTTCTGTTTTTTCTCAACTTCACTCTGTTACTTTCCTTGTCCACCTTTTTCAGAGCAGGTTACTTACAATTTCTTCCTTTTGAGTAGCTAGTTGTCTTGTTAGTATGCAGCTGGCGTCAGGGTTCTTGTAAGGGTTTTTAGGTTAAGGTAGGAAAAAAGTAGATGATAGGTTACTTTGTAAAAGGGCTAGTGGTCGTCTATTACAGGTTGTAACAGCAGGAAACAATAGGTACTGAGAAGCTGTGAACGCTGGAGACATTTCAGCTCTTCCTGGATTTCCTCTCCCCTTTCTTTTTTGATCTCCTTCTCCCAAATCCTGTGTGGAGTAAAATGCAGAAAAAAGGATCAGTGTTATTAGTCCCTTACATAACATCAAGTGCAGTGATCACATCTTTTTTTCTTTAACAAAAGGATGGAGAACAACTAGCACTCTTATATTCCTTGACAACAGTTCATAGTGAAACATGGGAAACCTAGAAAAAAATAGCAAATTTCAAAATTACATATTGTGAGTTCCTTGATCGTAAATCTGTATCTTACTGTAGAAGAAGGTAAGTATGGGAAACTAACTGGGAGCTAGAGGAATAGCTGCTTAGACATCTGTCTGTTACTTTTCTCTCTTTGTGCATCAAATAGGGTCTTGGAAGAAAAGCCATAGGAAAACCAAGTTGTATGGGCACCACCATGAGTATTTCTATTTGACTTGTGCCTGTCAGTGTCTGTTACCTCATCTTGGTGTTGGTGGAGGGTTTTTCTCCAGGTTAATGGATGGATTTTTGTTTATTTTTGTCTACTGCTATGAATTTGGCAGAAAATAAGTGGAAACTAGAGGCATCCTCCCAAATATTGCAGTCGTGCTCTTGGGTTTGTCCTTATATGTGTTGGTTTGGGAACTAACAGAGAAGAAAGAGAAAACAACAACTAGTTTTCCATGACTACACTTCACCCTTTCTTTCCCCTTTTTCCTGGCAGCTGTCAAAAGTCCTCCACCATTACCCCTGGGATTTCTGCCAGTGCAGTTTCACAGGTGAAGATAACTGCAGATACAAAGTAAAGCTCTGTTAGCCTAAAACTATGGCAGCCCAGCTGCAAGTCTCTTCCTAATATGGACACCCTTTGTATCCAAGGGCCTCAATCGCCCCTCTAGAGAAGGCGATTGACAGAAAAGGGGAGTTCCGTGGCCATTCTTTTGTTTATGGTACTGTGTTAAATAGCTAAAGGTGTTTTAACTCTTGGTGGGAGGTTCTCTCTTGGTGTTGTCCTACCAATCTTTCTGAAACTTCTCCACTGCCTCTCACTTCAGGTACCGCCTTTTGACACAGTTGTTTCCAGTTAGCTGCTACCAATTGAAGGAAGTGGTTTGCTGTTACTTACCCTTTTGCATTGCTTCTCTAGCACTTGTATGTTTCCTCCTTCCTCTTATCCTATGGGCCTGCATTGTTGCTTGTTTGTAACAGCTGCCAGAGGCAGCTTTGTGTGATTGGGCTAGGTTTTTAGATTTTTTAATGTTTATTCTAGTGCTAAGGTAATGTAAAATCAGAAAAGTCTATTTTAGTGTTGAGTACAACCTTGATTTTTCTCCCCTCTCCAAGATTGTCTTTAGGAAATGTTAAGGGTGTGATCTGTAAATCAGTGTAAGTTGTCTCTTCTTCTTTCCCTGTGTTCACCCTGGCATTCATCTGACTCAAAGCTAAACTAGCAGAAAATTGCCACGACATTATTCCCTCTCCCGATTTTGCTCCATGAACTGGCTTGCTGCAGAATCAGATGAGTGCCAGAATTGGGCACTCACAGGAGGGGAGGGAGAGGGGTAATGCATGCCTGGGAACAGGAGGAATGACAGTGGCAGTATTGAGTTGTTTTGGAACAGCATTTTAAGGAGTGGCTGAAATACCCAGCCTTACTGTCATTAAAACACTGTGAGTAAATGATATATTGGTAAACAAGTCAAGCCCTTGATTAAGATGAAAAAGGAATTTATTGTTTTGCCAGCCTGGCTTCCAGTACGTATTTACGCAAACACTGGACTTACCAGTGGCACCTCTCCCATCAATTAAGGAAATTGTTTGAGCTTTGTAAAGAGTGGAGGAATGGAAAAGAAAATACTGAGCCAGCCCAGAAGTAAAGGAAAGTATTCAATGAACCCAGAAGTAAAAGTGTGTGTAAGACACAATCCTCTGTGCTCTGTGACCAGGAGAGAATACCGTGAGGGTTGCTGGGAAATTAAATCAAATCTCAAAGTTCATGAAATAAACTGAGATGTTTCTCAGGATGACTCATGCAGCGTAAATGAGAAGGAAGTAGAAGTTGCCCTATAGTTACTTGGTTTGTGATTAGGGAACAGGAGGGAAGTTGGAGCTCATGGTACTTGGGTGCTTAGTTATCTAACTAGATATTCCCTGGCCCAGCTGCTTCAGACCTTCCATTCTGCTTGCATCTGTTTGTGTGGGAAGTAGGATTATGGGGCTTTCTAAGCAGTACCCAAGGGTTTGATAGTGGGTGCACATTTTACTGTTTTGACTCTTGGTAGTGATGGGTGATATCATCATACTATGAAAGGTGGAAGTGTTTAGAAAATGATCGTTGTACTTCCAAAGAGTGGGTGGATACTTTTCTTTGCTCATTAGCCTCTTTCCACCTACCCACCTCTATGGAATGGGAGTTAACAATAAGAGATTTTAACATTTTGGAGTGTGCAGGACGAGGTATTAGTGGTTATGCCAGAGAAGAGTGAAAGAGTTACATTTGATGCTGCCTTGAGGTTTGTCCTACTGTCCCAGTTTCAAGTGGAATTGCAAAAACTTTGAAGCATGGCAAAATGAAATAAGAATAGTTTACTTTGGATTAGAAGCCTAGCAAAAAAATTCAAGGAATTTTCTTTAATAATTGTATCCGTTTTCTCAGGAAAATATGGGTAAAATGAAGTACAGCAATGCGCAGAAGATCTGTTCTATTCTATCATCAAGCATATCTTTTAATTGTATGTTTGGTTATTACTGTATCTTTGATCTTGCTGTTCTCAGATGACCCCCATGAATAAACACCTGGGTGGAAATGTCCCCAAATCCTTAAAATAACCAAAGCTGTTTGCCTCTGTTAGAACAAATCTGCTTTATATGTCATTAAAGTAAGAGAAGCATATGACTGATTGCATTAGCCAATCATTTTCTACGTAATCAAAAATTCTGCCTTAGCAAAAAACCTGATTTTCTTTGACTTCTGTCTTTCAGTTCGATAAAAAATTTAAATTGTGACACGTATAACAGTTTTTTGTGGTTTACTTTAACTGATGTATGAAACATTTTAGTATACTGACTTTATTTTCTGGATTGAAGTGTAGTTATGAACGTTTTGAAATGGTTATTATCTGGAATGAAAAATTTTAATTGAAGCTGTTCTTGAGCAAAGGGAAATATGGTCTGTGTGAGTGGTGTAAAGACAGACTGTTTTCTTTGAAAAGCTGGAGAACCTAATT
Source organism: Corvus kubaryi (assembly GCF_017639235.1). Lineage (NCBI taxonomy): Eukaryota > Metazoa > Chordata > Aves > Passeriformes > Corvidae > Corvus > Corvus kubaryi. The sequence goes on from NW_024582091.1 coordinate 47,152,625, forward strand.
TTCTGCCTGGATATTCTGAACAAACTGGTTTTCGATTAGGCTTAAATAATTCAATGGATATCTTTTATGGTTAGATTCACATCTTATGACAGTTCCAATTCAAAGTTCTTTCTTCACTTTTTAAATGAGTGAAAGGAATTGGTAGATTCTTGACACCAATATTTTAACTTTTTTTTTTTTTTTTTAAGAAGCCTGATTGGCACAGATGTTCATAAGGAAGGAGTTTTTTGATTTCTTTCCTTTTTCTTCAGCAGTTAGGGATAGTGGTATTATAAGTACCTTTGCTCTGTTAAGGGACCATGTTTATAGCTTTCAGGTATTTGGTTTTTGCCTTTAATGTCATGCATAAAAAGCAGGCATTCGCTTTTATTTGAGCAAACAGCAAGTGAGGAGCATGAGTCTGTGTGTGCATTGGGGAGTGTTCTCTGATAATCTGTTCTGAAATTTTTACTCCTCTTTTCTTGGTTAGGATCATGTTTACTTTTTTTCTTGACAAAAATGGGACTTCCTTGTTGTTATTATCCCCTACATGTTAAATGCATCGTACAGCTTCATGTAGGTAGCAGTTTTCTCCTGGCAGCTCAGCCGCATCTTTCTTGGTCCTAAAGAATGAAATTTAGGATGTTGTAAATGCTGGAATTAGAGGGGGAGAGCCTGAGCTTTGAGTCTTGTTATGCTGGTGTTGTATGTTTTGCGGTAGATAAAAGTTTTATCAGAGAAGGCAGTAAAACTTACCTTTCAAGAGCAGATGTAATTGCCAAGAACTGGATCAACAAGTCATTGTAGGCAGGCATATGGACTTTAAAATAGAGAATGTTGTAGTTTTATACAATCCTTTGTAGAGTTTGTATCAATGTAAGGTAAAGGAACACAACAGAGGCAGTCAAAGACTGGAGAGGGACAGATGATGCCTACTGGAAATGAAGATCTGCAGTTTAAACTGGGTATCTGCTGTGTGAGATTTTTTTTCTCATTAGTGGGGTGTTTCTCAGGACCTTTCTCCTCCTTTCTTTATATACCTGAGTGTCCTACAAGGGAATCTGCACTGTGCTCTTTCTGTACCTGTTTTTAACATTTTCTTCCAGCCTACAGTGCCAGACCTATTTCAGACTACATCTTTACCTGGTTTGGTCTTGCTGTCTGTGGCAAGATTGCTCTTTAATGGATGAGAGATTAGACAAAAAGGGATGTAGGGTGATTAAAGTGTTGGTTTCTAAATATATTTTTTTGTTCACTGGTAGGATGTACATGAAGAGATGGCAGGAATAAGTGGGAAAAGAAGCACTCTGCCAACTCCAGTGGTTCTGCAGTGAGCTGCCTAGTGCTGCCCAGTCCTGAAGATAGAATTTGAATATTCTTAAAACACAATCTTCTGTCCTTCAGGGCTGAAGAACACAGCTGACATAACTGCTGATTATTTTGAATGAAACAAAGTGTAAGAAAGGAAAAGAAATTGTACTGATAAGAATCCTCTCTTTCTTCTTTCAGATTTTCTTCTGAAGTCTTTCAGAAAACGAGAGCCTATTTATAGATGGTCATCTGTATGGATGACTGTTTCTTACTTTTAAAACTGACATTCCGAACACTTCCAGTCAGCTTCATGCTGCTGATGACTACAATTAATGTAAAATGACATTTGTCGTAAAGTTAAAAACGTAAAACTACCCAGCTGAAAATTTGGTATTCTGAAGGGTTTTCACAATTGAGTGATGAAATACAGATCTAAGCTAATGCATCGCCATGGCACTCTGGTGCTAAGCTTGAAGCTGTTATCTTTATGAATTACCTGTACAGCTCAGTTACTTTGTTCATGCTTCCTGCCTTACTTCACTTGCAACTTCAGAGGACTTAATTCAAATGTGAAGGAATTTAGTGGACAGATAAATTGGTTTTCTGTTCTTTTACCTGACTGATGGGCATTAACACAGTTGCTAACAATGGAGTAGTTTGTTTCAACTCCTTGGAGATTCATTGGAAGTTTGAAATCAAATATATGTGATCTTTACTTCATATTAATTCAGTACTTCAGACTATATATTTTCATTGCAAAGTGATGCAAGACCAAGAATTCTAGAAGGTACCTAAAGTCAGCTAAGAGTTTTACTTTCAAAGGCCCCAGGTGTCTTTAAACGTGTATGAAAGTGGTGGACTTTGAGAAACCAACTTTTATGGTTTCTGTAAGCAACATTGATATGGTTAGTTTTGTTGATGATAACAGTAGGTGGCTTTATTTATAACTAGCAACATGGTAGTTGGCTCTGGGAGTTCAGCAGTCATTCTACTTGTTGTCACTGGAAGTAATACAGTACCAGTCTAAGAATTCCCTCCTGTTAACAAATGAAGTGTATCTTCCCCTACATGTGGGCTTGTACTGGCACTTCTCAGGTCCCTCTTCTAACCAGCTCCATTTGCTATAGACAAACTCAGGCTGCCCATTACCTGCCAGATAATCACTTTCTGATCACCTAGCAAATGGACTTCCCCTTCTCAAGTGTCCAGTGAGCAGAAGATCCAGAGAAGTTTTTGTGGTGGAGAAAGGAGAGTAAAGCTCTTCCGGCAGGTGGCAGCAGCAGCCTGTTGAGCCTGGCTGTGTGAGCTTGGCAGTGTGAGGGCATGGAAAAATGACTGGTACATGATAAACAGATGAAGAAACTTCACTGGTAGAAGGTAATGTGCTGGCTTTTAATAGATAATGTCCTGCTAAACAATTTTTCTCAGACATTTGCACAAAAAGTTGCGGTCTAGGACACTGGCCAAAAGAGCTCTGGAGTGGTGTTTAGAAAGGAACCCCTCTGAGTGACAGCAGGCTGCTATTGTTTGCTTAGCTACTCATTGTAGGATCTTCTGAGAAGGTAGATTTGTTTAGGCCCATCTGTGTTACCATAATGGTACAGTATGACTTATGTAACAGGAGATGCACATTTTTAAATGAAGCCGTTTACTTTTTGTGCAAGATAAACAGGTAGTACTTGTGTTGGGTGATGTATTTGGTCACATCAAAATTTGTGACTCTTTATCAGAGTAGTACAAGACTAGGTAAGGTAGAACAAGTACCTTAATAAAGTATGTTTGTGGGCTCCCACAGGCTACAGTTTGACCATGATTTTATCAAAATTTATATGTAACAACAGTGCAGTGAAACCTGACCCCTGAAGAGGTGTGTTCAGACCAGATGCAAAGCAAGACTGCTGTCTCGGGACTTCAGTGTGGTGTTTCCTTCGTGATATGGGCTACTGTAGTTATACCACAGGATGATCAGTAGTTTGGGGTCATTTGGGCCAGGTCTGACAAATGCACTGCTCATCATTCTTTTGTTTCTCTTAATTGCTGAAGAAGTGCATGCTTCTAGCTAGTTTTTATTTGAATCGATTTGGGTGCACAACCTTAACACCTGGGAGGGGATAAGCAGTAGAACCAGAGGCAAAGGGCAGAAACTGATGCACAGGAAATTCCACCTGAACATAAGGAAGTACTTCACTGCGCAGGTGGCTGAGCACTGGAATGGATTGCCCAGAGAGGATGTGGAGTCTCCCTCCTGGTGATATTCAAGAACCATCTGGATGCAATCCTGTGCCATGTGCTCTAGTATGGTCCTACCTGACCAGGGAGGTTGGACCAGGGAGGTTGAACCAGGTGACCCACTGTGGTCCCTCCCAGCCTGACTGATTCTGTGCTAAGTTGTATTCAGGCAAGAGGGGAATTCTTGCTTCTTAATTAAGCCTGTGTCAGTGTTTGACACTATATTCATTCTTGCTTGAGGTTTGGTTTTGTTGTTGTTTTTTTCAAAGTAGTGCAGAGTCAGCAGGCTTTCATGTATTATTGTTACTGGTTTGCCATATTGTAGTATCTTTTGGGAGGTAAATAAAGAATCAAAATACTAAACAAGTTCTGTTCCTCATGACCCATCTCTAAGAAGTACCCTCTGCCCAGCCATGACTGGAAAGAGTATGATGTATACTTGGTGTTAAAAAATCTTCCAAATCAGTATTATGAGGCTCATTCTTCAAATACAGTATTTCTTATAAAAAATTCTGAGCTGTACTTTGAATTAAATCTGATGATAAACATCTGAAGTTAACAGGTGAAGAAAAATACATTTATTCCTTATTCTCAAAGTTAATAGTGTTAAAAGTGTCTCATGAACGCTTTGAAGCAAATTCATAGAAAGAAGCTACAAAAGTTGGACATAGCTGTTTGATATATGTTCAATTTAAATGTTTGGAATAGTACATTAAATTTATTGACTTCTGATATGTTTTCAGAAAATTGCCTAAGAGTGATGTATGTGTGAATCAGATATAAACTGAAATAATAGAATGTTCCCAGCATTAGTAGTTTTTTTCCTTTTAAGAAAAAGTAAAAGCATACTTTCTTTCAATATTAACTGCAATACTCTCACAAACTGTGCTCTAACCAGCAGGAAGTAGAAGGTTATGTGCCAGAGATGCTTCTTTTGAGTGTGACTGAGACACGTGTGCTCCCTATGTGTGTGTGTAGTATGGCTCCATGCCATTCTAACATGATATAAACCAGCTTCTGTCTGGAAGCTTTATCCATGTAGTCATAAACCTGAGTATTTGTATGCCAGTAGCTCATCCCCAAGATAGAAAATGCTTATATCAATAGAGCACAGCCAACAAGGGTTCATCCCTTTTCATGGCCTTGTAGACATATTTTTGAATAAACTTGGAGTAAAGTAGATCACTAACAGAAAGAAAATCTTGTCTTATTGCTGCTGAAGCTTCAAATCTTACCAAGAAGCTAGGGTGTAGCCCTTGCACAGATAGGATAGCCAGTATTATGAGTTGTATTGTTTTAGTCTTGTTACTTTATCAGAGCACAGAAAATTTGCTTCCATACAAAGTTGCTGTAAACAGTTGTTACCATCATAGTTAACAGTTTATTTTCCCCTTCTTTTTCATTGCCTAGGATTTGTTAAGAGGACAGATGAAGTTACATTTTGCCCCTTTGTCTGAAGGATAGAGATCCAGTGTCAAGTTTTGTGTTTGAAATAAACAGAGGATGTCTGTTTATTTCAAACATAAAAATTTGTGAAAAGTGTGAAAGAAACAGTAAATTATAAGATACACTTCTGCCACAGACAGGAAATTATGGTGGCGAGGGAGTGGGGGGGAGGCAGTTTGAAACTTCTGTTTTAAATGAGTTTCTAAGAGAATTTCTTGTAGCCCTTGCATAGAATTTCCTGAAAAGTGGGTGGAAACCTCCATATTTTTCTTTTTCTTTTTTTTTAAACATGCTTGTGAGGTAGTAGTTTTATTTTATTCTGCAGTAGTTGGATAATGCACTTAATCAGGGAATGCCAAAAAATTTCAGGACCAAGAGTGTAGTTTCATGAGCATTTCTTTCCACGTCAGCTCTGATATGGGCTGCCCTGACCTTAGCTTCTTATTCCTGCCTTGTCCCTCAGTTGTGCTGGTATAACTAGTTAGTGTGCCAGGTGGCTTTACAGCAAAGTAGATTGTGGAATTTACCATCAGAAAAATATTATTTTTAACCTGGATCTATTCCCTGACCGGCCTCTCTGCTCAGCTGCACAAACAGTTGTGCCAGCACAGCTGAGGAATGAGGACTGCTTAAGCTGGTACTGCAGTGGAAAAAGTGTTGTGAAACTATAGCTTAATCTGTGTATTCTAGGTACAGTTGTACTATGCTGGCAAAATATTCCTCACATAGATACAGCTTTTGTTAGCACAGTTTGATTGTGGAACGGAGAAAAGGATAATTGTGGATTTTGCTCTGATATATTTATATTGTCAAAATAGGTCTATAAAACCTGTCTTGACAGTTCTGTGTAAAATTTATTGTTCTTTACATAAACTGATTTGAACTACTATGGATCATTAGAAAATTGAAGAACTGTAAAATCAAGACATCCTTTGTTTATTTATGCTGTCTACTTAGAATATATGTAATGCTGAGATAGGTGCTTCCATCTTCAACCACGTCGGTGTTCCTGCAGTTCATTCAGCCTTTATTTTTGAAGGTGAAAGCAACGGAAAGTCTTGCAAGAAATGAAATTCACTGGTTTTTTAGTAGATACGATAAGAAACTAAATGATCTGAAGAAGAGATTTAAGATTTCAGGAGATAATATGCAATTTTTTAAGAATTCCTTCTTTTGTAGCTATGGGTCTTTGCTGAATCTGTGTAGCTATGGGTCCCCTTGGGAAAGAAAGCATAAAAATGTTTTCATTCTTTGTCCTGAAACTTTAGCTCTCCTATTGCTTGTCAAATGTCCTGTACACAGACAATTAGATTCTTTAATTTCTTTTCTGATTGGATTTCTGTGTCGTTTTAGATGTCAGCTTCAGTTCTCAGTCTCATGCTATTTATTGGGTGTGGGGAAAGGCAAGTATTCTCCCTTACTCGGGCTAGTTAGTTAGAATTTTGTGATGCTTTGCTTTTAAATTTTGTAATTCTGCATATTGGTATGCATATTATACAGCGTTGAATAATTAAGAGCTGATATTACATTTCTTTTTATTCAGGTATCATTCTGCTAAGGTGGGCTTCCTTCAGTCATATGTGCCTAACAGTATATTTCTAGAATTTTTTTTTAAATGCTGCAGTATTTCATGGTTTTTGCTGTCTAAGTTGGTAAATATCTAAGCTTTTGTGTGGCTGTGAAACAGTTTCATTTATTTCATTTGGTAATGAGTCTTTGGAATGCCTTCTACCCAATTCAGTTTCCAAATATCCGTCTGGCATGGACTTAAATACATGCACAATGAGAAGTTTTAGGTTTTGAAACAAACTAGTATTCTAAATGCTTTTGTTCAGCTTTACTTATCATGTAATGTTAAAGTCGAACAATTACAAATCTGTTGAGAAATGTAAAGTAGTGTTACAGTAGAAATTTGTGCTTTGTGTATTCCTTTAAGGGTTCACTATTCCTATGGCAACAACTGGAAAGAGCTTTTTCTAATTATGCAAAGTTTAAGGTTTCATTAAAATGGAGGGGGGGAAAAAGCAGCTCCTAAACTACTACGTTTTGTGGCTTGGAAAGGAAGCACAAATCTGTTCTTTGTAGACAGTTTTTTTGCTGACTGTTTGTAGCTTTCCTATGCACTGAAGAGAAATTTTAATATAAGAGTAAGCTTACTGATCTGTGCAAGAGTGATATTGTTAGTCACTGATATTTGAGAAAATTCTGCAGTAGTTGGGAAGCTGTAAAGACAACTCGTGCAGAATTTCCTCTGATGTTGGAAAAAAGAATATGGGCAATGCATTTCACTGTAATTAATAGTGGTTTCGTTTGCTGCATCTGTAAGAAATCTATTTCTAACGTCCGGTGTTGTTTGTAATGGAATTTTCTTTATAGAATTTTAAGTTATGGGAAGAGCTGTCTTTTGTCTCTTATAAGTCGAGAAACAAGGAATACTTTTCTTAAAAGGCAAGTTACACATATTGCAGAGTTTAAGTAATTAATTGTTACATTAGCTTTTACTATGAAATGTTATAGTGAGTAGAATGTGTTTTTATTCTACTATTACACATATTAATTTTACTATTAACTCATGCATAGAGGCATTTCATAATTCCTCATTCTAAATTCATATAACTGAAATGGCAGTGTTCACAGTAGGTTTTATTGTTCTAGAATATGTTGATACGATACAAAGCCTCTCAGGTTGGTGGTATTGGTGGCATTTAGGGTTTTTTTGACTGAGCCATCAATCCTGTTAGGACTCACTGCTGATAAAAAGGGATTGATTTTACTATAGCTGAAACAATGAAGGAAGTGAAAATATTTCAGAATATATTTTAACATCGTGAGGTTAAATGGCTCTAGATTTATTTATTTATTTATTAAATGGCAACATTATGACCAATGTTGCATTATGACAAATTCAGTGCATTCTTTGAAAGACTGAAATCTTTGAAACAGACTGAAATCAGTCATGCATTCTAAATGTATCTTAACTCTCATTGATATAAAAGAGCACAGTATGGTCAAAATTCTTGCTGTGATGTCTCTGAAAATTTGTCTCAGTGTGATTTAGTTGGTTACTGTCACACCTAAATTGCTGTATATGTCCTCTGTGCCTCCCAGTGAAATGGGTAAGATGTGTTGGTCAGTGTCATTAGAACTACTGCATAATAATAGTGCGGGAGAGGCCTCATCAGTGGTCCAATCACTGAGGGAACTGCCTTTTTAAGATGTTCGTAAGAGTACCTTGACAGTGTCAAAATAAGGATGCAACATTTCCAGTGACAGATCACTGACTTTTTTTACAGCTTGAACATAGCTTTTTTAGGGTAAGGTAGGAGGACATTTAAGTTGTTGTTCTGAGGACTTCTTGTGTAATGACCAAAAGGGATTCTCTGTCAGTCTAGAGACTAATCAGAAGACACTCTGGAAGACCTGTAGGATAAGAGGAAGCCAGAGCATTTCAAATATTTTAAATCTTTTTTTATTTCCACATAAGGAATTATCTATACCACCTAATTTAAAATAACTAACCATTCATTTGCAACATGGTGGTAACTTCTATTTAATGGAAAGTGTGGCAGTTTCCATTCCTTGTTGGAAAGAAGCAGCTTTTCAGGGCAGTGAGGGAAAAATGAAGTTTAGAAGTCCGTCTGAAAACATTTGGTTTTGGTTTGGATTTTTATTTTTTCCTTAGTTTCATAATGACTGGTGCCAGTAGCAACTTATAGTAGCCCTTTTTGATTACCTGTATGCCTTTCCATTTGCAAGGCTTACTGTTCTCTTAGCCAATAGATGGCCATCCTGCATTTATCCACAAAGGCAGAGCAAGATCTGCCAGCTGCAATGACATGGGAAGGTATGGAGCTTGACAATTTTTTCTTAACTTCAATATATGATATTGAAAAAGCTTTTCCAATGTCTATGCTGCCATCAAAACTTTCCTGCTGTGCAAATAATGTTAACAATGGCTTTGATTTTTGGCATTAAAAAGTGTAGCATTTTAAAATTTCAGTTTCAAGTATTTAAATGTGTTTCCTGTGATGTCTAGAGAGGACATATGTCTGGGCTAGAAAGAAATGTCTTGCTCAAGTGGAACCAAATTCCACCGAGGTATGTAAGCATCTAGTTAGTGGAGAGGGATCTAAAGGTCTGGAAAAAAGCGTTGGGACTCACAGAAGCTACTGATTAAGGATTTGCATAGAGCCCAACAGCAGCAGAGAAATACTTGTTACAGAGATTTGAATTGCACTGTGTCACAAATTGCACTGAGGCCTATAATTTTTCCTGTTGCTCTTCCTCCTGCCTTATTCAGACCCATAACTTTCATTTCTCTCTGTGTTTTTCCCTGCTTCAATTTTTAAGTAGGCAGCTGTCAAGCCTGAATGGTTTTCTCTGGGTTCTGCAGAAGAGGGAGATGGGGGAGATGTGTGTATTACACATGTAAAAGTAGAGAAAGAGTATTTCTGTACCAGTTACTGTATTTGCTTAGATACCTAGCTTTACTTGATTTATAATACAACTGCTGGTGCAAAAGCACTGTAAAAGCATCAAGTTAATTAACCTTGTTTTTAGAAAAGCATCTTTCCATCAGCAGCTGTGAATGGGCTTGAAAGTACTTCTTAGTATGACAGCTTGTCAAAGAATAAGCAAAAGGGCTTTCCAGACTGAACGTAAGAAATAGCATAGGCAGCATATGGTCGGATGTGATTATTCCTTCTCTCTCCAGCACTTGTGAGGGTGCATCTGACAGCCTTGAGCCTGCCATTGCAAGAAATGCTGACAAATGGGAGCAAGTTCAGCTGATGGAAATAAGATGGTTAGTGATAGAAGTGGAGAGGCTGAGGAACCTCAGCATGTTTAATGTGTGGAAGAGTGGTCTAAAGATGGACTAATGTACAGTTAGAATTTACAGGCAATATGGGGCAGATGCTTTTCTCAGGTAGCAGACAAAATGATGAGAAGTAATAGATTGCAACAAGGGAAATCCCAAGTGGATATAAAAAATAAGTTCCTCTTAGTGTGTGTGATTAATCAGTGTAGGAGATTTTCTGGAAACCTAGTGGAATCTCCATCCTTGGGTGTTTTCAGAATTTGGCTGCTCAAGGCCCTGTGCACCTGTTTAAAACCTGAAGTTAGTCATGCTTTGAATAGTATCTGGAGGAGCTGTTGACCTCTGAGAGTACCTTCCAACCTAAATGTATCAGTAGTTCTATGAAGATAGAGTTGTTTTTTATTGCAGTGTATTCAAGAACTGTAGGCCCAAGTTTAGAAACATTGTAGATCAATATTGTTTTGTCTGGGATGCTGCTGGAAGTGCTTTGAGACAGAGCGGCCTTAGATTATGTAGTTACAGCTTTTTTGAGGCTCCATGAATTGAGATTAGTGCTTCCTAAAGTATGCTTTTACGTGTTTCTTAGAAATGCTTTTGATTTGTTTTTTTAGGCAGTCACTGCTCTTCTGCACCTATTCTAGCTGTAGAATTGGTTTAACATGTAGTCCCATAGGAGTATAATAGGATTGGGATATAAAAATGATGCAGTCTTAGCACTGATCCAATGCTGGCTGCTGAAGTAACAACACGTGGCCTGTAACTCCCTGCTTCAATTCAGCTTTTGGTCTAGCCATGCTTACAGGGTCTGTAATTCAGATTCTTAATTACAATTTTTGGAAAGGAGGTGTAATTTGTCAGCCTAGTTCACTGTTCCTTTCAGTTTAGCAGTAAAGTTTTTGATTTCAGAATAATGCATTTTCAGGCTCTTTGCATGCTAGGATCTTCCAGTCTGCTGGGTGTGATACAGTTGAATGTATCCAAGATGGTTTGAACTTATGCAGCAGCTCATCACTGCTGAAACATAAAGAGAAATCCAACAAAAAAAGAAAGGTATTATCTTCTAATAGGTTAATGTCTTGAATTTGATGTGGAGAAGAGGTGGACAAATATCATGGCCAGAGCAAGAAAGAGGGCAGAATTGCAGGGTCTAAGTAGAGTGGAGAGGAAGGCAAGGTATGTTCACTTACTGAAGATTTTGGTCTGTTCAGCTTTCTGATATAGTTTCACCCTGTATCTATAAGCACTTCATTAGTAAAGAAGCATGCAAGGCTGGCTATTACTGCCACAAAGTTAGCTTCATCTCATAGTTTTCTCATAGGGGAAGATTCATGTGATAATTTTATCCTCACAGTGAGTGAGAATAGTGATTGTGGACTTCTGATGGTCTTCAGTGAAGCTAATGAAGCCGGTTCTGTGCTTTCCTGGCTAAGGTGGCTTCTTCACCAGCCTTGTGCCACAGGAGGCAGCTGACAGATGTAATAATGCGAGTTCTGGAGCTTCTCTGTTGGCATCTGGAACTATGAGTGGCCTTTACCCTTGATTTGAAAAGGCTCATAGAGATTTCAGACATATATATTCAAAGGATTTTTTTCTCTACTTTTTTTCCAAAAGAAAGTAGGCCAGAGTATTCATTCTGGAATTACTCTGAAAAGTTGAATGTTAGAAAACTTTCAGTTAGCTGACTAGCCAGCTTTCATTTGTATTGGAGCCAGTAGATTTTTATTTAAATATTTAGAAGTATCATTTGCTTAGGGCACCCTAATGACAGGCCTTAAATATTTTGTTTTGGTAAAACTTTAACTGTTTTGCGTTAGTATTTATTTGTTATTTAATTAAGAAAGAACAAAGAAGATCAGTGAGATGAGTGTTACCTGTGGAGTCCTTAATCTGAATGAGCACAATTCTCTCTTTAGCAACTAATTTTTTTTTTATGCATATAGGTTTTGCCATAAATTATGCTCTTAGTTTGGCAGTCTGATTTATAAGGAAGGTCCTGCTTTTGAGAGATTATCCGTATCATTACCATCCTGGACCAATTATTTAAGTTACTTGAATAGTTTTAGGTAATTTTAATTGATCTGAGTGTAATTTTTTTCTTTGAATATGAATATATAAAAAAAGGAACTTTTTGTATATAGATCACAGACTTGAGAGTGCTTTCTGAAAGGAGTATCTGGAAAGTAAAGGGAATACTTGGAGTTACTCTTCAACTTTTTGGATTTCTTGTAGCTTTTTTGTGACACATGCATTCACTGCTTTGTGAATACCAGAGAAAGTGTAATTCGATCATTGAACCACGTTTGGTAAATACCAGTTCTGTGGGGACAGCCTGTTCTGTCCATGGGGGAAAAACTCCCTGCCAAAATCTAAAAGCTTTCTCTGTTATTTGGTTGTCTGTTATTTTGCTCTAGAAGACTGAAATACAGATGTGTGTTATTTGTGACACAACAACAGCTGTATTTGTGTGAGTTGCTGTAGTGTTTGATTAATAAGGTTTCAGACTACACTTGATGAAATATGGCTAAGTAGTTGAAAACTTCTGATAGATGATTTCGCAGAACTTTTTCTAACATATATTCAGTGAAACATTAAAATCTGATGTGATGCCCATAGCCTGCTCCTGTTAGCAACTGTTTGAATACTTTCTTAAGTCTGGTATACATGAAGTAGAGCTATTTTTGTTCTGTTGTTTGATGCGTTCTTTAACAGTCCAAAGCTACTTCCAGTTTTTCTGTAAATAGTGTATTTTAACGCGTGACTCCTAGGAGGAAGTTGTGTGGTGTCATGGCTATACATGACAGCTAGGAAGAAGTAAACCAACCTGTTTCTTCCACTTCTAGTGCAGTGTACTCAGCTATGGGTTACTGATAATCCATCAAATGCTTTCTGCTATGGCTTTCATGGAAATGGGATCACAGATCCCACCGCCGAGCTTCCAGCTACACTTGTGTGTGGTGTCAAAGGTACATTTTGGTGTGCAGGTAACTGCACTTTACAGGAAAGAGCAGTGAAGACGGAAGGTGGTGAAGTTGTTTTGCTCTTAAATCATACAGTTTGTAACTTGTAATAGCTTACAGACTAGCTCAAAATATTATTGCTCAAGCTATGCTTGGTATCTTTGCTTTTCTCTAAGTAGATAATCTCTCTAAAGCCAGTTTACTGCTCAGAAATTTTTCACTTCTCTTTTGAGTGATGTTTTGTATAAACCAGGCATTCTCAAAGTAGTCAGTGAATCACAGTGAAATGCTATATGAATGTGGCTTCAGCAAGCTGAATGGAGTTATTTTGTGCACATTGTATACAAGTGCTGACAGTGCCCTTGCTATAAATTTTTGCAAAATGTTAATGTTCATCTTAAAGTGCCTGCTTAGCATATGGGGAATCAGAGATTTTGACCCTATGACCTGGAAAAATTCTTGTTTCACAAGTTAGAATTGCTGCTATGTTTTAAAATGAGATCAGCAAAGAGACTGCACTGATAAGAATGTTTGGAAGATGATATGGTTCAGAAATGCAGTGTTTTGCCTGCTGCAATAAAAAAGAAAGATGATGAATGAGCTGGAGTATGATAAGAAGAGAGGAATTGTCTCTTTGGTTGCGTTCCAGTGTGTTAAATTCAGAGTGTGCAGCTCCCTTCCTGGCAGTACGGTGGAGTTCCTGCATGATGGTAGGCAGGACTTGAGTGATGTGTGCATGAAAGCACATCGTGTGCCTTAACTGTGATGTTACTAATATTTTTACTCTTAACTTCCCAGTGTTCTATGATTTTTTTTTCTGCAAAAGTAATGTTATTTTATGCGTATTTAAAGCCTTTACTGAGTTGTCACCATTAATATAGGCTGCTCTGTAGTAGATACATCAACTGTTGAACAGATACAAATGAAAAATAAGTAATGGAAAACAAGATATATTTAAAGAAAGTACTATTTCTAGAGTTTGGTTGTCATTATGTGACTGAACTGGCATTACGGTTACATGTAATTCGGAGTATCGCAACTATTAATTTGCCTTTGGTACAATCATGCTTTTTTGAGGCCTTTTATTCAGTTACTGCGTTGCTCCGGCTTTTCATTTGTAGAGTATGGTGAACAGTACATAGCATGGCTACAAGGGCAAAGACCCAATAGCAATATTCATAACAATGTTATTGTTCATAGTAACCTTACTGTAGCAGGAAATGGGAATTTAAAATACTTTTTTCTTTTTTATTGTTGTTATTGTAATATACCTACTGTCAGAAGCTTCGTTTTAAAATTCAGTAATGAGAATTCCTCAAGCTGGAGGCCTCTCTTGCTGTGTGAAATGTTATTGTATCTCGTTGGCTGAGTTAGAAACTTAGTAAAATATGTTTCCCTCCATGGCCGGAGGAGATTTCGGCAGTGTGCCACAACAACTGCATTCAAAAACACTACCAACAGTGGTGCCCTTGCTGCAGTAGTAACAACCTTTAGAGCAATAGAATAAATGAAGGATGGAGAAATCTCTTGGCTGGTTGGCTCTGTTTTGGGAATTACAAAGAAAACAAGATTAATTTAAGTCTTAGTGCAGAGATGGTAGTTTCCTCCAAATCAGTTTTCCAGACCTGGGTTCTTTTTCTCCAGCTTCTTATTATGGCAAGAGTTAGCCTTATATCCTTTATATTCCCTTAGATTCTTATAGTTAACCTTACACTTCCATCCTCAGTAGGAGGATGGACTGAACTGTCAACCTTTAGACAAGTTCTGGCCACTCACATTGGTAAGTCGGGTGGGGCTATACTGACACCTTTTGAATTTGTTCCATCTGCTTGGCTAAACCACAATTAAGTTACCTACTTACCTGGTTTAATCACATGCAAGAGACATAAAGGGAACAGGGGAGAAAAAAAAAAAGACCATACTTGCCAAATATAAATATCTTCCAAATAGGAACTGTGTATGTTTTGATTGAATTTCAAAGAACTGGAGAGAGTGTCAAAAGAGCAGCTAGACCTGAACTTGAAATGTGTGCTTTGTTTCTTTTTATAGTCGTACTGATATTTGAGAATCAGGTTTTCTTGGAGTAGGACTTGCAGATCTTTGCTTCCTGTATCTTTGCTTTCTGACAGTGGATGCTGCTCTTGCTGGGCTGTGCTGTGCTGCAGTGACCAGGTTGTGCCAAAGTGAGTCACTGTAGACTGGGTTTGCACAACTAAGAATATAGAAATTTAAGTTAAAAAGTAAAGAACGGAGAATGATTCCGTGAAATCAGGGAAATACTTAGAAAACCTTCCTTCCAAAATCAGGAAATAGCCTGTACATTATGTGTGCCTAAGAAAGAAAGAGAGATGCAAATGTCTTAGGATTTTTTCCCATAAATTAATGTTTTCAGTCAAAGAAACAAGAAAAATTCATTGTAATTTTGAAATTATTTGGGACAAGCTTTTTTTGTTTCACAAAATCTCTTTTTTTAATACACTAGGTGTGTTATCGCAATATTTTAGGCCAATATTATATGTGAGCCATTTCTTTCTCTAGGGAAAGATGTAATGCAAATACTAGAAAAAAGGACACGCCATATAATGTGAATAAGACAACAATTGGCATGCCTTGTTACTGCTGGGATTTCTATATGTTTTCTTAATGTAATTGTATGCATTTAACTTGCTATATAGCCTGACTTCAGCAACATCACATAATTGCAGGGGTAAGAAAATTCTAAAGGCATTACTTAACTGCATCAAAATCCAGTTAATTATCCTTGGTTTGGACACCACTGATACAGAATGCATTAGGTCTGAAGGGGCTTGTAAGGATCAGGAAGACCTTTCAGAGTTTCAGGTTGCTCAAAGCTCCACCTAACCTGTTTACCACCAATGAGGGGCACTCACAACTTCTCTGGGCAACCTGTTCCAGTGTCTCACCATCCTCATCACAAATAATTTCTTCCTTATATCCTATCTAAATATATGCTCTTCTAGTTTAAAATTATTACCTCATCTTCAGAAGTTTTTGTCTGTGGCTATGGGCAATTATTAAGATACTTTTGATTGGAAAGTTCTCCCTAAAATGCTGTCATGTCCCGTGATCTCTGATTAGCTTCGTTTCTGGCTTACAGCTGTAGGCTAATGGGACTTCTCAGCATTTTTAGGGGTACTTGCTTTAGTATCAGTATGAAACACAGAAATAAGTCTTTCAAATACCAATCTAGCCATGAGCAAAACCACTGGAAGATTGGGTTACATAATGCAAGTTCTGAGATTTGTAATGCTGTTGTTGGCTTCTGTATTGAACTGCTGAAGTTCAGCTATTTGCCTGGATACAGAGGCTTTCCAGAGCTTCCTGCTGTGAACTGAATAACCCAAAATACGTATCAGAAATTGAGCTACCAGGCAAGCTGCTAAAACATGGCACAACAGGGCTTGTCTTATTTATGTTCTCATACGAACTTTAATGAAATACAGTAATAGTGTCATTGGGAATATACTAAAAGGGCACAAAGTTCACTCTCAGACTTTCCACTGTTGTGGAAATGTGACAACAGGATAATTTTGCATTCAATAATTGTAGGTCACTATAAATGAGAACAAAATCATTATATATCATTCATGTAACTTAGCATTTCTTTAGCCTTTTGGATTCTTTCATCTTTGAATTGGCAATATAATAATGAAATTGAAGGGGTTTTTTTCTTTCATGCATAAATCTTTGAGTTATTACAGTTTCAGACCAGTTGGGTTTGAAGTGTTTCTCTGATGCAGTCTTCTGAGTCACTGGGAAGAGTATATAGTGTTAACAGCACTCTTACTTAGTTCTGAATTGAAACAATGACACTTCTTGCTGTTCTCTTTAGAATGAAAGCTAAGTTTCAGTATCATCGTTTCAGTATGAAACCTACCAATGGTTTTTTACTTCAGTATTTCAATGTGGATTTAAGTCTCTTTGTGCTTGGTTAAATGCAATTTCAGTTTGTTTCCATCTAAATTTATTTCTCCAAGTCATATTCCTGTTTACAAAAAAGAAATCATTAATGTATAATTTTGAATAGGGCTTTACATTGCATCCAGAGATATTCCTGGTCATGTGATCTTCTAAGAACAAAAAGCATCATGTCCTTCCTATGTGCCCACTCCTATACCTTGATGTTCCATGATGGCTCTTGAGCACTAATCATGCATCAGTCTCTTACCGAAAGGTTTAATATCTGGTGTATGTGCTGTCTTGTTTTGGTTTTAAATTGGGAAATCACTGTCAAAAACTACTGCTAAATATCTAGCTTGATGGAAGTTTTGATTCTTATTTCATCAGATGTCTGTTTCATTTATCTGAAGATTTTAAAATGAAATATGAGCTTAGCAAGTGTAAACTGAATCTTCCCTGGGTTCAGTGAAACTATCATGAGACTAATGATTCTAGAGTTCAGACTGACAGCTCTGAATCAGCCAGTCATGCTGGACTGTGGTTTTCAGTGGTGGAGCCAGAAGTCTGCAAGCTCTGCAGATCCAGGTCTATTTGGAATGTGGTTTCATACTATTGAAAAGGGTGTTTGGAGTCAAGCGGTTTTGAGATGGGCTTCTGTGTAGTTAGGCTGCAGGGTAGTCCCCTTTGGCCCAGAGTCAGCTATTGTAGAGGTTCCTGAAGCTCTTCAAAGAACTTGTCATTCACATACATTTTATTGCTGCTGTTGGCAGTAGGTTACTGGCGAGTTCCCTGAACATCTACAGCTTTATGGGGACAACTTGTTCAAAGAGGACTTTGATCTGATTTGGACTGGTCAGATATAAAACCTGAAACTTTACAAACCACGCCAGAGCCAGGTCAGAGCCAGGTTTTAGAATTGTTCTGTATGTGAGAGTAATGGCTGAAAGTCGTGAAAGCAGGGGGATAGCAATAAAAAAAGTAACACTTTCAGGTGCTTGTTACCCTACTTGTTACTGTGGTCACAGCCAACAGGTACACCGAGTTTTGTATCACAAACTTTGCACTTTTCTGACTCTGAGGTGTACTGGACTTCGTTAGCTGTGGCTCTGATTCTTCTTTATGTTGCAGCTTTTACCAAGCTGTCTTCCACTCAATGAACTAGGATGTAGTAAAATATTGGAAAATGTTTAAAACTTTCACAGCTAATGATGTTTAGATATGGAGAAGGAAAGGCATAGGTGGGAGAGAGAGGAATAGGTTATTAAAGTTCTAGTATGTTGTCTTGTAGTGTGTAATAAGCCTGGTCATGCTTACAGGTACTACATTCATAACTGACTGCAACTGAGAAGAGCAGTCTTGGATTTGTTACGTGAAACTTTCGGTGCAATGTTCAGGAGTAGGTGGAAAAGCCAGAGGTACTGGGCATCATGAGAAAGATGCTGAGGACATGAGAAATGGTGTCGTTCCTCTGGAAAGCCCTGGTAAGCCCTACCCTTGAGCACTGAGGGCTGCAGTTCCTGTATTTCAGGGAGCAAATGTTGGTGTTAGAGAAGGTAGTGAGAAGATTTTATTTTATTTTTAATCAAGGCAACAGCTCTTGCCTTTCAAGGAGGCCTTTAGGTGACAGACTTACCAGTTTGGAGAGGTGAAGATTGTACAAGGATTTATTAATGATGCTTGCAAATTCATGCAGGTGGTGAATGCAGAACTGTTATGAAATCCTGCAACTTGGAACTGTGTAGCACTCAGCACCCGTAGGACAAGAAGTTTGAAGAAGTCTAAGGAAGATTTTTTGGTTGATTTTTAATTATTATTTCAACATGCACAGAGTAGTAAACTTCTGGAATTCTTTGCCACAGTGTATTGGAGGAGCAGATAATTTCAGTAGGTTAAGAAAAGGGATTTGATTAATACATCATCATTGAGTCTGTAAAGAGAATAGGTAGCGCACTGCACTCAAGTTTCCTCAATCACACAGTTGTACATACAGAGGGAATGAGAGGAGTGTGCTCAAAAAAGGCTTAGGCTTGCATGTTCTTCCTGAATATTGCTTTTTGTTGCCACTCTTGCAAACAACACTGAGCTAAAATGACCCTTTCTTTGACTCAGTAGGATATTTATGTTCTTACATTAGTGCACATTATGATCAGAGAATCTGTGAGAGATTATAGCATCTAGTTAGAATTAAACTGGTTGTTTAAAAGCATTGCTTCATTTTAGGAAGCCTTTGTATCTTTTTGTCAGTCATCAATCAGAAGCAGATTTTAAAGAAGATACAGTCAAGTGAGTTAAAGAAAAGAAAATGTTTAATCACGTTTCTGTGTAGACTGTCATTGTTATAGGTTTTAGTTACTTTTTCAAGGTTTTTTAATGAGGGCTGGTCATATAGGTGTGGTTTTCCTGCCTCTTTCTCTGATTGGCATTTTTATTGTCTTGAGTTTTTTTCTCTTCCTTCAACTCTTAGAACAGTTGCACTGGAAATAGTGCATATTATTCAAAATAGCAACACCTGCTGTTGACTCAGGAACGTTCATAGAGGATTATCTTTATGAAAGCTTTATGATACAGCCATAGGGGAAATTAAGTATGCAGAAGGAAAAAAAAATACTTGACAGCTTTCTCATATTGTTAGTCTGTGGAAGAAACCTGATACAATCATAGTTGGGGATGTGTAGATTAGTACTTGCTACTTGACCTTCCCTGTGAATTAATAATGGAGTTTTCATTCATTGGGAAGCTGACAAATGGAAGCAAATGTGTAGATGCATAGAAAAAAAGTGAATCTACTTAAAGGTAGAGAGTTTTGATTACATAGGTAAGATTGACATGAAGAATGTTAAGACTGGAATCTTAATGCAGGCAGAATATGTAGTTACTGTGGAGTTCATTAATATAATTAACAAAAATACCCTGACTGGATTATGTAATGCAATTTTAGCTTTGTGTATTTCATTTCCATATGACATCCTACAATTGCCATGAAATGGGCAAGACACATACAAAACATATCGTTGCTTCTAAGGAAGAAAATGCTTCATAAGATTGATAACATTCTTGGGATTTAAATGCTGAGTTTCATCAAGTACTGTATTTAAGATACACGTGGCATTCAGAAATCTTGATTTTTATCTTCACATGTATTTCCAGTGTAACTTAACGGGTAGAGCTCCTACTTTCAGATTAATGTGAATACCTAATAATTCATTGGCTATTTGATAGCAATTAATTGCACTTTCACTGTATTTATCAGGGAATAAAAATGAAGAAAAATAGCATACTTAGGATTTCCTCCTTCTGACATTTTCAAGTTGATGAGATTAATCTTGTTCAGGGGAGACTGGTATGGTCTCTTCTTCACTCAAAGGCTAAGTTGTGATGTAGAGCTTCTAGGGGTCTTGTGAGAACTGTGTGGACAGCAGGGCACATGAGAAGTGTTGCTCTTAAACAGTTGGGTGTGCCTTGGAGTATAAGTGTAGGAAAAATTGAAAATGCCTTCTCAGGTGTCTTAGAGGTGTTTTGATTTCCTCACCTTCAGTTCATCTCCAGTAAAAACGAATTAAAACCCTTTTGACAAATTTCAAAGCTTTCAGATCCAGGTTTCTGTTGTTAACGTACTCTGCGAAGAATACAGGTCAAATCTCAAACTGCCAGCTCTTAACAGTAGCTTGAGGCAACCTCAGTAACTGTAGCGATAGATTTTTCTCTAATGAAACCATATTCCTGAGGAAATTTTTATAGTGATCTGAGAAACCTCATTTTTAATGTGCTTATGCATGAGGTTTGCCAACATGTTGCTGAGCTATGAAAAGGTGAGCTATGCTTTGGTAGAGTTCGCAGAATGACCTGCAGTAAAGGAAGGTGGCTTTGTTTTTAATTAATTCTCTTAAGGGAAGGGGAAAAAAAAATTCAAACGAAACTTTGGTAAAATCCATTAATAGAATCCCTTAATGCATTACCATTACTGAACTAGCAAGAATCAGAAATTCACAGTCAAACAAAACAAAATCTTTTTTTATTTGCTCAACATGAAAAAAAGTACAACTGTAAATAACTAATTTCCCTTGAAAAAGAAATTGTATAGCTGCTCATAGTTTCCAAGGAAATACCTGACAGATTAAACCTCTTTAAATGTTTTATGTGTGCACACTTTTGCTGTGGGACCCATTATAGTACATTGTTATTCCAGCCAGGAGTTTAAAAGACATTATGAAATGTGTTAAATAAAAATTTATTTCTGGAAATTTCTCTTCATAATGAATTTGGAGGAAGAAAAAATACCAAGTTGTGCTTCAAGGTAGGAATTGCTTCCAGGTATGTTCACTTAAAATAAATTTGCCATAGGAACAGACTTTTTCTTTGAGCTGTTCCAGAGGTTGCCATTTTCCTCTGACCTTGCTCATCATTAATTATTTGATAGAAGTCTTTTTGTTTGATCCAGTTCAGTAATGTGTTTGGGGAAAACTCTTACTGATGCTTATTTGCAATTCTGATTTTTTAAAGTTTTAAGGTCATGCAATGAAATCAGGCTTATATCCTTCATGTTCTTGTTTGGATTCAGAATAGTGCAGAGTAGAAATCTGGCAAACAGATTCTTGGAAGTATCACTGTGTAGTAGGTTGAGGATGAGATGGGAAACAAACTGATGGGCTAAAAGTATTCATTTTTTACTTATTTAAGAGATGGATGGTAATGAGTGAAGTATAGCATCTGGTGTTGATAGTATTCTTTAAGCAGAGATAGTAGAGATATTGGTGAAGAACTGTTGAAATGGTTCAAATTAGCCCGGGAAAAACTGAGTAATGTATTAGAACAATTAAATTCTATTAGGAATATTTAATAAACCTGTTTCCATCATCCAGTTCTCACACTTTTTTTTTTAATATGCATTTAAAGCATTAGTGATGTTAGTGTAAGCTTTTAGATTCTGTACTGTTGCTTCTTAATCTCTTTTGCAGAAAGAGTATGGCACTCTGGGGTAGAATGTTCTTGTTTCTACATTTTTTCCCTTACAAAATTACACTAAATTTTAATTTTAAGAAAACAAGTGCATGTTCAGGCTCCCCGACATTTGACTCCATGTAGGCTTTCAGAAAAAGTCTGTTAGGGCTAGATGGGGGAGAAGAGAATTTCATTGTTTTTTGCTGTTTAATTTCTAAATGGTCTTGGTATTGTAGTTTCTCAGAGAACCATACAATTTTGGTTTTGTTATTCTTGGGTTTTTCTTTTTGCCTGCGAGTTGTCAGTGACATAGTTAAGTGTGCAGTCCTGCATGTAGCTGGAAACCAATCTCTTTAAGGAAAGTTGGCCTTACATGCGGTGGGATCTCTTTTATTTTTTTTTCCCCCCTCCATTTGCTAAACACACATACAGTGAAAGTTTCTAGTCTCATGTTTAACAAGAGTGTGCAGTTATAAGTGAGGCAGAAAAGGAAGAATAGGTGTGGAAATTGGCATATAAGAGGTTGGAGGGGTAGGTTGCAAGAGAGCAAGATGGCTTTTTTTGTCTGATGTTCCTTTTTTCCTCAAACAATAGGGATACAAAAATATACTTCTGATTGTAAGGAGACTGATAACACATAAGTAAGTATAAACTGGCAATAAGCTTGCAATGCTTGTTACTGTCAGAGGAGTGGAGATCCTGCTTAGAAGTGGTCTTCTGTGGATAGAGATTCATATATTTATAATGTGATTGCCAGTCTTGTAGACTGGAGAGGAAATTATATTTTGTAAAGAAAGCTGAAAGAAGTGCTGGAAATATTAATATCAGCTATACTTCGTCATTCAAGCAATTCAGTGTAAAGAAACCCTCGATGGAAAGTGACCTAAGGTTAGTCTTAGGTTGAATTATTGGAGTGAAACATCAGAATTGAGGTCTGGCTGAGAGAAGGGCCCATAGAAGTTTCTTAATATTTGTTGGCTTGATGCCTGGATAGGTGTTTGGATAAGATAACAGGAAAAAATGTAGCTAAGTATATGGGGGAAGGTAGAAGGTATTGCTCATGAAAGCATGGAGTGAGGAGGGGAGAAGATAATTTTACTTTTTGGAGTTACCAATGCGCAGATACATGTGAGTGTTGGGGAGCTACTTAGTCCTGATGAAGGAGCCTGAGATAAGTATAGAGGGGGTTAGGTAGTCTCTTTTTTGGTTTTTTGTTGGGTTTTGGTGTTTTTTAGTCATCTTTCTAGTTGCTTGTCTGTTTCTGTTCTCTGTTTAGCAGCCTCTACCAGGTTTTTGTTGCAACTTGCTGCATCTGATTTCCTGTCATTACAGCAGTCTTTTTATAAGCAGTGTCTGTAACCTGCACCATTAATGCTACAAGAAAGTGTTCTCTTGTTTCTGCATTCACTTTCTTAAAAATATTTACAGCCAAATTTTTAAAATAAGCTTTTAGATAGATTACTTTTACAGCATTTTAGCCAGGTGAGTAAAACACAGATCAGATGTGATCAGATTAAAACCACGGAAAACTGTGAGCAATTTACTTACTAGATGTAGCTGAAGTAACAAGGGAGATATAAAAGCTGCATTGATTTGAATTTGGAGAAGGTGAAGGGCGTGCTGGTTACTGTGGCAGTGTTCTGCATATTTCCAAGAGCTGTTCTCTTGAACTCACAAAGGCCGTTCCCAGAATGTTAACTGACCATTAATGGAACTTCAGTCATTATGAGTGCATCATAACTTGAACTGGAATTACTAAGTACAGCAGTTTTGTAAAATCCGCACAATTACCTTTGATATTTCTTGCGGCATGGACTGTACGTGAAGTTGCAGTAGGAAAAAATTAGTAAAGAACAAGAAGTGCAGATAACATTCTAGTCTATCAGCTTCTTTGTTTAGATTTTGTCAGGCATAATTATTTCATTAAATCCATTTTGACAGAATTTATTCTGAGAACACTTGCTTTATAAGTGTTTTGTGGAAGGTCAGTGTGATAATATGTTAAGGTTTGTATTGAAGAATTGTCTCTGATATGTTAAACATGTGTTCTGTCAGAAGAAAGAAGGCTTGAAAAATCATATATTTAGTTAGCACTGGTCCAGCACTATAACAGCCTAGTGTTTGGCGTCTGAATCATATTTCACATTAAGTTGTCTTTGATTTTCATAAACAAGAGAGGCAGTTTATTTTGTGTCTCATACTCATGGTTCTAAGTACTTTGGGAGATGACACATTGTTTACTTTGGTTTCAATAGTTTTCACAGAATAAAGCTTCAACCGGAGCTCCATCATGATACAATTTCCAGGCCTTTTAAGTTGTCTGAGGATCATGCCAATACTCTTTGAAAAAGAACACAGCTAATTAATTCTTCCGGTTACTTAGTATTTCTGGCATAAATGAGCACTGGGATCTCTGTCTCTCTTTAACATTATAAAGTCACATTGAAGGGGTTTTTGTTTGGAATACATAGAAGCAGTATGTAAAACGATTAGTAAATGGACATTACAAGAATAGCTTTATATTGTACTGCACTCCAGTATTTAGATGTTTTCCTTTGTAATTAAACTCTGATATTAATGATTTTAGGAACAGTTATTTTTCCGAGTCACCAGTACTGAATTTTCCTTCTTCCAGTAATTAATTTCTTGAATAGATTTTTCTGATTACTTCTGTAATGCTGTGTTGCCTTTATTTTTATGCCAGAATCTCTGAATGAAGCCAAAATGTTGCTGCCAGCAGTTTCCTTTGCCTCCTGTTGGTACCCTTTTCTTCTACAGTCTACTTACTGGCAGTCTTAGCTATTCAGTCTTGCATTCATGCCTTTTATTTTCCACTGACTTGTATATGTAACTTTCTAACAATATTCTAACAATATTTCGAACAATATTCTGGATGATCCTGAGTTCCATGGCGGACAACAGTGTTGTGTGTCTGTTCCTTAGGCTTGTGTCTGTCAAAGTAACTTTCAGTTCCTTTAAGTTTGCCTCTGGAGATGGATACTGAGTCCTTTTTGTAGTTTCTTGCAACATCAAGAATTGGGAAAAAAACCTTTTCATCTGTCTTTACTAGAGAGGCCTCAAAAAGCCTCATGACCTTGTCACTTCAGTCTTCCTTAAGGTTAATTTGAGTTTGTTAATAATCTTTTGATATCTTTGAGCTCTTTAGTGGGTTTTTCTTCTTGAAGTGATGATTGGAATGAGATCTTCATATTCACATGATATATTTTTCATATGTTACACTGTCAGTGAAGCCATATTTGTTGTGTATTGTAATTGAAACTGAGGGAAAAAAACCCTTTTTTCTTTTTCTGTTGGAGTGTATTCTTCTGAATTAAGATAGTGGGGATCAGAGTCTCTTTGGTTTACTTCCTCCCATACTACAGTAAATATCATATTTTTCCATGTTGACACATTTGATGCACATGTGCAAAAATTTATTAGCAGATTTAGTGAAGTGATACTGCCTGCATGTATCTGCTTGGTGCTAAGCCACCAAAACTTAAAAGTACAGTAGAAAAAATAAAAATAAGCAATCTCCCAAGTTTTGCATGCTACCAAATAATTGAACTCTGCAAGCGTTGAATGATGACCGATAAGTCATTTTATGCCTCATGAAGATGCAGACAAGTTTTTCTGTAGCATTTCTTTGAATTTTAAGATAATTGTTACAATACTTTACTGGTTTGGAATAATAAATGGAAATTGTGGTCATTGTATATTTTATCAAGACTTCAGACACTGAAAAATGAGTTAGAATACAAAATACTTTATTGAAATGAAGCACTGGGGTGACAGTGTGGAACATTGGTTTTAAATACTGTTTTTTCAATTTATTATCTGTGGTTTTTTTTAAAAGACTGCATGCATTAATCTCTTTCCATGGGGTTTTTGCTGTAGCAGCTGTGAAGGTGATTTTTTGCTGATATAATTGAAATAAAGAGTAAATACAAAATTTTAATACTGTACAGGGAACTTGAGATGGAGATCGTAGAATTTACTCTTCTGAATATAATAGAGCATATTGCAAAAGGTTTTCTTTAATGTAGGTTAGAGAAATTGGAAAAAAAATTAAGTGGTCTTAGGAGGATTGAGAGGGGGTTAACTACTTAGCAGGAAGTTTTACAGACTACTCAGTGGAAGAGGGGTGGAAAAATGGCATTTGATACTGAACTAGGGTAAACCAGTTTTCTTCTTGTTAATAGAATCCTCTGGTTTTGTGTGCTTGCTGTGCTCTTGTCAGAGTTGAAGTTTAGTTAAGGAAAGTACTGCAGTACAGCTTTTGATAAACAGTGTAGTTGTTCCGTTGTTTAGTTTGAACAGTGTTTTTTCTTATAATTGCTTTAAAGAAGGTGCAAGATCAGTAGTGTCTTGTCACTGCTTAGATTAGTCTAGCACTGTAAACCATTGAAGAAATAACATGGGTGTACTTTTAGTGGGGCATGGACCGAGGAACTTTTTAAATTGCTCTGCTGCTGCCATGGAGAAAGTGGATAAAATTCTTGGAGATGCTTGAATAAGATTTGTAAAGGTAAAAATGCAGGTACATTCAAAAGTGGAGTGAACACAATTTTCCAGTATTTGATGTGGACTACTTTGTGTTCAGTTGTGCTTAAAATAAGTAAAAATGCTGTTCTTAAACCCATTAACTTTAATACTTGATCTATCAAGTCTTTTTTTATTCATAGTATATTTTATAATATCAGTATAAAAAACAAAGAAGGAAACTGATCCTGAGATGTGTCTATAAATGGGCAATTTTCAAGGTTATGAGTGTGCGAAGGACAATTACTTAGCCAGAGATGTCACATGGGAATACATCAACGTAAAATACAAACTTATATTGCATAATTGAGAAGGGATTTTGTGTGTGTGTTTCAGTTTTTTGTGGGGTGTTCTTTTGTTACATCAGAAGTGCCTGCTTTTGGTGTCTCAAGGGTCTCCTTTTTCTTCCAGAAAATGCTGGGACAGAAGAGATGAGTACTCCCTTTACTAAGGCCTAAAACTGCCTGTTGAAAAACAATCCTGACCAGGCAATATACGAATGGCCCAAGGAAGCCAGCAAATTGATATTCAGGTTTTACATGACCTGCGACAGAAGTTTCCTGAGGTACCTGAAGGTGTTGTGTCCAGATGCATGTTACAGGTCAGTGCTCCGTTCATAGCTGCACAAGTAGGCAGCATTGCTTATTTTAAGCTTTCTGTATGGTCATCTCCTTTGAAAGCAGATGTTTTTCTTTCTGTTTTTCTCTATAAATGAGACAAATATACACAACCGATTCCTTTATATTGCACAGCAAGCAAAGAGTTACACTGGCCTCTCTTCTTCCATGCCTGATCAGGGGTGGTCCAAAGTAAATCAGCCTGTAAATCAATAATCAGTGTGTGCATGGAGACTACTGTCTCACCAATCAGTATGCTCATGCCTTTTGGCCATCTCAAGAGCCAAAACTAACTGTGGCAAAAGGAGGGATGCAAAGCCAACCTGAGTCCAGCAGGGACAATTTAAGGCAATGCTACAAAATGCAGCATTTTAAAATTTTCTTTTAATTCTTATTTGAGTTGTTGGGGCATGTCCAGAAGCTACTTTGCTGCCTGGTCTCCATCAGGCTTAAAGGTGGGCCCTTGCCTGCGTGCAGGTTGGCCCCAATGCTTTCCATTCCCAGCTCCCTTGGCCTGCAGAGCCAGCACTGGTGGCCTTAAGTACCCTCCACAGCCAGGAGCCCGGGAGTGTGACGTGGGCACAGCCGGGTGCTCAGAGTCAGGCTCACTCAGGCAGCACAAGGTGGTTGTAGCCTCGCCTCCACCGTGTTAGACCTGAGTGGGTGTGAGGCACTGGGGTGCATCTGCCCAGGGCTTTGCTGCCAGATGGGCATCATTTTTTTGCTGTAGCTTTCGAGTCTATGTAGTTAGTTAATTAATGGATTTCTGTTGGGCTTGAAAGTAACAAAGCATTTTTGAGTAGTGCTGCAGTTAGTGCTAAAGCTATGGACTGCATATTCTCAACTTCTACATGCAGCTGTTTTTAATGCTGCCGCTATCAGAACACATACCATATTTTGTATCAACTTCTTGTTCTATAACTTCATGTTAGCTACTTCAGCAGATAAATTAATGTCCCTTCAAAGCCCCATAGGGACTATGCCTAGAGTTATCAAATGATGGTAGACTTATTTAACTATGTAGCTTAAACATGTTTGCTTTGCATTTTCCATCAATTCAAAGCATCCATACTGATTGATTTTCTTTTTCATTCTAAGATACTCAACCTTTGATTACTGTGGTTAATAAGAGAATTATCCAAATATTCATACTTATCCATCAGTATACACTGATGGGAAAAATGATGGGTCACAGCTTCCCAGAAGCTAACTGTCTCTGGACTGTGGCTAGGACCTCGGTGGTTATGAGTCAACATTCTTTATATCCTAATTGTTTGTCTTGCTATTTATATGTATTTTTATTTATGAAATACGTATTTATGTATACTTACATATGCATATGTACTCACACGCACATACATCCAAATAAAGTGTTTATACTGTTGGGAAGAGTGTCTGTGACAATTTAACATTCGCATTGTCAAGACTGTATCATGACTTTCCAGACTTTCTAGAGTAAGAAGTTGTGAGAAGTGCATTTCATCGACAGAATTGGTTTTGATTTGCAAGAAGGCAAAATTTTGCTTGCGGCTCATGAGGTTTCAAGCTTTCCCCAATCCCTTCTTTCTCACTATTTAGCTGAAAAGGAAACTGAACCAGAGTATAAATTGCCTGTATTTGTTCTCAGGATTGTACACTGCTATTTTTATTTCAGTGCTCTGTAGGACTTGATGCTACAAGTACAGTTTTGTTCTTCAAACATGAGAACTGCTTGTTGAGCGATGTGTGTGGACTTGATGGAGTGAACGCATCAGTAATCATCTTTTGAATGTCGTTCTTGATACATTTAAAAGCTTGTCTTTAAGAGACTCAGCAGTCTTCATAACATTGAATACAGTGGATTTTTTTTTTAATAAAAAGAACCATATAACTGTGAAGAAAAGATACTGTGCATCCCATATTATGACAGATTATGGGGAAGGATTTTGATTTTGAGTAAGTGTTTTAAGTCAGCTTTCATAAGCAAATCTTTCAAAAACAGTCTAGGGTAATTAATGTTCCATGTGTGCAGTACTGTTAAACTAATTTGTCACGCTAGAAAGTTTTTTCTTAACTGAGAGCTAAGACTCACCGAGAAAATCCTGTCATGTTGTGGTGGTTCTTTGAAATTTCATGAGCTCTGGTTTCCCTGACTCAACTTCTAGCTTTGCTACTCTCTTTGGCATGGGGTTTTGTTCGTTTGTGTTTTGGTTTGTTTGGGGGTTTTGTTATTATAAAAGCCACCTAACATGACTTCTTTAAACCAACAAATTTTGTACTTGGACTGATGGGAAAGATTGAAATGCAGAATTTGGGAGTACTTGTGCACATGTTTGCAATACTGCTGGAACAGTGTCTGAATCCTGAGTTCTGCCACCTTGTAGTTGAGCATAGTGGAAGGAATTTCAAATAGAAGCAGTAAGCGTAGTTTAGGTCAAAGACAAGTACTCGAGGACATTTGGTATAAGAAATGCCTTACCCCCACAATACCTTGCATGCAGGCATCATATGTCAGGGTGAAGTTATTTTTAAACTAGGAATTAAACTCCAGGTGAGAATCCGAAAGAATATAAGCAGTTTTGCAGTTTATGGTAGTATTGATGAGGCTTTTATAACAAGGCAAGTTTCTTTGGATCACTGTGAATTGTGCAGAAAGAATGTATAGTCCTCCATGAATTCTTTGTAGCCAAACACAGTTGTTTTTAAAGGAAGGTTTTATAGCATTATATGCTTATAATGAAAAAATTAAGGCTAACGAGATTATGAAAATACCTTGGGGTAAATAGCCCACTGTTGAAATACCTAAACAATAAATTGCATGCTAAAAACAGAGGACCACCAAAGAGCTAATAGGAGTAAACTTAAACCTGCTTAATCTAGGGAGTAAAACGTTTTGGGCTGACAGCACTGAATATTCCTACAAAGTTTTGCATCCTGTTCTTCCCAACATGCCTCCTGCATTCAGCTCTCCCATTCTCCTCATTTAAAGGAGTCACTGCAGTGCCCACAGTCTGTGGACATTATTCCCTGTTGTTCTATTTTTTGTGTCCGGAGCATTCTATACCTGCTCCTCAAGTCTACGTCCTCTCCTTGCTTCCTCGTTTCCCTCCAACATTCTTATTCTTTCTTTTTTTTTCTTTCTCTTTCAGGGTGCCAACATTTTAAACTCAATTGGGACATGGGCAGAGATAAGATGAGGGGTATTGTTTTGCTGGAATATGCTCAATTCTGCCATCAACCGGTTCTCTGATCTGTAAAGAGCTAGAAGCGGTTGAAACTCTGCCTCTGCCAGCCAGAAGATGCCAGGGGTTCCATGTGCCCCCGTTTCCCCTTTGAGTTCTCCAATTTTCTCATTGACGTCACTGAAATTTTGGAATTGATTGGATGCAGCCTTAAAAAAGAAAAAAAAAATTGTCCAAAGAAATGCATTCAACCTGAATGTAAGGGCCTGGCAAGCTTGGCCTGTTCCTTTTTGGTTTGGTATTTTTGGCCTTTCTGTTAATAATTTTAATTCACTTAAGTTCATGCAGAATCTGCCTTTGAGATCTTTCTAGCTTGTTTTTCTGTGGCATCCTATCTTTTTCCCTTTTCTGGCTCCCTTTTCTCCTTTGCAGCAAATACCAGGCTATTGTTCTTATCTTCTCTTACCCACTGTTCTGTCCGCGTGTTTCCTTTCTTCACTACTAACTTCCTTTGATTACTTTGTCCTCTGGTGCTTATTCCAAACTAGAGCCAATATGCATATCATCGTTTGATCCAATTTCATATATCTGAATACTTTTTTGCAGCAATCCTTATATCGAGCTGGCTTGTTAGATAGCCTTTAGGGAATCCTATTATTTTAAAAGGTTTTGTGGCTGGGGTTTTTTGGGGATTTTTTTTTTTTGCTTTAGTTTGGAGGAATTCAGAACTGCATCTGGTCTGTATGAACAGATAGTTACAGTTTTGTGGGTGAAGTTTAGCCTTGTCATTGCTCTCCCACTTCTGTTTTCTTTTCTCTTTTTTGTTTTTGTAAATCTGTAAGGTAGAGACAATCTTGCTATATCTGCACAACGCTGTCACCTCCGTCATGGTTGAAGAATGAGAAATAATGTCTGCTGGTTTAACAAAAATGACATAATAGAAAGCATGTAGCATGGATCAATTTATCTGGTTGTGTTACTCTTTAACTAACTGATAGTGTTGCTACTTGGCATATGCAATTTTTTTCCTTGATCACTTGCGTTTTTTTCGAGTAACTGTTTCTATGTGCTGGATGGATTTGCCACCTCTTTAGTGTTAATAACATGGGCCTGAACAGGGGCTCTTCTGGCTGAAAGTATTAACCTTTATTTCTTGGGGGGTGGGAGGTTCTGTGGGAAAAGTGATACAGACAGAGCACAGTATGAAGAAATTATGTCACTGATGTATGTCCACTCTTTCTAAAAATCCTTCTGTAGGAAACTAAATTGGGAAGATCTGAGTACAACATTAGTAAACGTGGAAAAAGAGAAGAGAGATTAGCTGTTTGCTTCTGAAATGTTCTTAAAGAATTAGCTAGGTTGTGGTTTCTATTCTAAGTCATCCTATTACAGGTTTTAAAAGGTACAAATATAAGTATTTAAAAGCTTTGCAAGCAGTGGTTTAAAATGAAAGTACAAATGTCCTCTGGGTTTTAGATCATCTTACAAAAGAGTAGTCCTGCTATATTTGTATAAACTGAATTTTTACATTTCTTCTGAAGTCATGTACAGTTCCTTGGGTCAGCGTGTTTCTTCTCTTTGTAAGATTCACTTTCCATTTTCAGCAGGAGGTAATGCATAACTGGTATTGAAGTTTTTGGGAAAACATTTAAAATAAACACGTTTTTATTTCTCTTTTTAAGTTATTAACCAATACTGTGCAGATGCTGTGAATCTATTCCTGCTGTCATTTTCCTCCCTAAAGCCAGAGATTTGGTCTCTGCTGAAGATGGTTCTGAAACTGAGAAGGAATAGGGAGAGTATTCATCCAAGGTGTATCATACTGTATAAAGCTAGCTTGTCAAAGTCCGGGATCTCCCTGTCACTGCTTCAGAGACATTGCAGACCTCCACTCTTGGTGCCACTGGCTGAGTCACTGTTCCCAGAACAGTGAGCTTCACATGCAAGCCCCTTGTGTGTGTAGAGCAGCTATGCTAGCCAGCCACCTAAAGCTTTCTGTCTGATGTTACGTTGTTAATTTTTCAGTTATGATTGGATGGATGCATACGTAACTATGAGAGTATTTTATCAGTAATGTCAAACTTTCATCTGTCTTTTTTAGAATAACAATAATTTGGATGCCTGCTGTGCAGTTCTCTCTCAGGAGAGCACAAAGTATCTCTACGGTGAAGGAGACCTAAGTTTTTCGGATGATTCTGGGATTCCTGGACTACGAAATCACATGACATCTCTTAATTTGGATTTGCAGTCACAGAACATCTATCACCATGGAAGAGAAGGAAGTAGAATGAATGGAAGTAGGACTCTAGCTCACAGTGTTAGTGATGGACACCTTCAAACCAGTCAGTCCAACAATGAACTGTTTCAGCAGGAACCACAGACAGCACCTGCGCAGGTTCCACAAGGATTTAATGTCTTTGGGATGGCTAATACAGTTAGTGCTTCTAATCCAGGGCAGCATCTTGGATTTCACCTAGGCAGCAAAGGAGTATCTAACTTGTCTCAACAAACACCCAGATTCAACCCCATTATGGTAACTTTAGCCCCAAACATTCAGCCTGGTCGCAATACCCCAACGTCTTTGCACATACATGGTGTACCTCCTCCTGTACTTAACAGTCCCCAGGGAAATTCTATCTATATTAGGCCTTACATCACAGCTCCTAGTGGTACTCGACAGACACAGCAGCAGCCAGGCTGGGCATCTCAGTTTAATCCCATGCACCCTCAGCAAGTGTACCAGCCTTCTCAGCCAAGTCCCTGGACTACTGTTCCTACATCCAGTACTACGCCACATACCTCATCGCAACACTCAACACAGCCAAACCAGCAAGGCCACCAGACTTCTCATGTGTACATGCCTATCAGTTCTCCTACTACTCCACAAGCACCTATGATTCATTCATCTGGTAGCTCACAATCTTCTGCTCATAGCCAATACAACATTCAGAATATATCCACAGGACCTCGCAAAAATCAAATTGAAATCAAACTTGAACCACCACAAAGAAACAGTTCTTCTAAGTTGCGTTCAACTGGCCCTCGCACCTCCACTGTTCCCTCTTCCCTCAACAGCCAGACATTAAGTAGAAGTCAGCCCACTGTTTACATATCGGCCAGTCCTCCAAATACTGATGAAGTGATCACACGTGGTCAGCCCAAGGTCTACATTTCAGCAAATGCCACAACAGGAGATGATCAGCTTGTGCGGAACCAGCCCACACTTTTCATATCGACAAATCCTGGAGTATCTACTACTGCTAGGAATATGTCTGGTCAAGTAAGCATGGGTCCTGCATTTATTCATCACCATCCACCCAAGAGTCGAGCAGTGGGCAACAGCACCACTGCAACCTCTCCTCGAGTGGTTGTTACGCAGCCTAACACAAAATATACTTTTAAAATTACAGTTTCTCCAAATAAGCCCCCTGCAGTTTCCCCAGGGGTAGTGTCCCCAACTTTTGAACCTACAAACCTTCTAAACCTTCCTGATCACTATGTTGAACCAGAGGGTATCCAGCATCTTACTGACCCTGTTTTAGCACATGTGGATAGGATCAGTGATGCACGGAAATTGAGTATGGGATCTGATGATGCTGCCTACACGCAAGGTAATATTCTTAATATAAATTGTAGAGATTTTGACCAGGTTGTCAATTCAGTATGTAGATTGCAGAACAGGAACCTTTGTGATGTTAATATAATATCTTTAATTTTAGCATTTGTGAGTGTTTCCTAAATAAATAAAAGTGGTTTATAAGCAAATCATAGATTTCTTTTTATGGTAAAGATATGAAACTGAATATTTGGAGGTATTCTTGTGTTTGTCTTAAGTAGGTACGTTATCTGTTTAATGGAGTCATACCATCTTCATTTTTATGTTGTTCTGAAAGAAACGTGTACGTTTGTTCGACTTGTCCGAGTGATTTAAAGCTACAATTCCACTGTCAGATTTTTGAATCAGTTGAGATACTGTTTGCATTGGATAATGTTCCCCTTTTATTTTTTTGCAAGTGTTATTTAAGAAGAAGGAAAAGCAGACTTCAAAAGCAATTAGTGGGATAAAGTGTTGGCCTCCATGTTTCCTACTCTGTGCCTGACAATAAAATGCTTAAAGTCTTGATACTTCTGTTACATTTTAAAATGTGAGAAGGAGCACCAAGCCAAAGGAATCTGTTTTAACGGTTCAGTGGTAATGGAAGAGTAAAATTTAGAATATGTGGTACAGCAAGATAACCTGTTAATATTTTTCCTTCTGTTTTCATGGGTGTGCATGCTTTTATGACCAGCTTGATGGTTTATTAACTCTGCTGTAAGCTTTTTATATAAAGATGTGGGATGAGTCTTAGGATATTTAAGCAGTATTCATGATAGGTTGTCAAAATAATTTGACCTCGCTGGTCCTCTCTGGACTTAGTAAACAGTTCAGAACTAAAAAAACTGGCTTGTTCCATGACCACTGTAAACATTTTTCAGATGAATTTTGCCATTTTATTTTGTGTAAGTAAGTACAGTGATCAAGACACAGAAAGCCAGGTCTGCATCTGGAGTACTATAGTAATGAAGTAAATCAAAAAGCGATTCTAGCTTGTGCACTACTTCTGGATATAATCATCTTTGGTGAGGAATAGTCAATCCTAACTCAAAAGTTTCTAAAGATTATGTGTCAAAACCAAAAAGCTACTCATCCTTACATTCTCTTATGTTCAGTGCATAAAGAACTTCAGAAAATTCATCTGTAGGTAAGCAAAACAAATTGCCCCCCCCAGATCGTATTTCCTTTTCTTACTTTGGAGGAAGACTTAGCTGTCTGTTTTAGTCTTAGTCCTGGAAAACTTCATATACCCAGAAATTAAGCAATTGCAATCTTGTACTTAGGCTCTAAAACACTCTTCTAGATCACGAACTTGCTTCCCAAGCAAGCTGGGTACTTTTTAGGGGTTTGCAAAACTTCATTTTTGGTACTTTTTGGGGAGTTGTCCCTTTCTTCTGTTTTTCCTTTCTGAGGGCACCGACTTCTGCCAGGTCTGCCTCTTTATCTCTTGTACCCTTGGTAGTGATGGCCACTGTAACGTCCCGCACAATCTCTAAAAGCTGCAGGTATCAGCATTCTGCTTATCAAGATGAGGCAAGCTTGATACACAACCTAGAATTCCAGAAGCATTGACCTCCTACCTGCTGTGGAGCCCAGCTCTTCCAGACGCCAAGATGCAGCTTTTAGATGATGTGTAGATGTATGACGTGGGCTGGTACAAGGGACCTTAGGAAGACACCATCCTTCTGTGTCCTTCACTATAAAGTTCACTTGTGCTGCTGAAGTTCTTTACACCTAGAGGTGTTTTGGATTTCTGTCATATGTGCTCCATTTCTGCAATAAGTGCAGTATTTCTAACATTTTTGTTATCATTAATATTTGGAAAGTTGAGAAGTCTGTGATAGATTTACTTGTATGGTATTGATGTCTGGAAATCCTAATTGTTGCTTTTAAACATGTTTCTTACACTTAGCAGTGGGGTTTTTCCCTCTTACATACAAAAAGGGATTTGAGTTACTTGATGTCTTCTGTGTTCTAAACTGCTTATAATTTAGCCAAATTGCCAGAAGCCTTCCATGCTAGGTGCTTGTTTCAGTTTAATTTTAGCCAGAGAAGATGAGTAGTTTCTCTGGCCACGATTGGAGAAAAATGCATTTTCATCAGCTTTTCCATTTCTGCCAGAATGCTCCTTATCTTGGCAGGGAGAACTGGTTTGGGGAAAAAGAAACCTTGAGGTGGAAGGTAGAGTTGCTTTGATGTCAAAGGAAATTTCCTTTGCTCTTTTTATTTACTTTACATTTATATGCATGGTCCAACCCAGGAGAACAGAAGATGTGTTGGACCTCTCTCTAGGTGCTGGTGCTTGCCATCTAAGAAGTTTTACTTGATTATGGTGTGTGTAGGCACTCCCGTCTCCTTCCATGATTATGTTTCTGGTTTGCCTCCCAAGAAAGTCACAGGGGGTAATAGAAGGCTGCCCCAGATCTGTCTTTTTTTCTGCCAAACCTGGAGGTTATATAATGTGTAAAAGAGTGCGTACTGCTCAGATAAAATCAGTGTCATTTCCCTGGAAGGCTTGGTTGTATCTCTGGCACTGACTCTGTGATCCTAAGAAACTTGCTGTCACCAGACTTTTCAAAACTGGTTGCTGAGGGGTGTTTCTTGTTTTCTAGGACTCTAGTTTGAGATACTGAGGACTTGCTTGTGGAAATGTTGAGTGCATGTGTCCCCTATTGAAGTCAGTAAGAATTCATAATGCTGTGAGAAGAGTAATGCTAGGTGCATGCCCAGAAGGACGGCCAAAAGGGGATGCATTTTTATGCTCCTCTCTTCAGTATCAGTTCTGTCTGTGCACAGGAGTATTCCCATTATTTAGCAGAGATTACAATTCGTAATTAGTTTTATTAATATGAAGTAGTTAAGTGAGATTTCAATATATAATATATATGTAATTTAGTTTAGTATAAAGTGTCTTATGGATAAAAAAGTGAAATCCTGTTAGAAACTGAAGATTCTGTACTCATACATTTTTGTGATGGACACTCTGTAAGCATGCAAGTCATGTGATGAGTAATGAGGCTGAACAGTTATTTAATAGTTGCTCATTCTGCATATAGCTTTCCATCTGTATAGTGGGAAGGCATTCAATCAAGAAAATACATAATTGTGTAATAAAATCATTAGGTTGATGTTTTCTTACTAGGGAGCTTAAGTCCTTTGGTTAAGTATTACATGTCTTTGACTGTCTGACTTCTTCATAGTATTTTCTTTAACTTGAAAGAGGATGGTGTGCAAAGTTGAGTGAATCATTGGTACCAACTATAGTTATATATGTGGATGCATGTTTCCTTAGCAATTCTTGCCACTGTGGTTTTAGTGTAATTAATTGATAAACTAGATTAGTAAATTAACATTTTGCACAGCTCTTGATTTGGTTTCTTGGAGCTTTTTAAAACTTAGAAAAACAAATAAAGCTGCAGGAAACAAATTTCCTTAGTTCTTAGCCAGTCCTTGTAGATGTTTAAGAAAAAGGACTTGAATGAGATAAAGCTGTGGCCCATACTCCAAGGGGCTCTGAGCCCATTGCATCATGTGGTTTAAGAAAAAAATACCACCTTGTATTTGGCTCTGTATATCCGGCCCCACTAGTCAGTGAAGCTCCTTTTAAAAATTAAGTGAAGGGAGTATTGAAAAGAGAGAACAAAAAAATCAGTTTGAACTACTGAATTTGCATATCAAATGACTGAATTTTGTGCAGCTTCAAATACAGGTTTTGAAAGCATGCATAAGCATAAGTGTGTTTTGAGACTTCATTAACCTCCTGCCACAGAGTAATTGCATTGCCAGAAATCCCCTCCATATCTGGCAAACTAAGAAATTTAAGAAATAGTAGGTCTATAGAATAGAGTGAAATCTTTGTATTCCTAGATTAGAATTTATCTTAGAAACACTTAAAATAACAAAAGACACTCTAAAATTCACATGCACAGAGTCTTTGAGAAAACAGTTATGCGTACATTTACTAACTTAAAGGTATATTTAGTGCCTGACTGAGAAGGTCTCTGGGAGAGGAAGAGTGAACTTTTGTCCTCCAGACTTTCATGCTCCCTGTAATATGATGATATGTATCATTTTTGTGAAAAATGTGCACTTTGAATGTCAGAGGAAACAGTGGCATCTGCCAGAGCATTGAAGTGTACTGCACTCTGCTGAATGCAAACGTGCAGAAGTGCAAAAAACTTAATGTGCCAAGTATCCTGTTTGCACTTAATTAAGAAATTGAACTGCAGTTTTTCTGAACGTTTTCAGTTGCTCTGAGCAACACTAGAGGGAGCTGAATACTTAAATTGCCAGTTTCCATTCATAAATACCGCACTGAAAGGCAGGGGGGGTTTTGTCTTTCCCCCACCACTGTTTTCCTGCAGCTGCCAAATTGGTATTTAAGCAAAATTACCAAATTATATGTGGAAGTCTCTACTTAAACCAATCTCTTTCAAGTTCCTTATCAAAGTTACTTTTAATAATAAAAGAATAGTATGTGATATCAAGTGATTCTTCTTTAATCATAGTGGTAATTTTTAATGTGTGTTTTTAAAACCTGTTGGGATTTGAAATTGTCAGATGGTAGTCACAAAGCTCATATGAGAATAATTTACATAGCTTTTCAGACATGGCATGAAAATGAAAAGCATGTAGTAGTGCTGTGGGCATCCATCAGTGCCTTCTCCTCCTTGTGCAGTTCTGTAATGACCGCTAAATTTCCAAGCCTCACAAGTGGGAGAACATCGAAATAAGAAATGGTGGGTTTTTTCCTTTACAAGAGTAGCTTAAACAAAAAAGGAGGCGGGGGATGTACAGGCAAAGTCTTAGTCATAGTTGTACTCTTGAGGCCATGCCATGCCGTGCAACCTGATATTCTGGTAACTGTGCTCTTCACCTACCACATCCAGCAGCACTGGCTACTCACCAGCAGCCTGCATCCACAGTTTAACAGGTCTGAAGAGTTCTGAGTCTGGTCAGTGGAGCATAGCTGTGGTGCCTCAGCAGTCTTACCAAGGTAATGAAAACAGAAATGTCTAAAAGTAGAAATAAAATGTAGCAGGAGAAAGGGCTTGTACGCTCCCTGCAGGAGTAGAGGCAAGGTAGTCTTTGATTTCCTTTCTTTAGAGTTGCAGCTACATTTGTTCGTAAAAGGCTTTTTGAGAGGAGAGACTGTCTATTGAGATTACTTACCTGAAAATTCCAAGTCTTCAACAAAAATCCATCTTGAGATTTCAGTTATTATGGTTTTATATTACATATGAGCACAGCTGCAATTTTTACTGTAGTGCAATTACTGTGACCCAAAATAAAGGTGTCTGTTTATGAAAACTTCTCTGATTTGTACAAAACCTAGCAAAAGGCAGGTGTCATTTCAGTATCTTGTGAACACATGTGACTCAAAAGCCTAGGCTCGATCTCAGTAAGGCCTTACAGTCTGTTACACTGTTCCAAAATAGTTTGACATGGTTCCTCCTTTGGAAGAACCTCCGGAAGACAAAATGTGATGTGTGAATGAATGAATGAACAGGCAGGAGCTGGAGCAGAAGACAGTTCTTGCCAAAGATGTGGAAAGTTGGATCTTTATAATGTGCTATTTTTTTCTCCTGCTACTAGTTTGGAAACCTAGGCAACCAGATTTGAGTGCTTCTAGTTTTTTGGTACCTGAAGAAATCGTGAGGATCTAAGCATCATGTTCCAGCTAGAGTTTGGCTTAAAGGCTTTGTGAGGCAAATTCAATCTTTTTAAAATACCTTGTTATTGCTACTTTTTTTTAATTTCCAGGGTGATATAAAAGTATTCATAGTCTGTGAAACTGATCACAGTTTATATGAATTACTAGTTTAATGGATGAATGAATGGCTGCGCAGAAGTTAAGATGATTCTTTGGTTTCTTTAATGAAATACATTTTTATAGAAGGTGATTATGACTTTGAGCAGTGAAATCTGCTTTTGTGATGATATGTGATAGTAAATGTGCCTTCAATGAAATAAACTCATTAGATTGCATGAATTTGTGTCATCTGCTACTTAGGTTCTTCATACCTTTAAAAAACTGGTTTAAATGCTAACTTCATTGTTTCTAAATGAGGTCTCCTTGTGCCTTTTGCTTTAGAAATAGTAAGCAGTGTTAGAAATTAGAAGCTGAACTAATGGTTCTGCACCATCCAGCTTCTGATAAATATCACAGTTTGCTAGTGGTGTGCTTACTTCTGGTTTGGTTTCATTTGATGGGTCCTACTATGATGAACACTGGGTCCAATCCTAATTGCAATAAGCATATGTAGTGCTCCATATTGCAGTTGTCTGTCTGAAATCCTCTTCATGCTACCTGTTTAACAGTGGTTAGGCTGAATACACAAAGAAATATTAGTTGCTGGCTTTGGGTAGTCAGTCTTGTAGGTTTTTACAGATTACAGTTAAATATTGCATGGCCATTTATTATGTTGTATGTCTTTCTCATATTTGCTTGTCTGTAGTTAGTTTGTGCTGATTTCAAAAACAGCACTTTCTGTCTTATGGCAGAGATTTTCTTGTGAGGAGAATGGAAAAGCAGTCTGTAATAGTGGTTTTGTCTGTTTTTTTCCCAAAAGAATCCTAACTTGCATCTTTATCTGGTGTTGCCATGTGGAGGATAATAAAGTAGATAAAATGGGACTTTATGTATTGCAGCTTTACTGGTACACCAGAAGGCCAGGATGGAGCGACTTCAACGAGAACTTGAGGTTCAAAAGAAAAAGTTGGATAAACTAAAATCAGAGGTCAATGAAATGGAGAATAATCTAACACGAAGGCGCCTGAAAAGATCGAATTCTGTTTCCCAAATTCCATCAGTAAGTTGAAATGTCTGTAGGGTATAAACCTAAACCACAAGTGTGGTCTGTCACAATAAATTGAAAGAGGGGTTATTCATATATTGACAATAGACTAGGGATGGGCAGTATACTTAGATTTAAGCTGGTAAACAGTATAGTTTAGAGTAGGGACTAAAAATGTGTTGTTTAACCACAACCTTGCAGGTTGCTGATCACTTTATGAAGTATTGCTTTTAAAGACAGTCACAAAAGGTTTGACCTGGTAATCCTTTCTAGCATTTCAGACTATGACTTAATACTCATACTGCTATCACACTAAGTACTTTTTGGTCTTTGTGCATATACTGAGCTCAAATAAACTGATTAATGCACCAGTTTTCAGTGCTCTCTGATCATCCATTGATCTGCTGGACCAGACCACTGGCTGTGCCCTGTCTGCTGTTTGGAGTTGTTCAGTCAGCTCTGAACTCTGGTGAGAGAGAACTATTCAGTGGGTCTGGAAGCTTTTTCTAAGATTATGCTTGGATTACAAGAAAGGTGGTCATTAGGGAAGATTCTTTTATCATCATTTCTGAAATAACTAAATGCTGTCTACCTGTGTGTGAATGATAACTGTTATTAAACTGGGAAAATTAGACTAACAGGCAGATTTATTTTTTCAGCTGGAAGAAATGCAACAGTTAAGAAGTTGTAACAGACAGCTGCAGATAGACATAGATTGCCTAACCAAAGAGATTGATCTTTTTCAAGCAAGAGGTACAGTATGTCTTAGTCCATCAGTAACTTTAAATGTTGATTTTTTTTTTCACTGTCCACATGTTTCAAAAAGGTCTGTGTCATAAATGATGACATAAATGATATACCACACTATTTGCAAAATCTTCACATTAGTTTGAGTGAAACCAAGGAAGTAACTGTCTTTAAAGCCTGTTGTTTTTGTTGGCCATATGATTTTCCTAATCCCACAGTCATTCCTATTTCATACTTGGCTCAGAATAGAGAAGTTTGTGATGCCATTTATTTATTAAGTGCTGGGGGGAGGGGGGGAGATCTCGTTATCTGAGTATCAAAGAGAGAGAACAAGTTTTTTGAATGATACAACTATATATATGTGTCCATCTCTCTCTTTTGTCTTCCACTTCTGTCTGTATTTAGCCTCTCAAGTTAGCAAATATAAAGTGCAGTTGTAACTTCCAGTATGCTCTCTGCTTTACTTGTCTGCAGGGACTCAGCCTTTGCTCCTGGGGGTGAAATTATGAGACAGCTGAGCTAGTTCAAGAGCTGCCAACAAGAAAGCCGCCTCTCTTCCTGCTTCTCTCTTGCCACTTACTGAACTCTGTCTCTGTAGTAGTTTTTTAGACCCTTTGCAGAGCTGATTCTGTTCACCAGCCAAGCTACAACTCTTGCATTGCTGGAAAAGCTTGCTACAGCTGATGTGAGGGAGAGGCACGGGAAGGGAGAACTAAGATACTGAGAGGGAAGGAACTAATACTTCCCAATTTCAGCAGCAGTGAGCTGTTAGATCAGTTGGGACATGAGCCACAAAAGTTCTCCTTCAGACAATGTACTTGCAGTTCAGGAGAAGGTAGACAGGTGTGCTGAATGTAATGCTGCACTAAAAACCTGACCTTAAGAGTGAATGGTGGGTGATGTTTTTTTGCTTGTTACAGTAAATTGCATTTAGAACTTCGTCTGAGTTTTAATTCTAAGCATGTATATAATACACTGCATAGTAGGTAAAATATCTCTGAGTAAAGTTGCAATGTGAAAAAAGTCAACTAAGATTTACTTACAAAATTATCTTAAAGAGTGGCAGAAGGATACCTCTAAGGAGTTTGGTTTGCTAGATTTTGTCTCTGACTTATTTTATATTGCTTATTTTGGGCAATAAGTTTCTTAAAGTGTATTGCTGGCATCACTAATATCTCACTGGGGTCTGTATTGACACCTTGATATAAAAAGTGATAAGTGAATAATAGTATTGTTACAGAGTTACTGCCAGAAAAAACTGATATGCCTCACTACTCAAGTTTGTTTTTTTAAACTGCTGCACCTTTTTTTTTTTTATTTTTAGGACCACATTTTAATCCCAGCGCTATTCATAATTTTTACGATAATATTGGATTTCTTGGTCCCGTGCCACCAAAACCCAAAGGTATTGTATTGATAAAATTTGGATTTGATACAAATACCTGTTCTGTATCTAATGCCAAGTTCTAATTTATGAATCTTGCTCAAGTGTTGAGTATGAAATGGATTACTTCAAAAGCATACAAACCTTGCATTTTATTTGTATTGGCAGTAAGTGTGCTTCTGTTTGCTCTTGTTTCCTCTCTATTCATACATTAAGGAAAGAGAATTATATTAAATGAGTTATGTTAAAGATGGATAATACATTAGAAGGTAGTTTATGTAATGGAAGCATCTGTCTTTTCTTTAAAAATGAGCATGAGGTACGTTGTTTAGGGATCAGTGAAACTCACTTAAATGACTTCACCATTATCCATAGTGAAAAGAGTAGATTTACTTAGATGTAGTAACAACTCAGGTTGGTTACCCTGACTGGAATTCATGGCTACTGTAGAATATGTAATAAAAAGTTACATGAAAGCCTCTTCTGACTATTGGTAAATATAGTTCTAGATAGCTGAAGAGGAAGGTGATGCAGTCCAGTATGGCAGTCAGTATTGCTGAATATCAGCCACTCTTAAACATTCTACTTGTCATTAGTTTGCACGTTACTTATTTTTATCCCTCTCAGGATGCCAAACAAAGCAGAACAATTACCTCTTGTGTTTTACGTAAAGCAGAGAATGAAATTAACTTGTTTGGAGCAGCATCATACTATGACCTTAGGCAGACCACCACATGAAACAGAATCCACTGATGTTTCTGTGCAGTCTTTCTGTCGAGGAAGTTCTCCACATAATACATATGTGCATGTGATTGGTCCTTGTAGTGTGCAGTAACTGTTACAGAATCTCATCTTACAGATTTCTGACATTTCTGCATTGTAAAATGGTCTAGATAAATTGGACTTCTTGTCCTGCAGACTGTTTGCAACACTTTCAAACCGATACTGTTCTTCATGCTTTATAAAGCATTTTTTTATCCTTCATTACCTCACCTGGTAGTGAAAATACAAAGTAAACTTAAATCCATACACATTCCTATTAGACACATTTTACTACTAAAGCATGAAGAACTTACAAGTTCTGTCAATTATGTAGTTCCTTTTACAGTAAATAAAAACTAATCCATCAAAGAAGAAAAGTTAATTTTTTGTGACTAATTGTTACAAAACATTTCTATTGGCTTATCTTTTAGGAACTCACAAATTTAAGTGTTTCATTCAATCTGTCTTGAAAATGCAAAATTAACACTGACTGGTTTATAAAGCTCTGAAGTCCCTCTATCAATTATCTTTTTTTTCTTCTTTCTTTTTAAAAAAGTATCACTGCTGTATCTTAGTTCTTCGTTAACTTGAATTTTCATTTCATTTTAAGCTTCAATTTAGCTATCATGTAGGCTCTGACTTAAACCACGATTACCACTGTTCACAAAAGAATAAAAATAATTCTTGCAACTGTGATCAGTACCACTGTACTTCCTGAAGCTCTTGCTGTCATTTTGCAGTAATTGCCATTGATTAGTTGCTGATGAGATGTTCTCCAGATGAAATAATGGGCTAAAGGATTTTGCAGTTGCTTAAACTGGGAATCCTTAACTTGAGAAGTCGCTCATGTCTCTTTTCATCCTTTTCATCCTTTTTCTCTCCTTCTTTTCTCTTTTAAAATAGTTGAAGGTTGTTGTCTAGCACATGCAAAAAGATGTGTTCGTGTGGTAGGGAGGATTACTCTAATGTTACAGAGCCAGGCATTGGTTTTTCTTCAGTACATCTCCTGCTGAGCTGGCTTGAGGAAGAACTGCTACCTTTGTTCTAGGATCAAAAAGTTAAACATGTCAAAGGGTTACGGAGCACTTAGTTCTTGTCAGAATGAATTTTAGACCACTCCGTAGACCTCAAACTTCTAAATCTCATCTGTGTTTCCTGTGCTGATTAATTTGCAAATTTTACCTCCTTTTTATACAATAGCTTTGAACTGAGAGAAGAAAGCAGAGTTAAGGGATGGGAAACTTGCTTTTCCTAGTTTTACCTTGAGCCTTTTGGCTGACTTACAATCAAGCTGTAGTCAAGGGGGCGGTAAAAAGCTGCTTCTGTCAGTTGTAATAACTATGCTGTTCTCAGAAGAACAATATAGTTCTCAGTTTAAAAAAAAAAAAAAAAATCTCAAAATTCTTTCCATGCTGTTTTCAGTTAGTAACTGCTTATCTTATCTCTTCCATGTCACAGATCAGAGGTCCATTGTGAAAACACCAAAGACTGTTCCAGACACAGATGAAGATGAGGGAGCTCAGTGGAGTTGTACCGCCTGTACTTTTTTAAATCATCCGGCCTTAAATCGCTGTGAACAGTGTGAAATGCCCAGGCATTTCTGAGCCAACAGGCCCATTACCTTCCGTAAAACAATAGCAAACGTACAAGGAATTGTCCAGTCATTGGGGGGCAAAAAAAGCATTTATGCATAGGATTTTGTAAAATGGAAGGTGTGATGAGATGGTATTTTGCTAATGTTAAATGTCAGCCCACAGAGCAAGCAATACCTCAGAGTTGTGTCGCAGGC
The DNA here is from genome assembly GCF_017639235.1 of Corvus kubaryi. Classification (NCBI taxonomy): domain Eukaryota; kingdom Metazoa; phylum Chordata; class Aves; order Passeriformes; family Corvidae; genus Corvus; species Corvus kubaryi. Next base: position 47,197,619 of record NW_024582091.1, read on the forward strand.
AGTTGACACTGATCAGCTGAAGGGCAATCTGCTGAGAGACTCGCCAGCTGCCTAAACCATGTACAGTATTACCAGTAACACACACCGTGTTCAGTGCCTGGGTGTTGCCCATCCTCTTCTCTGCCCCGATGTCACTACTGAATTTTGACAGGGGAAAGGAATAGAGTGCTAGTGTTTTTGTTTTCAGAGCTTTCAGTGAAACACTACATGCACAGAGGAGATCTTAAAAGGATCAAGGTTTAAATATTTAAACTGTTTGCTGCCACATAGTGCCTTTGATAAAGGGAAGAACTTCACAAATCAGTGGTACTCTTTGCCTTGTCTTCCCTGAAAACATCTCTGTGAAGCCAGAAATCAGTACAATCACATCTAAAGATGAAAAGGAAAAACTGCATGCGTTGTCTGTACAATACACACAGTGAAATACCCCAAAGCTTTTCCTACTGTACATAGCTCTAGAGCCTGCTTTAAGTGATTTCTTTTCTTCACCTTTATTATTTTCTTGTACTTCTGTATGTATAGTGTAATAGTCTTTTTGTTAACTTTCTTTTTTCCCTTTAGGTGATTAAGCACGATCATGTCCCTTTTTTTAAGCTTTTATCTGAGAGAAGCAATGCCTTAAAATAAGAGCATTAATAAGAAACTATGCACAAAATAGCTTTCCTCTGCTCGTTCTGTACATTGCTCTTGTAAATGCTGATGATCTGTGAAGACCTGCAGATGCAGCGTGGTAAAAGTGCAGGAAAAGTTGCAAGAGTTATGCATATAGTTCACTCTGTACACTGAGTTTTACGGTGGGTGACACAAAAAGGGAGCATTTTGTCTGGTGTGAGGAAACTTTATACTAGGAAACTTTCAACCCACCAACAGATCAGCATCCGAGTTAAGCTTGCTTCATCTGCTGGGTATCTTGCAGACTCCTGAAGAGAGATTCATTGGGGAAGTACATACAGTGCCAAAATCAACAGCAGCAGCATCGTACAGCTTTGTTCAAGGACTTTAAATGCTTTCCTGTTTTGGCAGCCAGTTTCTAAACCTGACTTTGTGGTGAAGTCTCATATTTATAGAAAACAAGGATAGCAATATTTAGGACAACTGAAATAAAGGCTGGAAAAGAGAAATCAAACAGACTTGAACACTGAAGCAACCTCAAGCATCTCTTTTATTTTGATGATCTATTTTTTTAAGGAAAATACTCACATTATCGGGGATGTATGTAACCGAGATCAAGAAAATGAAATTCCAGTACAATATGCATGAAAGACGGCACACAAAGAATTATGTAGCAGCAGCACTTAGCGTGAGGCTGGAGGGAGTGCTAACAATGTAGCAAGAGACAAAGTAGACTGTCACCCACTGTAAACATCCGCCAGTGGACACTTTTATTAGGAGTTTTACAAGTGATCTATGTGAATGCACAGAGGCCTTTGTTTTGAAGGCTTTGCATTTTTTTTATGTGGGAAGAAAATGTCAATCCCAGGTAATTAGGCAGTAGACCCAAAGCACTTGCATTCAATGCATTTTGTTTATAAAATGAGGCCTTGTTTTTCAGCTTCATCTGCAGTTCTATGTGAAGATTGACAAATCAGTTTTTACCTGTTTATTAATAAAACCTAATTTGGATATCTTGAGTTGATGGTTTTGTGATTTAGCTGGGTAAACTGCCTTTGTAACAGATAAGTTATTTATAAAAATTAAAAAAAAATTATATTCTAATGTTTTCTTTGGTTATTTGTTTGCTTTTTCCATGCTGTGGAGCAACAGAATACTCAACAGAACAGTAAGCATTAACAGTATTAAAAGTAGGCTGATTTCTAATGACCAGAGTTTTTATTTAAGCCTTTGTTTTGTTGAACCTTGTCTCTCCTCCCATGCGTTACTCTGTTTAATTCCAATTCAGTGAGCATAAGGAATGTATTTCATAAAGTTGCACCGACAAGATTGTTTTCTGACCAAAAACCCACTCGCTCTTAAAGCAATAAGCTAGACACAGGCCCTTTTTACTTCATGCTTCTGGGGTTTATGATTTTAAAAACATTTTTCTAAATCAAAATGGGCAACCATTCTGTGGTAACAGATGCCAAACTTACGTTGATATAAACACAGTTTAAGGATGAGCATGGTTAAACTGTATCCTGGTGCTATGGATGTAAGTGCTGTGAGGTGTGGAGTGTTCCTAGACGTGTTTCCCACATGGACCCTGTCTAAGCAGATATTTGTTATGTGGAGTTGGGCTTTCCTGAGACATGCTGATGCTGTGTAAAAAGCCTTCAGGAGACATCTATAAACAGATTTAGCATAAAAAAACCCCTACAGATCCAGGAAAAGGAACGCATATTATTCAATTAGAGTGCCTTAATCTGCAATATGAGAAATAGTGATTGGAGTGAGGGCTGCTGTATTTATAAAGCAAACAATAAACTCCAGTCAGCTGAGGGGTGGAAAGAGCGTATTTGGAGAAATAGGTGAGATGGAATCCTACTCATTCCATGAAATGCGTAATTGATCTTCTCCCTGCATTTGAGTGTTTACTTTATGAAGAGAAAAAAATACTTACATCCTTGCTCCAGCTAGCTGTGCACAACATGAGCATGTATTGGACAGCCTGTTCAGTAGCTGATGCTGGAATAGTGGGGTAAGAGAAATTATGTCTCCAGTGTCTTCCACAGACTTTTACCTTCCCTTTCAAGAGTTTTATGTTCTTTATGTACCTCAGGTCACATATGTCATCAGCCCCTCCTTCAAGGTGATGCCAATATAGTGCAATATCAATGTAGTATGTTTTTAAGGATTTAAGTTTGAAGGATAAACTAGAACTGGATTTCACTGCTGGATTTTTTTCCTCGTAGAACATAAAAAAAGAAACGTTTGAAGCAAGGTTAAACTTTGTATTGGGAACATCAGTAGTTTATCTTGGATGCTGATTTATTTTACTTTTCTACTGTCTTTGTCAGGGGTCTCTGTAACAGGAAAAAAAAGTACTTACGGGCAGGAAGGGAGTACCCTCCTTGGCTTTCAGAGGCACTCCTGTTTATTTTTTGTGAATGCTTAAGATTATCACTTGGTCCAGTTTCAGAATTGGGATAACTTTAGAAATGTAGCAAGGAAACTGAGACAAAGCTGGTACTGGGCTGATGTGTGACATCAGCTTTGTGGAACTGACTTCAGTTCACCTTGCTGCTTTATGGATACATTAGAAAAACATTTGTCTTGTGCAGTCTCCAATCAATAGTTATTTTGCTGTCCAGGAGTGTGGTCAGGTGTGGCACCCGTAAAATTCAGATTAATTGTGAGATTCAGTATCTTCAGTCTCAAGCTAATGATAGATTGGCTTTAAAACTGCAGGGTTGGTATTTGTGCCTGTGTATTTGCTTTTATTTATGTGGATTTCATCAGTTTTTGTGATCTTGAAATGTCTACCTTCAGTGTATTTTATAGTTGAGCAGGGGGAAAATTATCCTTATCAGTACTATATTTCTTCAGTCAAATTCTTCTAACTTGACTATACATTGCAGCCTGGACACAAATTAAAGGAGGACTTGATTAAAGATGTAGAAGAAATATTTTAAAAAAAATTAAAAAGCCATCTATTGAAATCTACTGAGTATTCACTGTTTTCAATACTACTTTGGTATTCTGAAATGGGAGTATTGCTACAAAGCAGTGGCAGAAACTTTTCAGTACAGTTAACAGAATATGCAGTGCAGCTTGTGAATGCACAGCAACTGTTACTAATGTTTAATTCTAACTTTAGCAAGAAAATGCTCTGATATTTTATTTATCTCATATTTGTTAAAAATGCCCTGATAAGTTGAACAGAATACGAATTAACTTTAAACTTCTGATTACTTTCATCGGCACGGAGTGGAGTATTTACAGTACATTCCTTTTCCAAGCCTGACTGCTTGAATAGCTCTTTTATTGCTAATTTTGAGGAACAGTCTTTGATTTTATGTAGTCCAAAATGCCTTGTGAGGTTTATATTTTGTGTAAACTAAAAATTACTGAGAGAGAACAGGAAGACTTAGTATGAAATGTTTGAGGGCTTCAGGCTCACAAGCTTAAATCCTATATGAACAATTGGGAGTGATGATGAACATTGAAAGTTATGTGATCAGACTCAATTTTGATTTTTTGATACATTTCTTTGGTTTTAATTTGTTTTTTTTCTATGAGCAGTTCTGTATGGATGGCATCTACAGTAGAACTTCTCAAATACCCACCTTCAGAGGCAGCACTGGGCAGAACTCTCAGAAATTCTTGCTTCAGTCAAGACTTCAGACATGTCATTTCCCAGCAGTGCATATAATTATGCTTTCATCATAAATGCAAATATTTTTAATATTTAACCAAAATATAATGATCTTCAGTCAGTGCAGTGCTGCTGCAGGCATGAGATTAGCTGATTATTTTTCCCAGTGTCCCATTCTCTTCATTCATTTCATTTGCAGATCCCCATGTGTACTTAGAGAGGACTTTGAGCCAAAATGATTGATTATGTACATGGGTTCAAAGTGCCTATTATTTGCAAGTTCATTTAAAATAATAAAACTCATTGTATTGCGAGTGAGTGCAGCTTGCAAAGGCGAAAAGTAGCATCTCAATTCGGGTACTACTCAAGCAATTTGAAATCGCTGTATAAAGCAGTTCTGCTTTTTAAGGGGTGCATTGTGTTACAGCTTTGAATTCTGTGACTGCTTTTTTCCACACCCTTTACAAGAGTGCGGTGCCTAAACAATTTTGGTGTAGCTGATGTGGTAACAAATGGAGATGCTGCATATTAAGCATTTTAATGTGCTTTTGTCTTAGTAGATATCAACAGACCTTATCGGCCTGTGACTGATAAACTTTGCCTAAGTTCAGGTTCCTGTTGCAAGTGATTGAAGATCCAAGGCTGAGGAATGCGGTGTTGGAGACATCAAGGAAATGGACTAACGAATGCTCTGCCCTTTGTTCTCCATATACAGATGCAGGTGGTGTTGCTTTCCTTGCACCCTGATGTAACATGCAACTAAAATGTAGCGAACAGAAGGCCTCAGAGCTGCACAGGGTGTTGGAGTCAGGAACTTGGGAAATTACAAGAGAGAAATGGAGGTGTCACCGCTGTGCATCTGCTGACGTGACAGCCACGTCTCCATTGTGTGCTGCGGTCTTGCGCTTGCCACATTTCATTGTGTGCCAAGGAAAAGTTCACAAGGTTTTCCTGAGGAAAGGACAGTGGGAAGCAAGTCCCTGGAGTTCCTCATCTGGCTGGTACACAGCTGCTTACCCACAACAGAGAGGAGGTGCCCGCATGTGAAAGAGGTTATTCAGCCTCCATGGTTTTGGAGGTTGGACACTGATTCCTTAAAAGAGATGCTTGGTACTCTCAGAAGAGTAGCCCGTGCCTAATTCTGAATTAGCTTTGTACCATCGTACTGCAACAATAAATCCGTAAAAGTGGTGTTTCCTAATTCAGGTGGTAAATCTAGAAGTGAGCTCAGAACAGGTTAAGGAATATTGTTAGCTTTTCTCAGGTGGCAGGAAACATGTTTCAGATGAGAGAATGAATGCATGTTTGTAATAAAAACTTGATTGCAAAAGTTATTGTCCCAAAAACTTTAAATAAAGAATTTGTTTTATAGCGGTTTTATGTTGATCTAAGGTTATAAGCAAAGCAATGTTTGCATGTACATAATGTCTCTTACCAGCTGATATAAAAAATATTTAATTTACAATCTCCTTATTCATGGTAGCAGCTCTGTACTTCATAGTTAGCTGTAAATGGTAAGTTGGGAGCCCTTTTTTGATTGTTATTTTGGTGGTTTAAGTTTCTTTTAATATTTGGTATTTCACGGGTTGTATGCTGTATAGAACAAAATTGGATGGATGGATTTAATGTTTTTACAGTCTTTTGGCAGCTTTGCTCTTGTTTGTACTTGCTTTGTGTCTTACTGTATTGTCATGGAGAGCTACTGTCAATCTGTCTGGGGTGCTGCTGTTTGGAAGGAGGACGTGTTTGGGTGCATTGTGCCCCATCCCACTACTCTGGGACTGGTGCCTGTGGACAGTAGTGAAAAAGTGTGAAATACCACTTACTGCCTTAAAAGGCATTTGCCCAAAGGCATTGGAGAATCACTGAATGGTTTGGGTTGGAAGGGACCTTAAAGGTCATCTAATTCCAGCCCCCCTGCCATGGGTGGGGACAACTTCCACTAGACCAGGATGCTCAAAGCCCCATCCAGCCTGACCCTTGGTTTGTCCATCTCAGCAATATTTCTGTGTCACTGGCTCAGTTTCTAAAAGATGCTCTGTTCTTGTGCCATGGCAGTGTGCAGAATGCGACCCCAGGATTTTGCTCTTCCCTGTGCCTTCATCTCTTCCTCTGTCTTTTCCAGTTTTTCTTTTCTCCATCTCTAATTAGAGACTTGAACAACCACTCAGGCCAAGTTTCCTATGTTTTGTTGCAACTATCTCGCTACAGTGAAAATTTGGATTAAAATTGGGATGTATTTTTTGGTTTTTTTCATGAGCCTTTTTCTTCCCTCTGTGTTTTGGGGACAGAAATAGAATTTAAATATAACCTGAGGAAAGAATATACTGTCTTCTGTCACATACCTGATACAATTATGAAAAGCTTGTCATGAGGCATATTTTCTGCTAGCAAGAATCACTTTTTGGTCGCCAATGTCTATAGTTTGGGGTCATAGAGAGGATGTTGGATGCTGTCATCAGACATCCAGCTTGAAATTTGATGGCTTGTGGTTTGATGCCCCGTCACAGATTTGTTTGGTGGCTTGGAGAAAGTTGTGCAGGTCCTTGTCTATCTGATCCACAGCAGCAGTCTGGCCTCTTGCTGTGTTTCTTGTGCAATTCCCCTGCAATTGAGAAAGTATTTGGAGGTGCATACATCTTTTCATGTCTACTATGCATGTTCCTGAATGTTAAGGTTTTGAAGAGGTGGGGTTGTTCAGCAGAAAATCTTACTGTGTCACTGCAGCTAAGCTGCTGCTGGGCTTGAGGCAGGGAGGGGAAAGGCAGTGTGATGCTTGGCTTTGGAAACTTCATAATCCTTGGCACAGCTGCCCTGTACATGAGAAAGTAAGTGTCTTGATGGTGTTTTTTGAGCTGAAGAACATGACAAAAGCCTTTCTCTTTAATAATGGTTAGTAATGTGGGGATTTTTTCTGCCAAGCATGATACTTTTAAATTAAATGGCTTAGATTTTTTGAAGCCCTAAGGAAACTGTTATAAATAAAATATGTAATTCGTGCTATTATATATAAAACTGAAATGTAATTAGACCCTACAGAGACCGAGTTTCTAAATCCCTGCACCAGCCTGGCTGAGAGAAAAATTTCACAACACTAAAAGTATTTCGTTCACAATAAGTGAGGATTCCACCTAGGTGGGGTTGGATCTTATCACCGGGACATTTGCATCATGACGACTTGATCACCACACTCTGATATCTACATCGCATCTGATAAGGAATCGGACATTCCGGGAAACTAAAAATAACTATTCCAGGAACCAGAGATGGCCCATCCATCAGCAGAAATGGCCCACTCATCACCCAGGATGGACAATTCATCAGACCCAGGAAAGGCTTTGTGCGGCCCAACTCCGGGACAAGGAAGCTTCATGAATACGAGAAGAATAGAATTAATTCGGACTCTGCCCAAAAACTGTATAAGAAGGGACCAGCCAAAGCAGCAGTCATGAACTTGGGAGGTCTCCTGCGATAGAGATCAGATCTATGAGTGTTCACCCAGCTCCGACCCCGGGCTCGGTGCTGCTTTTCTCAATCGTGGCGTTTGAAATCGATATTTCGGTCGCATAATAAATGTCATTTCTTTATTACTTTTGATTGGGAAATTTTGTTTATAATAAAACCAAGTGCTGTCCTGCCTGGCCACTGTTCTGCCCCCATGAGCTTCACTTCTGGCCCTGGGGCTCTGGACTAAATGAAACAGAACAGCCAGCTAGCATGGCCAGGGGCTGAATTTCATTTTGTTAATGGACCCTACAGCTCCCCTGATGGATCTCACCAGGGAGTGCTTTTCTGGCAGCCCCACAGCCATGGCCGCCAAGCTCCACACTGCAAATGTGGCATTTGCACTGAAGAAAAAGGCTTTGCCGTTTTTCAAGGCAACTGTGATGTGTCCCAGTTCTCAGTGCTTCCTGAAAAAACAGTAGGGTTGAGTGATGGAGAGAGATACTTTACTGTTGACAGGATTTACTATTTGCACCCAACACAACTGTCAGGCATAGCTGTGCCATGTGATGCCATGCTTGGAAACCTGAGTTCCGACTTAAGGAGCCCAGCCGTGTTCAAAGTGGACATAAGGTAAGTAGCACGCAAAGGTATGTCTTACATAGATGCATGGGAGAGCGTGTCATCCATCTCCTGATCTATTGCTTCATGTTGGTTTTCCTTCTCTTTTATTTCATTTCCCATCTTTTCATCCTGTTCTTTTCCTGGGCCAGTCCCTGTATCCTGGTAGCAGGGTTGAACCTATTGATAATTTGATTGCACACAGTGCTTGACTTCAAGACTTGAGTCAGCGCATAGATCTCAGTTGTTCATCAGTCTGTCACCCCATGGCCAACATGCTTCTCTCTTGGTTTTTGAAACACCCATTAGTCACAGTACTGGCCCAGAAGGTGGTGGGCTGCCACGTGGTGATTTCTGCTCAGTATCTTTTCATTTCACATGTGAAATTTATCTCATGAGCCTGAGACCAAATGCATTAGTAATCCTTCAGAGCAGGGATTGCATCACCCCCAGCTGGAGGTGTCCTTGTTGCTGGTTTACAGGGCTACACTCCATGATGCTCCCATTCTCTGCGGAGCTGTTAATGAGCTGTGAATCCGGTGTTCTGGCACCAGAATGGCACACCCCTCGGGCTGACAGGGAATGGCTGATCTTGGCACTCCCCATTGTTTGGTCACAGCTGCTGTTTGCTGACTAGTGCGGAAGGGCTTTCACTCCTGTGGCTGAAAGGAAGACGCTGGTGGTTGGCAAGTGGTGATTAGTATTTTTTTTGAATTCTGATTTTATAACTCCAGATGAGTCTCAGGAAGGTAACAGCTCATTTCACATCACAATTGGCTTCTGCTGTTACTGCCATGACCTAATTGTTTTTATTTTCATTGTAAGAGTAAAAGCATTTAAACCCAACCCTGAAAGACCAATGAATAAAACACACCAGTGAAAAAGCTGTGGCTGAGGGCTTGAGGCAGGTGGCATAATTTAGATTGCTCAGAGGCTCGTTTTGTCAGTCATTATTCATCTGTTAGCAATTCCTGTGTGATCCTCTAAAGCATCAGCCCTCGCTCATGTTTGACAGGGCCTGCTTTCTGTGGGATTTCTCCCCTGCAAGCCCTCCTGTTGTGAGTTTAGCTACAAAAGCTGCTCCGTACCTGCAAGTTCTGTCAGCTGCCTCTGGTTGGTTTTCCTGTGGTGGTTTGAGGGGGTGCCTGCCAGCTGTCAGGACACAGGCACAGTTAGCTCTCTCTGCATGTCCTTTAGCAGTAATGTGAGCCAGCATGCTTGCTGACCTTTTCCAGATGTTTTGTCACAAGCCTCCAGTACCTGGGTCAACGGAGTTTTCTTTTCCTGCCCTTTCAGCCCTTTCCAGTCAGGAGGAGATCAGCCTGCTGCAGTGCTGTGAGGGGTTGTACCGCGTTACGGGCACGGGTAGCTCCCAAACCAAGTGTTTCCTCATTCTCTTGACTTCCCTGCCAGCGTGCTTGATGGTGCAGGGCTTGATGTAATGTACACGAGCTGCTGAGTCACCCCTGAGCTGGCAAGGTTTTACTGTACTCTTAACCCAATATAGAGTGTTTGGTCCCCAGGCAGGCAGGAGCAAAGCTCGTGCTTCCTGCTTCCTTCAGAATCACGTCAAGGCCAGCCTGGGGGAACCTTTGCTTTCAGGGCAGGTTACCCTGTGCTTCAGAGGCCAAGTACTGCAGAGCAGCATTTCCACACTGGGCCGTGGTAGCACCCCGGGGATGCTCCAGCAAAAGCCTCTGTGTTTAGAATCATAAATATGCTGAGTTGGAAGGGATACATCAGAATCATTGAGTCTAACTCCTGGCCCTGCACAGGACACACCATGTACCTGAGGGTGTTGTCCAAATGCTTCTTGAACTTTGTCAGGTTTGGTGCTGTGACCACTGCCCTGGGGAGCCTGTTCCAGTGCCCAACCACCCTCTGGGTGAAGAACATTTTCCTGATATCCAACCTAAACCTCCCCTGGCACAGCTTCATGCTGTTTCCTCGGGTCCTGTCACCGGTCTCAAGAGTGAAGGGATCAGTGTCTGCCCCTCTGCTTTGCCTCGTGAGGATGTTGAAGATTACAGCGAGGTCTCCCTTCAGTCTCCTCCAGGCTGAACAGACCAAGTGACCTCAGCTGCTCCTCATACGGCTTCCCCTCAGACCCTTCACCATCCTCGTGGCCCTTCTTTGGATTCTCTCTAATAGCTCTATGTTTTTTTTATATCGTGGTATCAAAACTGCATAACACTCAAGGTGAAGGTGCACCTTGTGGGTCCTTTTGGATCTCAGCTCAGTGTCAATAAAACATAACATAATGTTTATACATCATTTATATATATTTATATAGAGATATTATATATACACATATATAGATACACATAATAAAGTAAAAATATTAAAATATGTAAAATATATTTTTATAAATGAGACATACACATTTTATACATCATAAAGTTGTCTGCGACCTCTGGAAGATTTGCTTTGGAAGTTGTTCAGGAAGGATGGGGATGACTTCTGTTTTTCGGATTCTTTTATGTATGGTGGAGTTTAGAAAGCATGTGTAACTTTTGTAGTATCAGGGCTAATGGCTGTGATGTAAATCTGCCTTGAAGTGGGATGAACTGCATTAGCCAGAATGTTAAAAAAACTGCATTGAGCCCTGAAAACCAAGAGCTGGGCACCACAAATGCAGCATTTAAAGCAGGCCTGAATAAATGAAATAAAGTATGGCACCGCACTGGGAATCATCTGCTGGCTTGTGGACAAATACAGGCTCCATCAGGAGGCTCAGGAAATCCTGCCTTCAAGCCAGTTTTGCTGCTCCACTGGTGATGTGATAGCTGGACCCACAGGGTTATTTGTGCCTCTGGCAAGGAGCTTAGAAACAGGGCTGCAGGCAGGTTTCAGATAGCTGTGAGCTCAAGCCTGTAAGTGCTGAGTTGCACATCCAGCCTCTGCCTGGCGAGTGGAGAATTTTATTTTCAGTTCTGTGGAGATGTGGGTGCACAACCCAACTTCCTGGCTTTGGGCAACTGTACAGCTATGGTGACCCTGCTCCCCAAAAATGCAAGGCAAGGAGGTGTAAAAGGAATGCAATAGGAACCTGTGCTGGTTTGTTTTGGAAGAAAGTTCCCCCCCCTCCCCCCAAATGCTGCCTTACAGTTGCATGCTGGGAATATTTGTTGTGTATCTGCCTAACTGCTGATTGACACATACAAGATAATAAACTTAATTAGTTAAAATCCCCTGTGTTCTGATTGTCTGCCAATGTCCCAAGTACACCTGGAAAGACGTGGGAGATAACATTTGTAAGGCAATGCTATCTGGACTTGCAGAGTGTTTTTCCAATTAATTTCTGCCTAAGGATTGGCTGTGATACTTATCCACTGGCAAACCTAGTTTCAGATTTCAGCTTTAAAATATAATTGGCAGCTCAGCAAATTCATCAAATTGATCCCCATTCACACTTATTTTTGGCTTGCGTTAAGAATGTGCCAACCTGGAACTCTAAACTTAACCCCGAGTGACTTTCCCAGGCCTGCTGCCCTGAAAGGAAAGCCTGGCAGCAGCGCCTGGGCCCCAGCCAAGATAAATCCTGAGCCGCCGATGGCAGGGCAGCCACAGCTTGAACTGCAGGTGAGGGGACAATAAATAGACAGAATAAAGGGTGGGTTTTGTAAAATGCCCCCTTTCTGAAAGCTGGTATTCTGCATTTGTCTCTCCCTGCTCCACAGCCTGACACTGCTGCAGCTTCTAAGTCCGTCTGAGCTGCTGTGTGCCCTTGCAGGGCTGCTTAAACATAAACCACAGGCTAAAGTCCAGATGTGAGTAAATGGTTAACAACGCCACGTGTTTCAGATGGCAGAAGCAGCAGAATTGGTTCGGCCGGTGTGATCAAGGCTGCCCCGCACGTCCTCGGTTTCCTTCAGGCTGCGGGAGCCTCTCGGGCCGGGAGGAGGAGGAGTGTCCGTGCTGAGCCCAGCCGAGCCTCTGCCGCAGAGCCCCGCGACGCGCCGAGTCCTGGCACTCCTGCGGCTCCCGGGGCAGCTTCTGCTGCCAGGGCTTACCCGAGCGCGTGGGGCCGCCTTGGGAAAGCCGGCCATGGAGCAGCAAATCCTGCTTCTGGTGCTACCACATTGACACCTTGTGGTGGACTTGGCGATCACGTTTTTTAAAAACAAGTTATTGGTGTTATGTCTTAGGGGTGTCAATTGCTGGACATTCCCTAGAGGCTTCCATTTGGCTGTTGACAAATTCAAACATTAGAAGATCAAAGAGCAAAGTGCAGAGGCTGACCTAAACCAGTGTCTTACAAATACCATCCCCAGTTGCTTATCAATTTCATAGAAGATGAACAGAAATAACCTCTCGAGAATATTTTTTCTACTTTCCTACTGATGTAGAAAATTGGATTCTCTGCCCCTTTTTTCCATAATATTGTTTATTTGACTTCAGCTTAAATAGAGATTGACTTTTTTTCACCTTCTGCATGGCTTAAACATGACCTAAGGAAGATGCTCTGAAGATTTAAAGATCTTCCATCTGCTTCTTTAAGTGAAGCCAGTGCTCCAAATCCACCACATGTCATACATTACGTTATGAACAAAAGGATATGAAGTTCTCTGAGAATGTTTCCCTGCTGGAAATAACGTTTTTACAAGCTTCTGTATTCACTTCAGCCTCTTCCTAACAGGACCTCCTGTGGGGAGAACTCAGTATTTCTCATTCTGATGATGGTTTTGAGTAACATAATTGTCTGCCAGTGGCTGTGTATATTTTGGCAATAACAAATCATAGTCAAGTTTGCTTCCCTGCTAAAAATTTCCTTAGCACCACTTTTGGAGCAGTGGCGGGGGTGGACTGCAACCTTTGCCAGGGCATCATGGCACTTCTTATGATTTTGATTTCCCTGTAGCTGGAGAATGTGGTTTTATTTATGAGGTGCATTTTGCCATTTACCATTTCAAGTACTAAAAGCCATCACATTCCTCTGGGATTCTCCTGCTGCCCCCTTTGGCACACCTTGCTTGTTCTTTAGTCCTCTTAGGCGGTTCTGGTCTCTGCACAGCTCTCCTCCTGACCATGCCAGGAGAACTTCAATTCCTGTAATAAAATGAAATCTAATCTGGAAACCAAATCAACAGATGGTGAACTTACCTTTGTCTTGACTTTATGTTCAGTGCTGCAGCTCATTTGGTTACTACAGTTGATGCTTCTTCTTATTTAGCACTTTATTCACTTGTTTGGAGTCCCGGCAGGTATTAAATCACAGATTCTAAATTCAGCAAGCTGAGAGCCACAGGAGAGCTGGGTCTGCTTTGCTCAGTCGTGTAAGTGTGTGGATGGGTGGCAGATACCTTTTGCAGTGTTACTTTGCACAGCAGCTCCTTTCCAAGGTTCATCCTACCATATGTGACATTCAGTACTTGCTTCTTCAAGCTCTACCACTCATTAATTGCATTTAAATATTTTTTGTTCTTTTCTTGAGAAAATCTACCTGTTTGTCCAGGTAGATTTTTATGTTTCTTATGCCATCCCTGTTTTGCTGCCTGCTCCTAGTTTATGTTTTTCTTCTGCCATTAAGTGTGCTGATGCCCATTTGTCTTTTGTGTGGAACCACTAGTGTCAGTAATTCCCTTCAATGCCCGAACTAGGAAATGGTAGGTGAAGGAGGAATGTGGCTTTTACAGAAGGATTTAAGGTAATTGAGAGCACATGGTGGCTGAGTTTCTTTGAGCAACCCCTTTGATCCACAGAAGAAAAAGGGAAGAGAGAAGAAGAAAAGAGAAAAAGAAGAGGAGAGGGGACGGGAGGGGAGGGGAGGGGAGGGAAAAGAGAAGAAGAGAAAATAGGAGAAAAAGAAGAGAAGAGAAGAAAAGAGAAGAGAAGAGAAGAGAGAAGAGAAGAGAAGAGAAGAGAAGAGAAGAGAAGAGAAGAGAAGAGAAGAGAGAAGAGAAAGAAGAGAAGAGAAGAGAAGAGAAGAGAAGAGAAGAGAAGAGAAGAGAAGAGAAGAGAAGAGAAGAGAAGAGAAGAGAAGAGAAGAGAAGAGAAGAGGAGAAGAGAAAAAGCTGCATGAAGCCAGCACAAGCGCCTGTGAATGAAACTTTGTTTCCTTCCCCAAACAGCTTTTGCTTTAAGGTGTAATGGGAAAACAGCCTGAGCATGTTGCATCTCTGCCAGGCCAAACCCATCTCTGTCATGGTTTTAATAGCAACAACAAAATCCAGATCAAGCAATAGAAATAAAAAAGGTTAAAAGGAAAAGAAACCCCTAAAAATCCCTTCAGCTGGAGGGTGGAGGGAAAGGGAGACACAAGATGCTATCTGGGCTTGAGCAGGAGGAGTATGTGGGACAGCAAGGCAGGAGGTCAGCATGCAGGGGGGGAGCAGGGAATTGAAGGGAGCACAAAGCAGGAGTTGGGGTGGCAGTGTCTGGGAGTGTGGAGTTTTGTGGAGGTGGAGGGTGAGGGTGAGGGATTGGCATGGCAAGGTGTTTTGTAACTTGTGCCCCACTCCATAAAGGGTGCAATGGAAATCCTGAGCCTGACAAGAATGGGATAAGAAAGAAAAGACAAGGAAACAGTTTGACTCAGGGAAAGAGGAGGAGTTCCAGTGTGGTTAGGGTGAACAATCCTGATGCCACCATTCATTGGCAGACGCACATCATCCAATTTCTTGACTGCTCAAAGCCCTGCCAGCCCTGCAGCATTGTCCTGACTGGCTCACTGCCTTGCCTGTGCTGTTCCCACAAATCGCTGTGTTCACGTGCTGCTCTGCTCCTCTTGCATGTCTGCTTGGATTGCATTTGCCAAGTCAGCACATCAGCACATCTCACTAAAGAGCTCCTCTGAGCCTGCTGCAACACTTCAAGACAGTGAGCCCAGCTGGGGGTGGAGAAGGGATGTGGCTAAAACACTATAAAAAAATCCCTTTGCTATCAATTGCAAGTCATGGCACTTTCTCAGTAATGCTCATGGTGCTCTAATGCTAAACTCTTCTCAAGAGTTCAAAGCATCCCAGTCCCACCAGTGCATGGGAGGTAGATCCTACAGCAGTCTTGTGTATCCATGAGTGGGTGCCGAGGTCTGTCACGCTTGGTGAAGCACAGGCCTTGTTCTTCCCTAGCAGTCCATTATTTTTTAAGGCGGAGAGAAGTCATGTTCTATTTAGTTTTTGTGATTAGTTCAAATGTTTGCTTATAAATTGTGCCAGCTCTTATGGGAACTGAGTTAAAATATTATCAAAACTTCTCAGAATAATTGGCAAATACAAGTGTTTGATACCCAGCATGATTATCTACTTTATAGAGTGTTTTATGGCATTCATTCTTATGGTACCTCAGCTCACCACATCAGTGGGCTTGTCATCCACGTTCTGCGAAGGAGAGATTTCTGTATGTAAGGAGAGGTGGAGGGAGGTACTGTGAGCTGCCCAGGACTGCATGGGGTGCAAGGACCACCCTCTTTCCCCCTTCTTACGCTGAGGAGCTGTTGCAGGGGTGACCCAAGAGTTTTCAGTGAAATATTTGTTATTTGTGTATAGTTTTCCTAGCCCCTTGCAAAGGAGGGTATCTGTGGCTTTCTGACTTTTTGGGAAGGGATGGGTGTAAAGAAAGGAAGAGGATTCTCTTTTCTGACTTTTCTTTTTTTTTTAATCTTAAAATGAACTTGGCAACTCTGTAAATCTCCCTTGGGAAAGCAGCCCATCTATTGGAAGACTGCTCCCCGTGCTTCCAGCTTCTTCTAAAAGAGGCTTGACAACCAAAAAGCAAAGAACATCAAGGGCTTTCTGAGCCTGTTAAGATTTATGGGTTCATTTTCAATTTGGCAGCAAGAGCTGGCCTCAAATGCATCTCAGCAGAGATACCAAATAGCAACAGCCTCTTACCCCTCTGTCCAAGAGCTGCCTGGGCTTTCTGTTTGCAGCCCCTTCCCTTGCTCCAGGGGCTGACAAAGGCAAAGAGAAATCCCTGCTTTGGAAAGTGCAAAAGGCCTGCAGAAGGAACTCCTGAGCCCCATGTGCTTGTGCTGTGGTGGAACAGGGAAACAGTCCCTGCTTTCTGAGGGCTCCTGGCCAGCAGCAGAGTTCCTCTCAAGCACTGACACAGCGCTGCCGCTGAGCTGCCGTGCCAGCAAAATCTCCATGAGAAAAAACCCTCTGGTGAGCACAAGAGCCAAGAGAAATCAAGTTGTGCTTAGCACCAAAGTCTGATTTATTTTCTCAGACACTTTCTCAGCAGAGTGCACATTCTATGTATTTCACAAAAAGATTCCTCAGTAAATATGACAGAAATGAAACGAAAAAAATTGTTAAGCATCGAGAGGATTTTGAACAACCACCAAATTCCTGTGCATCCTCAGAGGAAAAAGAGAAAAGTTTATGCATGTCTCCAGCAAGCCAAGGGCACCATATAAAGGCAGTGTGCCAATTTTCCTATGGATTTTTAAATGCTTTGTGTATTGAAATATGTAACGTGCATGCCAGACATGAAAATTAATGTTGGCATGTACAGTTACATCCTGCTCCATTGCTCTGTGTGTGTTTTCTGAATGCTGCGATTTGGGACTTGCCTTGTTTGAGTGGGTGGAAGGTATTTTTCCACCCAGCATCCCACTTTGTCTCCTCCAAGCATGTGTGTGTGCAGCAGTAGCTGGGCAAGATGTGGCACAAGCTGCTGGGCAGGCTGCTGAGTCTGGTGTTTGATCTGTGAAATGCCCCCGTTCCTTCAGGGCAGGTGTGGTGTGGGGGCTACTTCAGGGCAACTAAAGATGGCTGTAGGACTCCAGTACTTTCCAAGGCATTTCATGGAGAATTCTTTCCACAGTTTTGTTTTAAGACAATTTCTAATCCTTATGTAATATGTAGTGGGTAAATTTATAAGCCATTCCCACAACCCATAGGACATATGGAAAACAACTGTCATGTTCTGTGAACATAAGTCATACCTCCAAAATCTGAATTGCAATTTCTTGGAGCCAACCACATGAGCACAAGAAATTGAACAGATACAGTATACTTATTTTCTGAAGATTCTTCAAACACCATCACTAAAAAAAAAACCAAAAAAACAAAAAACCAACCGAGCTGGTGGTGGTTTCCAGAGGGAAGCAGGTCAAACTATCACCACTTTCAGAAAATGCACCATGTGATAATGTCACTAGCAGTAAATTACTGCTACCTTTTTGAAAGCAACAGAATTCCAACTTCTCAGTGAGGACCATGTTTAATTCCTGCCTGGAACTAAAAACTCTGCACTTCAGAGAAATGAGATACTGCAGGGTCAGGGAGTTCGAAAATCTCACCAGAATGTTGAAGCATCAGTGCTAAGAGGATTGGGAAAAAAAGAAAACGAAACCAAAACCTAAACAAAACAAAACAAAACAACCTATGCAAACCCCAGAAAATAAACAAGACATTATTCAGAACAAAATGTTACAGATGAACATTTTATAATGTGTTAAAGCATTTTTAAAACGTGTCATACTGACATACTCAAACTTTGGTATAGTGCCAAAAACCTTCAGGATCAACCTTAGTATTTGAATTATAACCTGAAGAATTCAGTGGAATAATGCAGAGATTAGCAGCTTTACAGCTTACTGAAAATCAAACGTGTCCTAACAGAACATAGTTCAAATGTTTACAGTCATATATCAGCTGCATAATTGCATTATGGGGCCACATCTGGTAATTAAGGGTTAAGTCAACAACAGATTTCTTGTTCAATACAGGAGACACTTTCAAGGGTTTTTTTGGTTTTTTTTCCTCTTTGGCTGGACTTCTGGGGTTTTTTAATTACCAACCCCGAGCCCTCAGTCCACACCAGGACTTGCATTGAAGATGACTTCCCTGATTTGACTTACATTGTGTGTCCCTTTTCTGAGAAATGTACCTGTGGCTTCCTTCAGGCGCTCTGGTGCGCCTCCAGCCCCTCTGCTGGTGGTTCTGTGTGTTCTCAGCACTGCTTTAGAAGCACGAGATGTATCTTTGAAAGCTCAACAACAGCTGGTTGGGCCTGTATCGAGTAATAACAGGGACCCAAATCTGCCTTCTAGCTGGGAGCACAGCCTGTGCAGGGGGAACAGGGCAAATCATCTTCTGTGCTGGCTGAGCAAGTGGTGACAGGGAGGTCATGGGAGAGCCCTTCACTGGGCACGGTTCTTTTACAGAAGTTGAACTATAGGTTAGGACTCTAAAAACATGTCCAGTGCTTCAGGGCATTAATGAAAATCTGTGCCATCCTGAATCCAGTCACTAGTGAGGTTTGAATGCTGACAGCCCTGTAACCGTGAGCCCTCCTGTTCACTTTCAGGGGAGGTAGAATGCAATCCCACTGCAGGGGATGACAGCCTTTGCCTCAACTCGATGCCCCGTGCAACAAAGCTGGCTGATGCTTATACTCGTGTTCCTGGAGCAGCTGTAATCCTTGCCATAACGCCCCCAATAACACTTAGTTAAGCCTCAGAATGGCATCTTCTTGCCCTAGGACTTGTGCTTATTGGGATGGTTTGCTCTGGAGGTTTCACAAGTTTCTGTGTCTTTGAATCATTAAAGTCAAGCAGGCAATATCATAGAACCACAGAATGGTTTGGAAGGGACCTAAATGATCACCTAATTCCAATGCCCCTGCCATGGGCAGGGATACCTTTCACTAAACCAGATTGCTCAGAGCCCTGTCCAACCTGGCCTTAAACACTTCCAGGGATGGGGCATCCACAGCTTCTCTGAGCAACCTGTTCCAGCGCCTCACCACCCTCACAATGAAGAATTTCATCGTAAAATCTAATCTAAACCTACCCCCTCTCAGTTTGAAGCCGTCCACCTGTGTCTTGTCACTAGAGTTCCTGATTAAGTGTCCCTCTCCAGCTTCCTTTTAGGCTCCCTTCAGGTACTGGAAGGTTTCTATGAGGTCTCCATGCAACCTTCTCTTCTCCAGGCTGAACAGCCCTGACCTTCCCAGCCTGTCTTCATAGGGGAAGCACTCCAGTCCCCTTATCCTTGATATTGGGGTACAAAGTGGTGACCTGGCTCATCTCACTGTAAGGATAAGGGGAACACAGCTCCCTGTGTATGTTTACTTGCTGGGCAGAGGGAGGCCTTGCAGCAGGGGTGGGCCAGTATTCCCTGTAAGAGGCACTGGGGTACACATGGGCTTTCTGGAATAAGCCCATTCCGTTGCTGGAATCTAGCTGAAAGGGCTGCCCTGGGGGCTGGCTGGGGAAACAGTGGTGCTGCTGCTGCTGGTGCTGGCTGTACAGGGGAAACCTGTCAGGGGACAGAGTTGTGGGCTGCAGCAAAACATGGTGCTGTGTCTCCAGGGCCTGTTTGTGCTGAGAACCCTGGGGGATGTGATGGCTCCTGTGACCTGTTCCGTGCACACCATGGCACTCCTGAGCCCAGCTGTGCTCTGAGCACATCCCACCCCATGCAGGTGGGAGCATCCTTTGCTGGAAAGGGCACCTGGGTGAGCTGGTGTGGTCCAAGCTCTGAGGGTGATGAAGTGAGAACAGCTTGTCCCTGAGGTCAGCACAGTGGTGAGGGCTGTCCACGGCCCCCCTGTCCTGAGAGGTGCCTAAGGACCAGTTGCAGCCGTAGGTGCCGTCGCTGATGGACACTGCTGACATCTTCTCCAGGAGCGGCTCCTGCTGTGGCAAGCGCTGCTCCAGCCCCAGGTCAGAGCCAGGACCGCCAGCCCAGGCAGGGGATGTCTGCTCAGGACAGCTCCCCTGGGACCTGCCTGGGTAGCAGCAAGGCCCAGAGCAGCCTCTGGCTTCTCGCAGAGTTTCTGTGCAGGCATCGCAGGGTGCAGGCTCTCTGGCCGTGTATGGGGAGCACTGACACCTCTCCTCCTCTTTCCCCAGGGCCAACAGGACCTTTGTTTTGGCCCTAAGCTCATCAGCAACTGAAAGCTGAGCTTGATGTGGTCTCTCTGGATGGTAAAATTTGCATTTATTGCCATAGGTGCATTTTTTACCTGAAAGAAAAAAAAAATCAGACAGGAAGTTGTCACTAGCACCAACATCAATTAATGCACACATCACTTCTCCCCAGCACTGGGTGTGATGAACACAGAAGAAAGGGGAAGTACTTTTTTCAAACGCAGTACTGTTGACTCCAGATTTAAATACTGCTGATATAAATAGCACGGTGAAGCAGCAGTAAAAGGAAGTTTCTGCTATTTTAGAAGTGTCTGATATTCATGCTTCAGTTCCTGCACTCGGTGGGCTGGGTGGGAGGCCTGTTGCTGCAAAAGGTTGCTTTAAAAAATGGCATAGGGATTTACGTCTGAGAAACCTGCACTTTGCTAGGGGGCTGTTGGGAGGGGAAAGAGGGAGATGGTTTGGATGGCAATTCCCAAGTGCTGCAGGAACAATCCACTCCACAAAGTGAGAAGCGTGTGCAGGCAGGATGGTCAGCACGGCCATGGAAGCTGTGTGCGGGCAAGGATGGAGAAGCCAGAAACATCCCCTGCCTTTGCTGAGGCCGAAGCCACTTAAGCAGGAGAACAAAAAAGCATCACACCTTTGAGCAACCCCAACCCAAGTCCCTACCACACAAAGCAGGACAGCATGTGGCAGTGGCCCTTAGCCAAGGGACAGCACTGCTGGGAAGCAGGGGGCAGTTCACAGCATGGGGAGAAACCAACCATAGGGGCAAGGCTGCCATTTTTTTTCAGGAAGGACTGGCTTTTTGCTGAGGAAGTTACTAAGGGTGGGTCCGTGCCGGCCTAATGGATCATCAGGAGGCATAAACCTGGAAAAGTAAAAAAAAAATCACAGATATAAGCACATGTCTGTGCACACTGGATGTCTCAGTGAAGTGCCTTTCCCCTGCACACCTCAGGCATTAGGAAACTCAGGAGAAACGTTGGTATGAACAGAAAGAGGAGCACTCAGCTCAGCCTCTCAGACATGGTGCAAGTGCTTTAATGAAAACCCTCCCCCAACAAGGATGGTGAAGGGCCAGAGAGACAAGCTTCTTGTGTTTGCAGAAACACAGGGAAAAGTCATGCTTTGTTGTGTAGGGGAACTAAAAATACTGCCTGCCAGCCTCCTCTCATGGATTTAATTCTGCTTCTTACAGGAAATAGAACCTGGAAGATAGCAACCCTTGGTTTAATATCACAAATTGGACTGGAAAGAAGGAAAGCTGGTCACTAATGCTGCCATTCAAGTAGAAAAGTTCATAGAAGAGTGACATGGGAGGTTTTAAGACCAAAGCTGAGGGAGCAGGAACTCAAGAAATGAGATAAGAAAAGCTGCAGTAAATTCCTTTCATGAAAAGGCTCATGTATTCTGCTACTCATGGGAGGTACGGCCCATAACGTTTAAATTCTAGATTCTCTAACACCATCCATCCCTTACCTGTTACTGACAAAAGAGTACATGAGCAGTCGTTGCTCAATGAACCATTTCCACTCGGGGTTTTCATTCTGCAGATCCCGGTAGTGGTCATTGGAAACAATGACTCCGTCCTTCTCATAAGCAACTTTCACTATGTAGCGATCGTCGTAGCAAACCACCCTCTTGCCTTTCACCTTCCGGGAGGGTGTGTAGACCAGGATAGATTGCTTTTCAAGCTCTTCAAGAATGTGCTGATCTGGTTGGGTGGTTGGCAAAGTAGGCAAGGGAAGAAAAAAAAAAGGAACTAATTAATTAAAAATGACCAGCTCTCAATCATCTGCTACAAACCTACAGGAATCTAAAGATATTTCAGCACTTCAGGAAACTCACAGTGGTGCAATTTTCAGATGCAGTGATATCTGGTGGTTATTCAGCAAATCAAAAATTAGGTCTTTTAGAAGAACATCGACTTGTAAATTTTGAGACACCCTTTTTTGATTTTTATCTGCAAAAGAATCCCTTGAATTCTACACCACAGTCTGATACTGAATCCCTGCAGTGCCCTTTTTACCCTGCTAGATGCTAGAAGGCTCATAACCAGCCCTGACATAAGCTTTACCTGGAGATAAAATGTGTGTGATAAAATACATAAATTAACTTCTGCTGCTGCTGTTGAGGACACTCTGACCTCTTGCCATTCCTTCTCTGCAGGAAGGTGGATCAGCCTCCTCTGCAGACACCAAGCTGCTGGCACAGATCTCACAGATCTACTTCCAAAAAAACTGAGTCTCACTCCCCTCCACAGACTTCTGCTGATGCATTTTCTTCTCCTGGAAGGGGAGCCCGTGCACCCTCTGTGTTGGGCAGCCGGCTAACAGATAATAGTCATGCAGTAATGAACATCACTGTCTCCTGGAGGGCCTCAAAAGCTCTGTAGGCTCACTGCAAGCTGACAAACTTCTTCTTTAACTCAGCTGGCAGCACCTGCTGCTTGTTAAGCAGAAGGTTCAAAGCAGTGTAACAAAGCCTTGTAAGCAATTTTAGCTGCTAGCCAGGAGCACTGAATGGGGCAATGAATTAATGACTCATTTAAGTGAGGGAAGTCTGATGCAGAACTTGCACTGTGCTTGTCTTTACGGGAAAAAAACTGTACTGGGTTCTTCACACCCCCTGTCTCCAAACTGCACTTGATGGCCGCCAAATTACACCCAGGATGGTGACCTACCTGCAATGGGGCTGTCCTGTCGAGGGGGCTCCTTTCTCCAGAGTGGGACAAAAACCTTGATGTAAGTGTGCCCCCTCTCTCGAAACCAATCCACTGCCAGCTGGATCCCCCAGCAGGAGAATACCTCTTTGTTTCCATGACTATAAAAAAAAGAGAGGATGATGAGGAAAGGCTTTTATGAAGCTTGGAGTTCTCTTTAACTGAGCCAGTAATGAAAAGGCAAAATAAACAGTTTTTTTGTCATTCACCAGTTTTCAAGAAAACAACCTGGCACGGTGTCCTGGTGGGACAAATCCAAACACCTCTTCCAGTACAGCTGAAAAGATTTATCTGAAACAGTTTGGATACTTAAAAACAGAGGTATCATATCCCCCACTTCTGTGACCCAAGCCTTTTCCTTCCATCTGTATCTGGATGGACTTAAGTACAAGCAAGACCTTAGGCTTTGTCAAACCCTTCACACACGTTGTCTGAAAAAGGTTAGAGGAGTGAGAGTTTCTTCCTGCACAAGCAGAAACCCATGAGGCTCTCCTGTGAGAAACAAAATGTGGGAATTTTCTTCTGTGGTAACAGGGCTGTTAGAGATTTTAATGTCTGAAGTGGCTGCATGTGTGATCACAGGGCACTCCACTGGTGATCTTTTTTGGAAACATGAGAACATGTGGGGGAAGGAAAACTGTAAGAGGCAGGATGGGAAATATAAAGAACCTAACCCAGGACACCAAAAAAGGGACAATACATCAGTGGGCATGGCCACAGGCACCTCAGGCCCACTTTTATCTTGCCCTAGTTGGTGGATATTTTCTTCATTGCACAGAGAGGTAGAAAAGCCGTAAGACAAGTGTTTTAGAGGTGCCAGCAAAGTGGGTTCTGAACAATTCAAAATGTAGCATAAGACCAGAAATAACCTCAAGGAAAACAACTAGGGGTGACATCCCTCTAAATTTCTCACCTTCCCTGAAAATTCCTACTGCTTGGCATTCACTTACCTAAAATTTGACCACAGTGCAGTGCATGTGTAAAGGAAGGCCATTTGTCAACTACCTCAGCACAAGAAAACGAAAATAAACTGTGCACGAAGTCCTAAATGGATAAACACCCTCACAGTATTGACAGAATACTCATCCTTCTACTTTGACCTTCCTGCATGATATTGCCAGTCTCACTCAGGCTTTCACCTCTGCAAAAAGCCCTTGTGAATGACTCTCTTGGCTGCTATACCCACCTGCAGTCACAGACCAGTCAAGGACAATGCCACAGTCTTCAATGAGTCTCCCACCACCACATCCCAGGGATCCATCTCTAGGTTCTGCCTACATCAGCCTCATAACCAAAGCTCCGTTTTACAGCCATTATAAGTTTCTGTCCTGAAATGGTGACCACAAATGAAAAACAGCACCATTTGGTGGAAGAAACCTGGTTGCCTATTAAGAGGTATCAAGGCAATAGGAAGTCATATAAAACCCTTAGCAATAATAAATGGCCTGAAGTGCTTGACATACCTAATCTCCATTTTAGAACAGCTGTTTTGTTTGGTTTTAAAGGATAGGATCTACCCAGGATACTCATAACATCACCTGGACAGGTGAATTGGAAATTTGGGTGACTTTTTCAGATAACTGCCTTTAAAAGGCAGTCCAGGTACAACTTTGATGCCGTGACTCAAACATAAGTTCAGCAACAGCTTTCTTTAATATTGACTACTTGTATAGGTAATCCTGTGAGCTTTAGGAAGGCAGTTCTAGGTGTACCCCAGTGCAGAAAGTGAAGTACTCAAGCACAAGTGGTTGGCCAAAAGGCTGAGTGGAACAAGCAAGATGAGGCACCTGGAGCTGTTCCTCAGCGTTATCACTTAATCCAGCTACTGCCACACTGCTACAGCCAGACCTGGGGGCCATCTGAACCACTCTGACCACGTGTGGGGGGCTGTGGTGTCCCCACTGAACACCAGGGACTGCTGTGCAATGGAGCAGGGCCCTCAGGGCTTTCCATCCTCCCTGCATGGGCACAGACTGGCTCCTGTCAGTCCCCTTTCCCACACAACCCTGAAATCCATGGACCATAACGTACCCATGATCTGTCATAACTCAAGGTCATCTCTCCCTCCTGCCAGCAACAGGGTACACTGCACCTGGGTCACAGACCAGCAGGGCCCATCTCTCAGAAAATGAAGCAGAAATTTGGCATCTTTGTGACTCCAGCAGTTAATCCATCATTAGCACTCAGGAAGCCCTTTTTAAATTGTGCCATTCCAACTCCTTTGAGAGGAAGTTTAGGCAAACCAACTTCTGAAAGCTGCAAATGGCCCCATCTCCACCTGGCCATGACACAGCATCAGCCACAGCTTTGCCAGAAAGGCCTAGGGAAAGGCCTCTGTAGCTACCACAGCTTTAAAAGTAGCCGTAAGTGCAAGCACTAGAGGAGACAGCAGCCTCTTTGGTGATGCATGTGCAGTGAATATGGTTATGACAGTTCCTTTTCCCTATTAACACAACTCCATTTATTTTTTCCACCAGCCTTGCTAAACTTCCCATGGACAGGCTGGCAGGCAGCTAAGTTTCTCATTGCATCTGATGGAAACACAAAGTGTGCTGAGATGTTTGCTGAGTGAGACTGGCTGAAGGCAAGGTTATTTTCAATTCAGCTTCTCTGGGTGGGCTGATGGATGCTTGAAGACTGCCGACTCGCTTCATTACCCTGGGGCATCCACATCCTTTTCAAAGCCTTGCACTGCGCAGTGGGTCCTCAGTGCCAACCCCGAAATGCTCCAGAAACACCAATCCTAAGATGTAAATACAAATGCTCAAGGTATTTTTCTCCATGCAGAAAACTGCCACTTGAAGCTCTAACTTCTTGATTGTTTCATCCCTAAACTGCTGCTTCTGCTGCACTTTTATGGTTGTTGGTGATGATGATGATGGAGTTTTTCCCCAGCAAGGGAACCTAATATCCCTTTCCCCTGACATCTGCAAACAGTCCTTCCCTGCCTGATAGTAGCAAACCAGAAAAATTAAGGCAAGGATACTGAAAGCACTCACCAGGCCTACCCCGTTAGCCAAAGCAAATGTCATTCAGCACCACTTTGAAAGGCACCCAGGAGAGGAAAGCAGCTCCTTCCAGGCTGCGCCCGTTCAGTACCAACTGAACTGACAAGCTCAACAGTCTCCTCCATCATCCACAAACTTTTTATCAAGACAGAGGTTGGGACATCTGAGAAGAGCTGTAAAACCTTTGCCTTTCTGAAGCTCAAAGCTGCTGTGCCAAGAGAGCTGAGAACAGAGCACGTGGCCCGTCAGGAGTCATATTGACCCTGGCACACTGAAAGGGTGGGTGATCAGCTCTGCCACACTGCCTGAGCGGGTGCTCAGTTCTTTCGCAGAGGCAAGAAAGACACCCTGAGGAGGGGCTTGGGTGAAGAGGCAAAGCAGGGCAGGAGAGCCTAACACCTGGCTACTGAGCTCATGGCCCAGAGAATGCCAAGCAAGTTTGCTCTGTTGTGTATTTCCCACTCCTCCGGAGCTGCCTTGAGCAGGGAACCTTGGTTTCGGTTGGGATTTCTCCCTTCACCCACAAGATGGCATAATTTGCTTAGTCTCCAGTTGCTCTGGGTGTGCTTGTCCACTTTCCTCTCTAACCAGAGGGGGTGTGGTCTCATCTCACCTCACAGGACTGCTGACTGAAGGAGGAAGCCTTCCTTTGCCCTG
Source organism: Corvus kubaryi (assembly GCF_017639235.1). Classification (NCBI taxonomy): domain Eukaryota; kingdom Metazoa; phylum Chordata; class Aves; order Passeriformes; family Corvidae; genus Corvus; species Corvus kubaryi. Next base: position 47,224,153 of record NW_024582091.1, read on the forward strand.
TCCCAGCCTGCAGGGATGGGCTTGGCCCTGCTGAGTGGACAGGGAAGTTAACAGAGAAATGGATAGCCATTTCTTGGACTCTTTACTCCACATTGCCTGGATAAACAGAGGCCAACCCACTGCTGTCTTTGGACATCCCGTCCACAGGGACATGCCAGGCTCCCCATCTGTAAGAGTGCTTTCACAGTGCCAGGGCACAGCTCAGGAAATGTAATTGACCAGGATGGGCTGATGCAACATTTCCCAGAAGAAGAATGACTAAGAAGGAAATGAATCTATTCAATACAAGTCAACTATCAATTCCCTGATATTTCCCTAAAACAGAAGCCAAATCGAAAACCAACAAAAATTATACAAGCTGGGAACATTTTTGGGGTTTACTTGCAAGTCAAAGTGGTACAACTGTGATATTGTTAGAAACCACAGCCACCTGACTTTATTTCCCCTCTCCTTCTTAGATTAGTTGGGTGGTCTGTCTATCTATTCATCAGATTTTCCTGGAAACATCACAGCATATCGGTTTGGAAATTCTAGGTGCCCATTTGAAAAGGGGGAGTAATTTAATGGTGAGCTCAAAGGGAGAGACACTGCCACAAACAGTAGTGGTTGGACAGAGGCTGCCCTATAAAAAGTCAGAATGTAGAGAGAGCCAGTAACTGCATGTGATGTGCATATTCATGGACATCAAGAGAGCAGGTCCTTAGAAGCTGTGCATCAGCCAAAGAACAGGAATAACCAATTGTTCATACGTCAGATGCATCAACGCACCTCTCACCCGAAGGAAAAACACACTTCAAGCCATCAGTTTTAAAATTCAAAAGCCTCAGAGGAAGAGAGATGCCTTTCAGGAGCTTACCTCATTGCAACATTGCTGCCATCGATCACAATGGGTCTCAAGCAATTGGAAGCATCACTTTCATCTTCTCCAAGCCACTTCAGCCCCGGTGTGGTGCTACATGATCCACGGGCAACCAGCTTTAGCTGGGAAGGCTGAGCCTGGTTCTCCAGAGCTTGAGGTTTGCTCCCCATCCGAATCAGCTCTTTCAGCACATCATCCTCCAGGGCCTCTTGGCCCAGGTTCTCCAGCACTTTGCAGATGTCCTGCTTACCATAGCCCAGCTTGCAGAAGAAATCCAGCTTGCTCTGGTGCACTTCCACCCCTGCTGCAGAAACTTTTCTGGAGCGTGGTGGCACCACTTTGCTAGAAATTGAACTGGCCAGTGCCATTTTAGCACACATTTACGTTCCTTTAAACTCAGTGCTCCTGTCTTCCCAGCTATGTCCCACAGGCATCAGCTTCTGGGAGGGAAAGATTAGAAATAACAAAACACAACCATTGAGGAAGAACATGCAATCTCTCAGTTATTTGTCTAGTGCACAGCAGAGACCACCAGATCAGCTGTCTTCTCTCTGAGGAGACTATCCAATCTTCTCTCAGCATTAAAGCTTTTTTCTGGTCTGCTCTTAATTATAAAAGCACCAGTGTGTCCCATGCAATGTTCGTCACTCTCCAAACATTATGTCAAACAGGTGTCACCTTACTTGGAGAGCAGCGCCAGGCTGCCTGTATGCAGACAGGCTGCATGCGTGAGTTGGTTCTTCAGACTTATCTCACAGGAAATGACACAAAGGGGATTTTCAACTTGCTCTGTGGCTTGTCAGCCCAAGATGAATATCTGTCAAATTCTACTGGATGGGCTCAGATGCCATAGCAACTTAACAAGTATAGCAAATTTCATCCAGTGATTTAAGGAAACATGCTGTTTGCAAAGTATCTGGAAACTCAGATTTTTTTTTATAGTTTTTTTTTTCCTGCTATGTGTCTGTCTGTGTCTGCGCAGACATAAATTCTGAAATTCTGTCACTCATCAGTTCTGATGACGCCTGACTACTCTTTTCCTGTTACTTGCTATTTCAGTGAGGGCTTTTATGTTCAGAGAAGCAGCTTGTTTTTTTGAAAGCCATCAGGACGGTGCTTGGAAGCAGGTGATCCAGAAAGTGGTTTCAATTTCACTTACGTTTATTGTCAAGAGAAACTGGTAATTCAGAAATGAGTGTACAAAAGTAGCAAAAAGCTACTTCATATTCTCCAGAACTGCACCACGTAAATTTCTGGTCTACCCAGTGAATGAAGGTGATGGGCAGCATAGTCAGGGATACCCAGAGCTGCTTCAGCCCAACAAGCATGACACAGAAGAGCATACGTGGTGACCACTCATCTATCAAGCCAAACACCTTCAGTCACCATTGGCTTGCTTGCACTGAAGCATCTCTTGCCACATTTCTGCAGTTATTGGTGCTACCTGGTTAGAAGCTGTGGCTGGTTCTTCTACCCACGTGTGGAATGTAAGGGTGGCCCTCTTCCCTTTGCTGATTGCGGTCAGATGCAGAATTAACTGACCAAACAACCACCTCCATGCTGAGCCCAGAGCCAGAACCACATCCCACACACCAGCTCCCCTTCCTGGTCTGCCAGCCACTCCCTGCCCAGCAGTGGGCCACCCCAGGAGCCAGAAGCTGAAACCTTGGGGAAGAAGGCATGGAGGTACTGGAAAGAAGGAGCTGGGAGAGGATTCAGAGTAAAGCTCCTCCCCAAGGCATAAGAGCCGCCTCAGGCCGTGAGGAAGATATCCATGCTGGGTTCAGTTCAATTAAAACTGATTGGTTCAGCAGGAAAGCATGATAATTAGATATAACCCCACCTCATAAAATTTTGACCTTTACTTCTCTGTGTAGCTTTATACATTTCAAGTATTCTGTGGAACAAATCTTGCTCCCAGTTAAAGGTGACAAACAGCATCAATAAAATAAAAAATACCTTAAATATATCATAATTTTAAGGGGAAAGCAGTTACTGTGTGTATTTTTCCATCTAAATTAAAGCATTGCTTATTTTAGTCAGTGACAGTTTTTCCTTATGGTGCACTCTGTAACAATTTTTGCATCTAATCCTTGTTTTTAATTCATTGACTAAAGATGAAAATTTTCATTATTGAAATGATTTCTCATCTTTGAAACAGCTACTCTCTGAGCTGATATATGTTGATGTAACCAAATAAAGCAGAAGCAGTCACATTTGGGCCAGCAGCACAGTAAAACCTGCTTCCAGGTGTGAGGTCAGTGGCTCCAAACACTTCATGTGTACTACTTGATTTTTTTAAAAATGCCTACATTACTTTAATAAATTATTGTTAATTGAAAACTTTTGTTAGTATCTATCTCCAGGTTGAAAAGAAAATATTTAACACATATTTTAATAGCCATTACTATTATTTTCACTGTACTTCTGTCCACTCTGATGCTCCATCGGAGGCAGCACCAAGCCTGTGGTCCATGTCTGCACCCTTTGCTTCCTTTTGCAAAGCTTGGTCCTTCTGCACAAGCACTGAATCCCTTTGGCTTGGTAAGTATGGGAAAAGCTGAGCTCTGGATGGCTGCCTGAGGTTGATGTGATGCAGTATCAGCCATCACCAGCAATATGGTAATTCTGCAAAGTTAACCACTGGAATTCTACTGCAGCATGGCCAAACATTAAGAGTGGGCGATAGAGTCACTGCAGGGTTTTCACCACAGAGACCAATTTTGAAAAACTGAGATGGAAGCCTTGGTCACAGACAACACTGAGGTCACCCTTCTCAAGGGGGAATTAAAGGGCAATAAAATCCCTGGCTTACACATTCATAAACAGTCAGGAATGTGCCCAAGTTCAGCATGTCAGTTGGTTGCTTATAACCAGCACAAAAAGCATATGACAAGAGGAGAAACTGTGCATCACAGAGTCCACCTTTTGCTATCACAAACAGGTTGTGAAATTCCATTTACAAACTTTATGACCTTCACTGGCAAACTACTTAGATTTCCTCCTGCCACTTTCCTCCCTTCATCTCAGCAGACCCCACTGGAAGCTGGTTTTGTTTTCACTCCATTGAAAGCCAAACTCTTCTCATATCCCAGATAAATTTATCCATATATAATGGTATACCCATCCTATGTTCTAGCTTAAAAAGCACTCTCTCTGTCGTGTTGTGACCCCTCTTACACACACAGAAGAAATGGCTTCAGTCAGGTTTCCAGAACTCTCTTTCAATCTTAACATTTTAGAATGTTAGTATTTTAATGAGTACTTTTGATCAAAAAAATCAGAAGACCTCTTATGATTTTCTGCCTTTGGTATATTTTGACAGGTTTTTAAGATTAGAAAATCATAATTGAAAAAACTTTTCAAAAAACGTGGTGGTAACTACTACATCTTGAATGACTTTAAAGAGTAATTTTTCCTTGTCCTTCCACCAGGTGTTTGCTCCACTTGCGACCAGTCAGAGCAGCACCTCCAGCAGCCTCAGGCCATAGAACCACAATAAGGACCAGTTTGACCCAGAGGGAATTAGGGCTCCTCAAAGCCCCCTCCCCAAAGCCCTGCTCTGCCCAAGCAGAGGCAGAGGGGACACAGCCCCAGACAGACCTGGCATTGGTTGAGGCAGAGCAGGTTAGGTGTTATCTGAAGTGCTTGTGTATGCTGAGCAGCACAAGCAGCACAGCTACAGCTCCCTGCCACCGCAGTGTTCCCCCTCACACCTCAGGGCTGGACCACTTCTTCTTCCTCCTTCACCACTGAGAATAATGCTGCAAACCACCTATGACTGACAGCCCATTTGAGCCCTGCCATGAGGTCTTTCTCCAGAAGCAGATGGGCTACTCTGCCTTCAGAAAAATAAGAATTTTTATTTTCACAAACTAAATGTGAAATGTTTTATGTGCGTTTAGATTCACATGAACTCTTCATAACAAGACCGGTCATTTGTTTTCTTGATGACTAAGAAAAGATTTGCCTTTTTCTTCCCTACCTTCACTGCTCCATTTGCTAAAAACAGTAAAGCCAAACTTCCCAGGGAGTGAGCTGTGCTCACAGGCAACCCACTTGCTCTGCACCTTACCTGGCAGTTGCTCTTTCTGTGTCCCAGCAGTGTTGTCACACCATGCTCCAGCCAGAAGCTGGATTCAGAGCAGTACCAGGCTCACAAGGAAGTCACCAACTTGTATTTAAAGGTAAGGCTGATGTCAGCTGAGAGCAAAGAAGTGCAGTGGGCAGAAGTAATTTTATAGGAAGGTTTTACTTCCTCATTTGGCTGGCCAAGCTCTCATATAACCATCGTTTGATAAACTTCCGCTTCGTTTTCCAAAAGGAAAATAAAATAAGAGAGGTTCCCAACACATTTCTATTCTTAGTCACAGGCAAAGGTTAGTCAAACTCACTCCAGCAGGGATCCAGAACATTGGGTAGTGAGAACATAGCATATGAATTCTGGGTCAAGTGAAAAGTTTTCCACCAGGGTTGCTGTACCAAGTTAGCATAGCCTCATTCCCGTGCATCTGGCAAATTCCTGGCCTTCAGGGATACACAGAAAAAAGTATTTTTAAAAACCAACATTTTGCTTAGCACCCAGTATTGCAAAGCCTCATTCAAACACCTCCGTGTCTGAGGGAACCTGCTCTGGGACACTACAATGAAACATCAAAAACCAAACAACCCCTTCCAGCCTGCTGGTGCCTCAGTTGAAAGGCTGCTTCAGAGACACTCAGCCTCTCCACAGCAAAGACTGACAGGCACTTCTCCATGGCCACCTGATGTTTTCTGCTTCTTCCTTACCTCGTGGCAAAGAAATATGCCTCAAATCCAATTTTAGGCAGCAGGAAGGGTTGGAGGCTCAAGGAGGGGTTGACCTCTGGGACCCTTTGGATGCTTCAGACAGCTCTTGCAGATGCAGTGCCCTCTGCCCCGAGGGAGGGTTGGGGTGGCCCCACTGTGGAAGGGGAGTACATCTGCCATGGTCACAAGGCAACACACCACAGCAAGGTTGACCTTTCCCAGTCAGAAATCCCACTACTTGCATACTTTGTGGGAGGAAGCAGGGTGGCCAAACCCCTTGTAGTGGTATCCTGTTTAATCCAAAGAGTGGTTGCTGGTTGCTGCAAGCCTCACCGTTGCTTCCTGGATGTTTCCAGGTGATGATGATGCCTTTGCATCACACCCAGACTCCTGGAAATTCTTTGGGACCCAGGATGCCCTGCTGCTGTGTAAAACAGTGCCCAGGCAATCACAGGATAAAGGGGCAGCACACAGCCTCCTCTGTCCTACCTCGGGCACAACACTTTCTCTGATCCACTAAGCTCTGGCTGGGCAGGTTAATGCCACAGAAATAGGGGCATGCTCCTAAGATCACAACTAAAGGAACATGTGGGTTCCCTGCTGCCCAGAACGGCTGTGAGAGCAGAACAGCCACAACCCTTGACTCCTCACTCCTTGGACTCAGAATTACACAAAAAGTTGGAAAAGACCTTTGAGATCATCAAGTCCAACCTAAACTCCAAACATCCCTGGAGAGGAGGGATCTTCTCTGCTCCATTTAAACTTTCACAACGCCACACACCTCATCACAAGACCACCACGAAGCAGTACTATTGGAAAAGAAAGTTGCTGCATTATTTATAACCCAGGCAGGCAACAGAGGAAAGCACACTACATTGTGCAGTGTCATTGCAACCCCTACTTGTCAGTAAAATGGGTTTTTTACTACATAAATAGGAGCAAAATGGATCCTATAAAAAGAAAAGAGAAGTCAATTAGATAAGAGAATTTTAATTTCTGTTGAAATGACTAAGCCCGTCTACTGTAAAAAGCCATGAGCAAAAGCCTTTGACATCATTCAAATTGTAGGCAGACAATTAAGGCAAGACCCTTAGCCAATTCCTGAAACCTGTCAAAAGCCTTTACCTAGGTGATCCCCAGCTACCAGAAAGAAGACCATGAGAAATAGAGGAGCATATTTAACTTTTCAGATGGCCTCACACCCTTTCGCTCACCAGAGCAGACACACATTTGAGCACCCAAGGCTGTGGTTTCATAGACATTTCCTTTCTCTGCTGTGCTCCCTAGTGCTGACAAGCACGCTGAGTTTTCCCAGCACAAATTTACTGCTGCTCAAGCCCATTGTTATGTTCAAGAAGGAAAGACCTGCAGTAGGAGTTTTCAGAAGGGAAGATCTCCCCACTAATGGATGTTCCAATGCTGAGCTGAGGACTGAGGATTTACTGGTTTGTGAAACAACTAGACCTTCACCAGAAAGAATCACTATCGACCTCAAAGTGCGGCAGGCTTATTGTGGCAGCTCCTGGAGGCTACGGAGATGACCAAGCATGACTTTCAAGGAGGCTCCCTGTGCAAAACCACATTCCTGATGGTTAGACTTCTGCATGGAAAAAACATTCTCTTGAAACTGGCACTGTGGAACACCTCAGGTGTTTTGGTCTACACACTCCACTGAGGTATTTGCTTTGCTAAAGGAAACGGTCATTATTGCCTCAGCACAAAAGAAAAGCGTTATCACCCTCTGCCTCATGTGAAAAGCTCACCTGCTGTGAATACCAAACAAGCATACATGCCCATAGTAACACAGTGAAAATTCTTCAGCCCCTAATCAGCAGAAGAAGGTCAGGATAAAGCAAGTGCTAAATCAAATGTAGGTCTATTGCCAGCAATATTTTTAATAGTTCTGGAACTAATACATTCTCCATCCTGCCTCAAGTGAGAATATTTCGCTACTCCCTTCAGGAAGGCTTGGGTCAGACCCTCAAGCCAAGCTCTCTCAACAGTACAAGATACACTCCCGATTTTAACTATGGTTTTTTACACACTATTAGGCAAAATCTGGATGTCTTCTGCCAGTGAAATTCTCTCCCTGTTGGAGACACTGAAAATCTTGACTTGGAGACAGGTGTTCAGCCTACATCACTAACTTAGTAGGTCCTACTAGAGTACCACCAGCTCAGTTACTGACAAGCAATCCCGTATTCAGACTGGCAAAAAGCCACTACCTTTAGAAGAGGTATGCTTGCCAAAATGACCACCTTTCCTACTTCCCCAAAACTATGCTGCTGTAGCAAGCACTCCATCTGACCACAGAACAGGGAGAAAAAAAACAGGAAAACCAATTTCAGTAATGTAGACAATGGTAACTTCCTGGAAAATTTCAACCCCATCCATAAGGTCTGATGTAGCAGGATCCCTACTTGGTTTTGCCTAAAATACCTCTTTTTCCTTCTTTTATATAACAAGATACTGCTATGACTCAAGTTGTTTTCCACTGGGCTTAAAATAAAAAAGTACCTTTTACAATCAGAAAGTCCCAAACAAGTTTCAAGTTCAAAAATTTACTGCCGTTCAGGTTAAGATTTCAGAAGGCTCTTGGAACTGTCTTTCAGCTTCAATGATTTATTGTAAGCTTGTGAGACCTAACCCTACATATGGTCTGCTGGTACTTTTTAACACAGCTACCACGTTTAACCAAAGTGATACTGGCTTGCTCACTGAGAAAAAGCACATTCCACCAGACCAAGCATTTTACACAAAAATACAGCCATGTAGCCAGTATATACATAAATCTTACTGTAGTTTAACATTTTTCAAATTGCTTGTGCTACCCCTGTATGCAACAAGTGATTGATAGAAAAGGAGAGACATTACCCATGCTCCAGGAAGCTTACAAGCAAAACCTGTAATCCTGTTGTCAATAATGTACAAATTTTACATTAAAAAAATCAGGCTACAGGAAGGCGAGATGGACAAAGATAAGAGCAGCAAAAGAATCAGAAATTGTTCAAAGCTTCTTGAAAATTTTAAAACGCTTGTCCAAATAACTAATAGATGAGGGGAGGCGGGGGAGAATTTGTTTTGTTTAGCTTTGTTTGTGTGGTTGTTAGGGTTGGGTGTTCTTTTGACAAGTGGAAGGAAGCAGGTACAGAGCATTACCTCCAGAGAATACAGGGTTACCATGACTGGGTTTGGGTAACTCCCAGCCTGCAATGCCAACCACTTGGATACATCATTTATGCTTCTTCTCCTGACTTGTGTGATGTCTGTGGGATTAGAGAGAGATCTCTGTTGCAACCTACCCCTCTCCCACTTGCCTTTAGTGCTCTACAACCAGGTCCTATTCACAACATGGTTTTAGCCAAGTCCACTCCAGGTCTTGGACTCGAGCTCAAGAGATCTACATAGAACTAAAGGAACTACACCACATGACATCAAAATAAGTCTCAAACTTACTCAAATCCATGAAACAAAACAGTTCAGAGTCTACATCATATTTTTAAGCTGTTGCAGGTAAACTCTGAGGAGCTGGTTTCTAAGCCTTCAACGAATGAACAAGGAGCCTAAATCATGAGGAATCCCCCTTCAAACAGGCCTCAGCTATGTCACAGTGAGGAAGTTGATGTTTCTGCTACAATATTTTCAATGCTATTTTCAACATTAGAGAGGAAGGTGGGGTTTTTCGTTCTGTTTTTTAACTACCACAAGCACCACAGGTCAATACTGAAACTGAGGCTGGAGATACAGCATTGACGAAAAGGAAATGACAGGGAAGTGTGAATTCTCATTAGATTAAAACAAGTCAACTCTTCGACTCCCAGATAATGAAGAGTCCTGTCCACTCCAACACCTCTGGCTGGACAGGAACAGCAGGAAATGTTTGTGGTTTCAGCTGACCATACAGCTTGTTCGTGCAATTTCCAAAAGAACCACATATACACAACTGTAATTTCTGATGACTGGAGCAGTAAATCCCATCTACCCCAGAGTGCTCGGCTGTCTGTGCATGTGCCAGGTGAACAGCAATCCCTCCAGCGTCAGCAGAGACCAGGAGCCCTAAGATTTAGTACTTGCCTCCAAACTGGAGGCTGTCATTTGATCGCCTATTAATATCACCGTATTTCTGAGCATCCACACCTGAAAGCTTCCTCTTAGAAACAGGTAATTTCGCCCATCTGAAGAAACTGGGTATTTTTAAAAGCAGCAGGGCATACTGAAAATCAGAAACCTGAAACCTTTTGGATGCGCTGATTTTTTAACCCTTTATTCTGAAGACTTTGGCCAACAATGCAAATGGACTATTTACTTCCATATACTACTCATTTAAACTTTCAGTTCTTAAGCATTTACCTGTTTCAAAGAAAACAAAAGCCATTTCTGCTGCAGAAAAGTGAGCAATTCACCTGAAATAGGGCGTTTGTTGCTAAACATTGATAAGTATGTCCCACAGATGGTTGAGGGCTAGCTGAAGCCTAGGAATGACTGCTGAAACTCTGTGATGTTACATCACAACTCTCCAATAAGAGGACCTCTGGTGTTCAGCAAGAATTCAGCATTCTCCCCAACTGGAAGCTTTTTTGTTTGTTTGTTTCTATGACTGCCATTTCCTAAAGAAAGCAAGAACGCAACTGCTTCACTATCTCCATACCCTTGTCAAATCTGGCCAGTCTTTCTGCAAGTTAAAAATGCAATGTAGAAAAGAAGGACAGCAGGACTGATAACAGTATGATAGTGCAAACTTTGTTTAACAGAGCAGGCCAAGAGGAAGAAGAGCTCAAGACAACCTACTGCCTCTGCAGCACTGCTCTGAATGCACCATATCCTGACCTAGAACAGTTCCTTGGAATCTTCGTATGCCCAGACTAAGGCAGAAACATTCCTGAAAGGAACAGTGAGCAGTCCTCAGCCCCAGATTCCCTGAGACCTCCAGGAACAGGCCTCCTGGCTACCTCTCCTCTGGAACAGAAGGCTCTCGCTCAGACTCTGCAAGGATGGCACCAGCCCCTGCAGGGTCTCAGAGGGTGTCATAGGTTAGCAAGCATAGTCCTGGAAAGGATGTCCTTGCTAAGGGGTGCTTACAGTTTCCTCTGGGACCTGATAGAACCCATCAGCTGGCCAGTTTGAATACGGACAATTCTCTAAGCCACTTAAAGTTGTGATCACCTCTGTGATCCACATTTAAGAATAGACAAACTCCCCCCCAAGCTCTCTCTCGTTTCCGGTGCTGGCACAGGTGGCTGCGGGCCCCGTGTGGGGGCCAGTGGGCCCAGCCAGGCCCTGCTTGGGCCAGGCCGGGCCGGGCCACGGCCATCCTGAAGCCATGGACCTGTTCCAGCCATGAAACCCCCCCCACTGCCTTGCCGTGGGCAGCCGGAGCGGCTCGGCTCTCCCCCCTCTCCACTGCGATAAGAAACATTCAACATTCCAGCTGCAAAGCTGCAAGGCCTAGGTGAGATTAACCCTTTTATTGCTGTGAAGAGCTGAAAACCTGAGGGAAGAGAGAGAGGAGATGCTTAAAGCTGAAATTCTGTTGGGAAGCTATGATATATCAGAGTATCCTGTTGTAATTTCATGAAGATTGGGGGGGTGGAGTGTTCAGCTCGTAAGCAAAAGCACCTGCACATCATAGGCAGATGCTGACGCAGCTGTAATTTCATGAGGAGTTTGGACAGGGAGAGATGAACCAGATGAGGACTTTTGCTCCAAATGGGAAAGGAGAAAACCTCAGTCCCTAGAGATGCTCCCAGAGATAGTCCTAACGATGAAGATGATGAAGACCCTTTGCTCCCAGGGAAGGAGAAGGGCCTCTGTTTTTGTTCCTGAACGGCTCAACCTTAAAATTGTACCCCAAAAAACTTCAAGAGTGGACCCTCGAAAGCAGTTGCGGGAAAAGCTGCAAGTCGGGGGAACAGACTCACACACAGGCAGAGAGACTCCTCTTCCTAAATGGACTGAACATATTTGGAAGTGGGCGGCTGTCTCGTTGTGATAATGTTTTCATAGCATGAGCAAGAAGAGACTTCTCTTTCTAAATGGACTGAACAAGGTTATTATGGAAGTGGTAAACAGACTGAACATCTTAAGGGTTGTCTTTTCACATTGTCAGTGGGAGAAGGGAGGAAGGTGGGGGGAGGAGGAGAGTTCTGAAGGTGGTATAATTTTTTTTTTTCCCTCTTTTAGGTCTGTTAATAAACTTCTTTATATTCTTTCAAGTTTGGTGCCTGCTTTGCATTTCTCCTAATTCTTATCTCACAGCAGATAAACAGTAATGAGTATTTTGGACCAAACCACTACACTAAATTGGTGTTTCTGCCTGGTTACAAACCGAACCCGCGACAGAGGGTTAGAAATGTTTTGCCAGAAGACAGTTATGGAAGCCCTGGATTTCTAGTTCCATACTTTGAAGGACATAAAAATTAGAGATTCATCAAAAGGCAGCTTCCTAGACAAGTACACTTTATAGTCAAGTCCACTTTAAGCCTTGGACTCAAGCCAAAGACTACAGAGAACTAAAGGAACTGTAATGCATGACATCAAAATAGATATCAAACTTACTCAAATACACAGAATAAAACAATTTAGAATCTACATCACATTTTTATGCTGTAAAGGAATCCAACAGAAAACTGAGGAGCTAGTTTCTAAGCCTTCAACTAAAGAACAAAGACCCTAAAGCATGAGGAGTCCCCCTTCAAACAGGCCTCAGCTATGTCAAAGTGAAGAAGCTGATGTTTCTGCTGTGACATTTTCAATGTTATTCTCAACATTACAGAGGAAGGTGGGTTATTTTCGTTCTGTTTTCTAACTACCACAAGCACCAAAGATGTTGGACTCTAGCTTTGTTTTTAACAAAGCAAAGACAGAGCGGATGCTGCTAGAAAGTACATTCCTGTATTAAATATCCTCAGTATCCCCACTCAGCTTAGGTCTGGAGATTATGGTCATCTGGCCTGGCCTCCTTAGTCCGAATTTTCTGCCACGGGGTGATTTCAGCTGCTTTTGTTCCTTAAATACCAGCCTTCCCAAAGAATCATCTTAATAAGAAGTTCTCCTTCTGCACAATCCATTGAAATGCTCTAGCTACTGGCACTCCAGGGTAGAGCAATTTGCAGCGATTCATCTTGAATTTTAGAATTAGCAGATCATGTTCCAATGAGGGGTATCAAGCTATAGGATCTTACTGCATATTGCAGTCAGACACTACAGCAAGTACTAGAAAAAAACCACTATCACAAAAGAAAAAAGTTTAATTTATTATTTTACTTCCCCTCTGTCTTTTTTCTTGTCCTTCATCTGTATTTGGATCTCTCTTTATCTTTTGATTTCTTAGGACTTCTGCTTCTGTCTGCTTTTTTATCCCAGTCTCTTACTCGGACGTCTTCTCTGTATTTGTCCTTTTGCCTGCTGTAAGTGTAATCTCTCTCCTGAGAACGGCTGCGGCTCCGATGCCTGTCTTTCTTGTCACTCTTGGTCCTCTCCCTACAGCGTTCTTCATGCTTTCGGTCAGAATCCTGTCAAAGGAATTGGACAGAAATGCAGTTACAAACAAGAGGGGGAAAACATACAAAGGCATGAAGAGAACTAGAGAAGGAAGGAACTAAGGTGGTTCCTTAGCTACGGCTGATACTACCTTAAAGAGATTCACATCCATGATGATTTGAAAAAGGTAACACAAAAATACCCCACTGAAACCATCTGGAAAAAGTAAGTTTACAAATAAGTTTCTGTCAGTGTTTATGGAAAAAAAGCATGGCTGTCAGGCATGCTTCTTGTACGGCTTAAGGAGCTTTAGCAAAAATTGGTTATAACAGGGATTCCACTCAGATGGATATTACCAAATTCTTCACAAGCATTGAACAAGTCTGTAAGCTAGATTTGGATATTGGATTTTTTACCTAAGCAATGCAAGTATTTCTGTAAGTTTTGGTTCAAGCCCCACAGGCATTCCAGTGCTATGCAGATGCATAACATTTTTTAAGACCTGCCTGCAATAATTCTTAACGGCCTAAATTCTAGGCTTCAGCAAAACGAACAACCTGACAGTTTAGTATCACTGTATGTGCTAACAGAGAGATACAATTTTAAGGGATTTTAGTAACAGCACTGTTAAGCACAGATCAATATGAATTAAGAAAAATGTCTGCATTAAATCACACAGTATTTCTTTCCTCATTTCAGATATTATTTTTCTAAGTATGTACATTGACAGCAGCCTTTACAACTGTATGGCTAAAACCTATACTCCATGTACAAACAAGCAAACTTCATTTATTTAAAAGAAAAGTAAAAAACTCTACTTCGAACAGATTTTATGCAGAAAGCCAGTGACTGGGGCGGTTCCCAGAGCAAACACCACCTTTAGAATGACACTGATAATACTGAAATACTAGGGTTACAATAAGCAACATAAATGCCCTGGATAAACAGACACACAAATAATCACAGGTTTGATCTTTAACAAAAAAATTCTGCTACTGCTGGGTACAGAAATCTCAGTGGTGGCTAAATGCCTATTCCACATCTTTAACATCAAACTTTATTTCAGTACAGATTTTAAAATCTGGATCTGCCAAAAAGACTCAGTGGTGCTTCCAGCTACTTATAAGAGCTTTGTCCATTCATCCTCAAAATGACACATAGCCATATTACTCTTGTACCCAAAAGCCTCACTCTCCATATGTTTGAAACAGCCCAATAGGTTTCAAGCCCATCTGTGACAAGGCCTGAGTAAACATCAGATGACAGACATGCTGGTGGAGGGGTAGAGAAGAACAAGAGAAAAAATATTGGCCAGAAAGTGAAATGGTGGGATTGGTGTATGGCTGCCTCCTAACAGGTTTGTTGCTGGAGATTCCTCCCAGCACATGGGAGAAATGGGAGAAAAGCAGGACAGCACTCAGTTGAACAATCTACCAAGTAAACACTGGAGACAGGCTACTGGCTAAGTGGGGCCAGGAACAGGTGAGTGAACACTTCAAGTTACAGACAAATAGCCCATACTGAATGCCATAGAAAAGGACAACTTGCTGAAAGGATTAGAAGTCATACAAGCATTGAGTTAGACAAGCACAGTAACCTTCACAAAAGCATTTAAAGTACAGGTGTACAGGACAAGTCTGAAAGTAACACAAAAAAGTCACCACATATAGCTAATATGATCACAATGTAAAGAAAAAAATGTGTAATTTGAACAGAATGAACTGCATCTTAATTTCTTGCCAGCGTAAGTTACATTTCCCCTTAAATAAGATTTTTCATTTTAGTCTTTGGCATAGAAAAAGCTCATTTTTAAAACACACTAAATTACTAAAAATAATGGTATTTTGAAATCAAATTTTTATACCTGAAACTCAAAAACATGCTGTTTTGGAAGAAGAAAAAGATCCCTACTTAAAAACAAGCTCTCTCTTACTGCTGAAATATGTACTTCTCAATCCAGGATCACAGCCTCTCATCAGTCCATGAGTAAGTGATGATCACCCCAATTCTTAATCCAGCACTGTGTTGCAACACACATGAAGAAGGAAATAAGGAAAGAGGGAAAGATGCTGCTCTGGAAGTTCATGGCTGATTTTGTCAAAAGTAGTAACTTGCCAAACAGCAGTTGCAGGTGAAATAACTATAAATATCATGGCCACAAAAGTAGAATGCATTTGCCACCTCTCACATATATTAAACACACTAGCTAAAGGTTAAAAGGAGCAAACAAACGAAGAGTGCCTTTTTGGGGGGGGATTTTGATAAAACTTGACCCTGAATATAAAGGGAACAGTGTCCAATAAGCAGTAAAAGCAGGAAATTAAAACCAGAAAAATCAGTACCTCTGCCAAAACCATGCACTGCAGAAACCTGAAATCAGGAAGTCCCTATGTCTCACAAAAATCTATTGGATAGGCTATACTACTTCACAGATCCAGTTATCTTAAAAAATAAAATCCAAGAGAAAACACACAGAAAAAACTGGAAGGGTGTCCTGGGTTGCAGTGTATTCTATTACCATCCTCAGGAGCCGTTGAAACCAGGTGGGGCAGTGTTTCCTTGCCTCCTCCCCCCAGACTATCTTGCTGTTAATTGCCCATCATTGTCCTGCCGCCTGACTCAGAGATAACTCCCTCCGGACTATTCTCCTGTTAATGAGCCTAATCAACACTTGGCCTCATGACTCGTTACCCCATTGTGAGATGCTCCGCCCAGAGGGAGGAACCAAGCATCCCATCGTGGATATAATCTGAGGCTGAACACCAGAGACACCGGCTTCCCACTGGATTTCCAGAGGACAGGAGCTACACAGCCACCATTGGACTTCCTGAGGAAGAGCAGACTGTTTTACTACAGGATCACCGCTTCAGAGGACTGCAGCCACCATTCTACCAGACTGCTACCACCACCCTGCCTAACAGGGTGTCAGGTTGTACCTTGACTCTGTCAGTTTGACAGTGTTTTCTTTTACCTTTTTTTTCCCCTTTTCTTTAATTTCCATTAAATTGTTATTCTGACTTAGTGCCTCCCACTGGTTTGTTTTTCAAACTAGTACAAAGGGGAACGAAGTCATAATATCGATCTCAGGCAGAAGCATGACCTGTATTCAAAAAAACTCTACCAAATCCTATTCACAAACCCACATGGGAGTCTACCCTCCTGCCCCTGACCCACATCCTGTTGCCTACTAAAAGTAAGCCCCAGCACCCTACCTCTTCTACCCACTGGAATCAAGTCAAACACCACAAGACTGAAAAATACATTCTTGAAACATCAACACAGAGGCCAAAGATTCAGGAAACAGGTGTCAGACCAAGAAAAGGATGAGTCAAAATATACTAAAGAAAACAACGTAACACCAGCAAGAGAACAGAAAAACAACTCATCATCATGGAAACTATTGAGAAAATAAAACCCCTTCAAGTCATAGCTAGAGTTGATAGCACAAACTGCAGTTCCAGTTGCCAGAACTTCCCATTATAAGCCCCTGATCTCTCTTAATTAAAATCTCTGCCATGGTATGGACTACGGGGTGGAAGTTTCTGTATGAAGCATGGCTACTGTCGTCTTTGGCTGATGAGTTGTGGAAGGTCTGCTGCTGTTTTATTTAAAAGTTTTTACCTCAAATACATTCAGTGATTTACAAAATCAGGTTATGGGAGAATGCTTTGTTTGCCTATACTAAAAATGCTACCATTCACTAAAAAGTTTCCATCCTGTTATGCTTTGTGCTGCACTCACTGTTCAAACTGAACACGCTCCACCTCAGAAACATGCTTGCTTCCCCTGAGTTCCACATATAATGCTCAAAGTACGAATAGTAAAAAATAAAACAAAATTAAAATTTTGTATATGCTAAACAGGATTTGTCATCTAAGCTGCCTGCTGATTTCACTAAAGAGGCCATACCCAAAATATTGTCTGTGTGAGACTCAGTACATACTGCTCAGTATGTGCATATCGTACCGTACACACTCACAAGAATATTCAAATCCAGAGAGAAAAATTCTTCCCAGAAATTAATTTTCACAACTTTAAGAGGGAACTACGATGCTTGCCATCAGAGAATAGAAGTAAGCCTCCACCTGTGATTTTGGACATAAGAAAGCTAAGCTACCTATAGCAAAATGGGTAAAGATGACTAAGAGAGAAGAAAGCTGTGGGAAAGAAGATACCAGAACACAGCAGCAGCAGGTGAGATCAAACCACATAAGGAGCAGGTGACTAAATCACAAAAAGATACACATAAACACAGAAGAGCTCACATAGTCAAGCACTAGAATATATTCTATTCCAGAACCTGAAAATAGCACCAGGAATCCCTCTGTCCTTGTTCATGTTTTTGTGCTACAAAGTCTCACAATCCCTTTGCAACAATTAGAACAGATGTTGACAACCTATTGCTGCCAGCACTTTCTGTGCCACCTGCAGGGGTGAAGACTTCTAAAAAATTTTAAAATGTTCTCTGCTGATAATGCATGACCAGCCAGTTCCATGGGTGTAATTCCTGAACAATCAGGAACAAAGATTACCAGCAAAAATACCTGTTTCAAGAAGGCTAAAGCAACAGTTTCACTCAGCCAGTCAGGAGGAAGACAAAACCAACATTAGTCAGTATCTCTTGTATGTACATGCTCCAGTCAAGACTTTACCGATCTGAAAAAGTCCCTCCCCTCCACTCAAAGGCCCCTGACTGAATTAGTACAGTGACAAAAAGCCTGGGTCCATGAATGAGCAATAGGGCTTACTGCTGGCACAGAAAGATTTTAATTGCTGATGTTCATGAGAAAAATTACTTTTAAGCATCCCAGCATGAAGTGATGTATAAGAACAGAATCACGTATGCTCTGTGTACACAGATCTTACAGCAGTACTCAAAACTCAGGATGGGACAATGGCCTGATATGCTGTGGCTGAAACTTTCACTTTCTGCAAATTTGCTAGAACACAGGTTTGTTCTCACTCATAAAACTTGCACTGTTAAAATAGTGGGGTTCAGGTTTTTTTCTTTTTCAGCTTAGCTCAATTCTTCCTAATGCTCACTTCAGTAGCGGTTAACCCTCCACTTTCTCACTGCAGACTTTGTTTCCATGAAACACCACATCTTGACTATCCCAAGTTCACAGAAATGACAGGCTGCAGTGGAACTAATGAATGACAGAACTACTGTCTCCTGGTGCTCTCCTCCACAGTCCCAGCCTCACAGCACCATACGCTTGCACATTACAGATGCAAGCAAACCCACATGCAGATTTTACACAAACACTTCCAAAACAGTTAAGGACAAATACAAAAAGATAATGTAAAGAGACTGTGTTCCAACTCCATATAGGAAAAACCCAACATAAGATGGTCTAGCAAGAAAATGAGAAATAGCCTACAGTCCGGAAATATGATTAACTACTAGTTTATGACTGGGAATATGTGAACAACAGGTTCAAAGTGCTAAAGATCCCCTACTTTACGAGAGGCTCCATTACCTCTTCAGGATGTTTTGGCAAAAAGCCATCTAGACGTGCCAAGCTTCAAAAGTCCAGGAGGATCTGGAAAACCTCTTCCATAATCAAATATTAACATCAGCCTTCTGTAGGTTTACAACTGCTGTGTTTTACATGGGACTTTGCACGTCATGTCCTTATTCAATATCAGACTTTTTTTTCCTGGCTTCTTTCATGAGGAAAACAATGAACAGGCATAAGGTTAATGCATGAAGAGGCAAGTACCTTAGATTTTTTGGTCCTCTTGTCGTCATCTTCATCTTCAGAGTGGTGGTGCTTTTTCTTCTTTTGTTTTTTAGCCAAGTGTGACTGACTTGTGTGAGACTCTTCTATATCCTCATCCAGCACAAGGTCATACTTGGTGCTGATGGAGTTGGTTAAGGACAGATTTGTCACCCAATATCAGTAAGGAGCAGAACACAACAGCCCGGGAAGCAAACAAATCCCTGTTTATCCGACATGAGTTTACCAAGACTTAGCACGTATTTCAGACTCAAAACATTATTTACCTGCACACAACATGGATGTGAAACAGCATATTCTGATTTTACTAAATTCATCAAAGCTTATAACGTGAAAAACAAAAAATGCTTAATTACATCTCAAACACCAAATGGTTATATGAAGTAGCAGGGAAACATCCATTTGGCAGGCTTTAAAAATAAGAAGTTTTTTCCAGGCTGTTTTCATAAACTCTACTTAATTCAAAAAGTACCTTTGAGCAGAAAAAGGATACTCTTGCTTTGGTTTTACCTTCTCTTTCAGAGCAAGTTTTGAAGGCTTGTCACGTTCCTTCTCATAGTCCTTGAAATCTTCCTTGGTATACCTCCCACCTGTCCACAGAAAAATATATTCATTTCACTCTAACCACAAACACAGCCAAGACTCACAGCTATCATTAAGTTCTGATTATGATTTATGGGCTGTTTATAACCATAGAGAGGTCCACAGAAGAATCCAGTTCCAGAAACAACACTGACATCTGCGTAACAGAGTAGAAAAGAGCAGGACAAGCTGTGATGTTCTGTCCTTCTCTTGCTTGCAGATCCCATTGAACAACATCCAGCTTTCTCCTCATTCATGTCCAGCACAGACAACACATGAAAAGGATCATAAATCAGGCTTCAGCAACTGGCTTAGGCCCATTTTTATTACAGGTCCTATATCACACTGCTTAAAATTCTGTTACCATGAAAGCTCACAGACTGTTCTCACTATTAAATGACTTTTTGCTCTGGTCTGCACTGAGGGGAAACTTCTGAAACAGCTACAGCTTAAGAATTCAAACAGAAAACTAAGAAAAAAAGTTGTTCACGTCTAGATTTAAAGAGGGACACTACAGACTTCAGTTTCCATTCACTCACTGAAGTACCAGTGCACAGATCAACAAACTACAGCAACGTGCTGCCCTCCCACGGCCACGCTTAGAACTGCAACACTCACTGGCTAGGCCAGAAACCACTACCGAGGGTAGGAAGGTCATTTTTTGGGTACCATAGAAGCACAAGACGGCAATACAGTTAGCTTTCCAATATTTTGGACAATTTAGACCTCAGATGGAGTTTCCCACGCAGGCAGTCAATACAGGATGCACTGCAGCATCTGGTATAGACAGACTAGAGAGTCATCTCAGCTCTGTGAGGACAAGCTCCAGTACCCCAGTATTCATGACCAGAACCCCATCTGGAGAAACTGCATCCCAACAACTGAGGGCTGACTGCATTTTTAGAAGACGACACACAAGAATGTCACCAATGCAATGCACAGACACCTCTCCAAGTCCAGTGTTTTCTTCACGCCCCCAGTAATCAAATAACCACTGCATCCACCTCTTCCACCATCCTTTTCCTTCCAAAACATCCTCAAACACCTGAAAACGGGTTTTTGTAACATACAACCTGCCTGCCATTCAGTATGTTTGACCTACAGGAGGTGAAAAGCAGAAATCCCTGGCCTGAATACTGACTTTTTCTTGTATACACCTGATTATCATATAGTGAATAAAGAAAAGAAACTAGAAAATAACAATTATTGTCATATTATTTTGCTAATAAGTAATATAAAAAAAACCAATGTCCAAAGTTTGAGACAAAAAAATGTTTTAGTGGCAAAAATACATTGACTAAAAAGGTAATCAGTGGCAATGCAGTGTTAATGTAACAGCAGGAAACCCTTCTAGTTTTTCTTATGAAACAAATGAAGGGAAGAGCTAACAACTGTGTTGCACTATTTATTACAGTACCAGGGAAATTGATAGCCCTGAAGATGAGATGATTTAAATTCCTAACTCTTTATATAATGCTTAGTTTACGAGTCATGGATTATTAAGTTATGAGGATAAAAGAATTACAAATGTACCTACCTTTTCCCTTCCATTTAATCTTTGCAACAGACTGGCTAAAATCCACATGTATCCGTCTGTCATCTATCAGCACATTGTCCATTTTGAAGTAGGCTTTCTCACAGTCTTCCTCCTGATATTAACCAGGAAAATCTTGAGTCACAATTATTTCATAGGAATATTCACTGAAGAGTGAATATTGAACACAAATTCAGCAGTGGCATACATTTCTTTCTGAAATTGACTAAAGCACCACAGTTCTTGCATTGTACCATTCCAAAAGAAATAGTTACGCTTTGTCTGAATATCAGCATTTCAAATCCCAATTCTTCAGTTCATTTCACTATTTTAAAAATTTGCCAATCCAGCTACACGTTTGGCACATGTAATACATTCAGGAAAAAAAGAAAGGAAAATAGGACAACTAATAAAAGCTCCATTTTAACTACATAAGTAGGCTAAAGAAAAGTGAGAACACTTTTCCAGTGTTTTCCTCACAGATGAGAGATACCAGCACACACAAAGCTATGCACCACCAAGAGAACTGCTGCCATTAGTCTCACAGTAAGAGCAGTGTGTTGATACTGCAAGCATCATTTACAAGCCCAGAAGAGAACACTACTGTACACACTGACCTATCTTATTCCATACACCCTCCTCTCTTTATGCTGCATGCTCCCAGCATTCCCTTCTTTAACTCTTCAAAGTCCTAATGTGCTCTGGGGAAAAAAAGGGCCTGATCCCCTCCCACTGGTTTCAAGACAACCTAAGAACATTTCTGCACTGCTTGCTCAAACAGAGAAAGACTTAAATGTTTGTCTCATTTAGGACCTACAACTTGTATAATTAAGTCAGTAAGAGTAAATATTAGCTACCCCACACTTGAAGATGTCAGTGTTTTTCCTTAAAGGAAGTACACCAAAAAGGGGCTTTTACATGCAGAATCTACATACAGTTTATACTGAAAACCCATACCTTTTCAAACTCAATGAAAGCATAACAAAGAGATTCGCCAGTCTTCCAGTCTCGGATCACTTCACAGCTGAAAAATTGATATGAAATTAAAATGTTAATGCTATTGGAGAAAAAAATGCAAGCTAGGACAGCACTGCTTAAAAGGGAGAGTAAAAGTTAAAAGAAAAACCCCAAAACCCCAACCCACAAAGCCAAAACACCTTGAAGGTATTATAACACTTGATTCTGAGAGCCTCTACTGATCTGGGGGCATCTGCAAGAAAAATGCATGAGACACTATTTTGAGCAACTACAGTAAACTCACAAGTGGCTACCATGAAGTGTAGAACTAGAGATGGATTTCTAATTGGTGAAACAAAATGTATTTTCCAACACTGCTGTTTGTTATTAATTTTTTTGCATTTCACTAATGCAAGACAAGAAATTTCACATTCTGTTTTCTCGGTCATTTAAAGCAAAGTTTAAACAAACATCCTGTGCCAAACTTTCTCTTCTTAGAAAGCACCTGTTTAGCAGCCTGTCTTTTTATCAGGCAGGTCACTGGCCAAAAATAAGAAGCCTGAAAGTACTAAGTAAGTAGAGCAAAATGGGAAGAATACAATATTGCATCAGTATTACCCAACTCTTGTACTTGACATAAGAATTCTGACTACAGGATACTGAAGGAGGCAAGAAGGGCAGGAAATGTGACATTAAGGTGAGACTTAATAATGAGAGACCTCCCCTATGTGTACTGAGGAAGTGACAAATCAGGATCTACAATCAAAAAGCTGGGGGGAAAAGAACAAGAAAAGAAGTAGTACATAATGCTATTCAGACAAGCTATAGGAATTCTTTGCAGCAGAAGGAAGAATGGCTTTGTGCAAGAACTCTCCTTCATGGAGAGAACCTATCTGAAAGTGGGAGGTCTGCTGAAGAGGTAGTAAACAAACTGAGAGAGGAAAAAAACTTAGAAATCCCTAAGGCATAGACAAATCACGCTGGAGTTGTAAGAGTGGCACATAATGCCAATTTCACCCACACACAGAGATCTGGGATAGCTTAGGATCTGGGAGCCTGCAGGCCTGTGTGCCAGTACTGCACAAACTGCTAGAAACTCCAAGCAGAACAGAGTTAGCATCCATCTCAATACACAGGACCTACTCCAGACCACCTGAATAAACTTAAGTGAAGTGCTCTGAGAGAGTCAATACGCTCATGTGTTGTGGTGATGATGATGAATTCCATGCAGTCTTTTGAAATCCCTCTGCAAATTCTAATAAACTGCCGCACCAAAGGCTTTTGGGGAAAGTAAGCAGCAAGGGCATAAGGAACATCTTTGCATTGATAAACATGCAAAAGACCAGGTAAGAGTAAACTAATTCAAAGTTTGCTGACAGTACTAAATTGTGCTGATGATATTAAATTATTAAAGGTAGCAAAAATAAAGACTGAAAAAGTTGCAGAGAGCCCTTAAAAGACCAACAAAACAGCAAATTACCTCAATATGATATAAATAAATGCAACAAGATATGCATGGATGGAACCCTAACTGTATATTGTAAACAAAAATCTCAAAGGAAAAAAACAGCTTTAGCATTCACTAGAAAAGGAGTTGAGAGTGATACAGAGAACAAAACTGTTCCACTGTAAATCTGTAATTTCTTCAAAACCATGTGCAGTTCTGGTTCTCTCATCTTGTGATGAAAGGAAAAGGAAAAGGTTAAGAAAAGCAAAACAAGGTAAGGAAGTCTTTACTACGAAGAAGCATGGATAAGTAGACTAGTGCTCTTAGCATGGAAAAAAAATAACTTTGGGGTGTAGGACAGAGGAGTGCAGGAAAGCAGATTTCATTGCCCACCATGTCTTCTGATAGCAGTACAAGGAGCAATCAGATGAAACTACTAGAAGCCAAGGTCAAAACTGAGAAGGGCAGTAGGAATGAGGAACATCTTACAAGGAGTATATCAGATGCCACAGATGTTTGCTTCTTTATCCCAAACCATACATACTCCCACAGGAAAGAAAAACCCAGAGACTGTATCCAGCTCGTTAAGCATCTGATATAAAAACTGTCAAAAGGAGTGAGAGGACATGGGGCAGGGAGGAGTGTCATGCGCTTTCTTGGTTCCCTACACTTCCCTAGGCTTTCCCCTAAAACCACTGCTGGGACAGGATACTCATCTAGCTAGATCTGCCTTTGTATCCCCATTGTTGTGGTCTCTATCCAAACAGAACATAGATCTCCTGAGACACCAGACTACTCCTTAATAGCCAAACCTAAACAGACTGGGAGGAAGCAAGCTGAGTTTCAACAAAGACGGTTTTCCCTTTTATCATAATTACCTTTTAATGGGACCAAATCGTGAAAATATTATCTCCAGGTCTTCACCTGTGGTCACAGGATTCAGTTTACAAACAAACAGCACATTTTCTGGCGGCTTGATGTCTGCATCTGGTAAGTCTCCCACCTGGGATACAGAAAAAAGACATTCATCACTTCTGCCTAAAACTCTCTACAGGCAGCACAGCACACTGGGAACACATCTTTTGCGTCATCTCGCATTCCCATCACAAAATCAAAACTTAATAAAATATTTTTCCTACTCAGTGTCACAAAAAAGTGTTTTCTATAGCACCTAAAATTTACTACTTATTTGCAATTCCACCGCTGGACTCCACGGAACTTCACAAATACATTTGACTTTGCTTTTCCTGTTCTTAACATAACAGACAGTTCTAAAAGGTGCAAGTGTACCCTTTTTGTCCCTACAAATCTTCTGCAATCTTGAGGCCAGATCTGGCTTGACCTTGGAATTAGTCTCTGCTGCAAACTATTCACCATAAATTTGAATTTGGTAGTTGTAAAAATGTGAGATGGATCCACTCATCCTTCAATCGTTTGTATGCTTTTCTGGAGTTTGTCACAAACTAGCTCAGCTCTCTCCCACACATGCTAAACCTCTACTAGGACTGGAGGTATGCAGCCGCACACTATATATGTTACATTTTTTAATTGGATGCATTTCTAGCAAGTTTTTAGAAAGCCTCCGCTGGCCCACTTTGACAATGAAGTATCATTGGTTTTACCAGAAAACCACGAGTGCTCATGCTCAATCCTTTCATTGTACAACAGATATTTAACAGCAGATTCTGAAACATGACATCATAACCAGATAAATAATTTCAAGATAAGTAGTACACATCCCCCTAGACTTAATAACATGCATGCACACTGGAATAAGATCTAAAAGGTAAATACAGAAAGAAGTTCACCATTTCCAGAAGAATGGCACGAGTTTTTGCTTCTTTTTCTGCCTGAACTTCTTCTATTTCATCTGCAGACCGTCCTTTCATGTCATCAATTTCTTCATCTGCTCCTATTCTGCCACTCTGAAAAATGAAGGAAAAGGCTATTTATTACCAAGCCATGGCCAAAAATTCTTTCTCACTTTCCAACTATTACTTGGATGACCTCTCCCCTCACCCCTCAAGACATGAAAAATGCTTAAGCACTGTATGTTTACAGAACTGGGCTTTCATTCTGTTCTTCCCACTTAGATTAGAAAAAAAGAGATGATGTTATCCTTGTATTTCAGGCACTGTGAACTATTTCTGAACTTCCATGACCAGTCTGAACTATATTCAGTGATCTAAATTCTAAATTCTTTTATAAGCCCACCTAATACTCAACATCTCGCCACAAGTGTTAACTCATTTCTAATCCACATAGCTCCTGCCAGAAAGGAAGGTAAGGAACACAGCAAATATCTGTTGTGTCTAGCAAGACATTAAATAGAATACATCACAATAGTAATTTTGTTTTTACACATCTAAACCTAGGCAGGACTTGAGGTTCAATTTATTCTCCTCACCAGCAACTCTAGAATAGAGATGCCTTTCTTATAGACATTCCTATGCCAAAAGGGGTATCTTCAGGCTGGCTACAAGGGAAGAGAACTCAGTATAAGTCTTCACATCTCTATGCAGCTGGCAGTGAGCTATTAAATACCTTATTCTTAACATATCTGAAGATACATCAGAGATTAACCATAGTGCACGCGTGAAACCCTAATTTCAATCTTGTATCTATTAAGCTTAAAAATAAACAATATTCTCTCCAGTTAATTAACTGTTTTCTTGTTTCCATACAAGGAAATAATCTCACATACAACTTCTGCAACTGCATACTACGGATGAATTATTAATAATTGCAATTATTTTTTAGAAAATTCCTTCTGTTTGAACAAACAGCCCACAACAGTACGTGTGCCTGCACATATAACTCAAAGAATGACCAAGATTATTTCCACTGAAACACAGACCATTCACATTTAAAAGGAAAACAGCAGTAACCATTTTAATATTAATTATGTTATTAATAATGTTAGTTATATTTTGTCTTCTACCAGAGTATACAGAAAACCAGTAATACCAATGCTGAATATTCTGAATGTTCTGCTTATCTACACTGTAAACAGAAACCTAAAACACAGCTTTCAAACCTAACTCCACCAGAGCCACAGGGGAGAACATCCAAGTCATGCTTTTATCCTTCTCTTCAAAGGTTAAGCAGCTGCATTTGATTAAACACAGCAGTAGCTCCAAATAACTGACAAGCACTTGATATATCAGAACTCAAGCTGGCACAGCTGAACAACACCTCCTGTGTGAAAAAATGTGTAGGCCTTTCAGGACATAGACTTGAGAGACAAAATCTTTAAGACTGATTTCTTATTTTGGCCAAATCTGTGCTGGACACTAATTGAGATAAACTTATAATTTAATTATTTCTTCCAACTTTTTCCTGTCACGAACACTCACATCGAGCTGTTCCTTTGTAGGTTCTGGAGAGCAATCAGGAACACACAAGCCAGGTGGATCATCAAAGGGATCATCTAAAATTACTGTGTGATTTATCCTTAGAGAAAACAAAATCGAGATCAGCTTTGATTACATGCAAGTAAAACTTGGTTTACCCAACTAACAGCAAACCAGCCCCACTAATTCTCAGTTGTATCCCAAACAGCCAAACAACCTGTGTGCTTGTAAATTCTAGCACTGATGCTTTTGTAAGGGCAACATAACTGAATATTTTCATATATACTTGTTTATTTAGTACTTGTTTATTTTACCAGTAATACTGGGGTAAAAAACTATTTGCAATAGCGTGTACAGGTCACCTGACATCATGATATTCATCTAGTTCCAAAAAGAAGTAAATTCATTCAATTCTAATGTATTCCTCAAAAAGTAATGTTAAAAGCAGTCACACCTGATATCTTGATATGGGATAAAATCCTTATCTACAAAGGTTTCATTAATTGTCTTCAATACATCCATGCCTTCTGTCACTTCTCCAAATACTGTATGTACACCATCAAGGTAATCCAGGTTTTCCCCTGTGGTAATGAGAAACTACAAAAGGAGATACAAAACTAGGAACAGTAAACAGAAAAATTCAGATTGTGCTTTCTTTTTACCTTAACGCACTCTCACTGAACTCAGTGGGGGAAAAAAAACTCTTCCCAACTTTTGTAGAAGATTGCTCTTCTTCCATCAGCTCTGAGAACGTGGTGAACCAACCTACAGCTCACAGCCACTGCCTGAGGAAATCTCCCTCTGCACGAGCCTGCAGGTGCAGCTCACTGGACCCTTCTGTGATTTGGTTTGAATTGGTAATCAGGCACAAAACCAGATGGGCAGAGGAGGAGCAGAGAGCTCTCTGCTGGGGAAGTTTGTTGAGCAAGACCAGGAAAGGTTGTGACTGGCATCACAGCCAATGAAAGAGAGAGGACAGAAGGAGCAAGGCTACCTCTTGGGAGCTGAGCTCAAATCACCTGATCACCAAGCAGCATTCAGCAGGTACTTTTTCATAAATTTGGCAAAAACTCTCACAGTACTACCTTTATCTAATTCTATCCAGACCTTTTTCCTTTCTTCCACAAACCCTTGTCTCCTGAAAAACAGGATGCAGTAGCATTGAGAGAAGAACTAGCACATACTGACTTAGCTCAACTCGAACTGGCACTGGAAAGTATCTTATCACAAATCAGATCTTTCACTTTAAGGCAAAACTGAAACTATGAAAATTGATACCAGCTGAGCACTTGGTAACAAATTAAAGATAGAGAGCACTTGGCAATGAAGGAGGGTGGAAGAGGCAGATATGCACAAATAACAGCACAACCATTGCACCCACACTTTACAGTCTGACTGGTAACATCCCACTCCTCATTCTCTCTACAACACACTTAAGACAGGTTAGTATTTGGTATAGGTTACACTAAGCTACACTGTACTTGTAAGGCAACTCCTCACTGGAATTTTTCTTTCCCAAGGAAGAAGCTGCAATAATGTTCTTGGGAACAGCATTCATTCCCACGTGCCTGCATATACACTAGTAGGTTGCATTTTAAATATAAATACAAATATCATCTCTTTTTCCTAAATTCCCCAACCATGCAACTTAATATACACAATGCAGAGAAGCAGCACAATTATCTGCACACATTACAAGCTCTAGCTGGAATAAAAGCCTACCTTTTTTAAAATTGTTCTGTGATTATTAAAAATCCCTCTTTTTAAAAATTAAAATATATGGATATTACAAGTGAGGCATTTTAATTCACAGAAGTGACGATGCACCTAAAATAATAATGATTTAGAAATAACAGTGTTCTATGAGCTTTAAATATAAAAAAACCTTACAAAATAAGTAAAAAGAATTACCCACAGCAAAAACTTTGTGTGCGTGAACAGCAAACAGCAAAAGGAAAAAGACCACTTTCAAAAACTGTTTTATACCAGCACTGGGGTAAAACTGTAAACTTACATTATTTATGCATACTTTCATGTAACCATACAGGAGAAACTGTGATATGATTTCAGCTTCCAAACTAACACAAAGTCACATTCCAACATTATTTCAAAACCCAGCTTCCTTAATTTTCACTTCCATTTAACTACAGAATTTTTTTCCTGACCATTTTATACATTGGCAAAATCACATCAAAGTATTAACACAGAGGAAGAAATAAAGAAAAAAACCACAGGACTGAGTACTAGCAAAAAAAAATTAATCTAGGACAGGATTTGAATCTGAGCATTTTAATTTCTCTATCTGTAACCAAATACCCATTGGCACCTGCAATGCTATGCAAAATATTTAGCTATGGCTGGTTTCTTACATGCCTTTTGACTGTATTACAAGATGATGCTATTGACATGACACTGTCATTGTTGTGCTTTTGTAAACTCATGGAATTTTCATTTTAGTTACTTAGACTTGTACCAACACCATATGCTGACCTGTGATCCATGCTGATCACTGCCATTGTTCACCATGGACACAGTTCCCTTCTTCTTGTGCTTGATTCTTGGCATCTTTTCTGCCTCAAAAAATCTAGCTTGATCACCATACAGTTGACTGAAAAAAATATGTAAGAAACATGTTACAAGAAATAGGACTTTTTAAAAGTGAGCTAATCAAACATTGTAAAAGCGTAAATGACATCTCAAACAATTTTTACAGTGGCCTTCAAATAAACCTAGAATTGCACCCATGCACATATTTATGGACCCCTACGCTCACACAGTTTATATTACAGGGAACAAATTTTTCTCTGGACACTTCACAGAAGCTTTTTTGGGGGTGGGAGGGATGGGGGGAATATTTATATGTTTTTAAATGCAGTATATAACATTTGTCTGAGGCATGAAGTGACAACACATTTCAAGTAGGTTCTGTAAAAATAATTTCTCCCACAGTATAAAAATGCAGTAATTTATGTCAAAAAATTTATCTTCCAAGATAAACGCAAAACCAATAAATCTATGTGTAAGATCAGTTCATCATACAGACAGGACTACATACATTAATTTGGGACATACAGGATATAGCAAATTGTTGCATTCTTTTTAATTTTTTAAGTCTAACCCTGATACCACTTATTTCATCTCACTCCATAAACTGACAGAGGCATGCTCAATACCCGTATTTGCCCAAATTTAAGGACAGTGTTGTGTTTAAACTCATTTTGCTAACCAGCTGTTAGCCTCTGTGAAGAGAAGATCCAAATTAAACTTTGCCTGCAAGAACAGAAACTCCAGTTTCATGGACTGCAGCAGTAGCAAACAGGTACAAGAGATGAACTGACCTACTCCAAGCTAGTGCCAGACAGGATCTGACACTCTCTCATCACGCTGTACTTCCCCATTTGCCATAACAGTGAGTCTCAGAAGACTTGTAACAGAGCAGAATATCAAAACAAACCTAATCTACTTGTGTGCAGAGACAGCTCAAGTCTTGCAAATTTACCAACCTAGACTTCCATCTGCTTAGCACAGTTACACTGCTTCCAGGATCACCAGAGTGGTGATTCATGGACCCATGAGTTCCAGGTTTTGTATTTAAGAGGCTCTGACAGACTCACTTACAAAAGCCAACACTACTCTAGCAACACTGTCTCTGTTCCAGCTGAACTCTTTATCGCTGTATATTGTGCACCCCAGCACCTCCCCAGTAATTAGTTCTGCTCTGTAATTTTAATTCTACTTTTAACAACTGTTTCAAAGGAATCATACAGAACATGTGCACTTTGCTCCATCCTAGCTGTTTGAATGGTTTCTTCAACTCTTGTCTGCACGACCACTGAAAATGTCTTGGACAAATAAGTCAGAAAAGTGATTTCCTTATAAACATTCAACATGACTAAAATAAGTAAGGGAATCACTTTCCTAGACACAGAGGAAATGAAGCAGAGCCTCTATGTTCCGCTCATGCTCAATTTAGTACATTTTGTTGTAATAATAAATGTATTAACAATGCTAACTGATTCTGTCTTCTACAGAGCACTTAGTTACGATACTTCTCTTACCAAACATGTAGCTATTTGCCAGCTTTTAAACAGACAGAAATGTAGGTACAACTTCACTTCTAAGGTCAGAGACAGAACAATGTCCAGGAAAAAAACAGTGAATGGCCAAAGGTAGCATAGAAATTTAAAAGGTATCTAAGTGTGACAACCAAAGAAGCTTATGCATCAACATTTTTATTTCCCACCAGTAATTCTGCCCCAAGAGAGCTGAAAACAATCTAATGGGAACTCCTACTCCCTTACATAAATTCTCTGTTGAGATATATCTATATCTTTATCTATGTACATATGTATGTATCATTTTTATACACAAATACTTACCAAAATATGGATTCCCCTCCACGGCCAGTTCCCATGGGGTCACCAGTTTGTATAATAAAATCCCTCTGTCACAAAGGAGAATATATAAGATACTGCTTTCATTTTTGTGATTTTAAACCAACCAAAAAACAAGGAATCGAGAATACTCACCTGTACATTATAAATAAGACAATAGTTGTAGTACTTCACTTTGCAGAGCTTCAGGAAATTCAGACAAGCTGTAACAAATCATTCCAACATTTACAAAAGGACGCTCCAGACACAGTAAGAATAGATGTAACAGATACCTAGTTTAATGTGTAGGAAAGTGGTTTGGGAGCAGGCTGGGTCGAAACTTACCAGGGTACAACCTATAAACGCTGAGAGAAATGCTCGAAGAAGAAGTAACATTTCCTCCCTTCCTACAAGTCATCTCTAGCGATTCAAAGAACCCTAAACACGGCTCGTTATACAGGAACGCACTTCCCCCACTCCCCGTTTCTTTTCAAAGAAAAGAAGCTTCAGAAAGAAGATCACGGCAGCCCGCCGCTTTAGCAGACGCTACATTTGCGGCCGGAAGCGTTGACTGCAGCCTCCCGGCCTCCGGCCCGCTCGGGGCCACCGCCCGCCCGCCCGCGCAAGGGGAAACCCGGTGCCGGGGGGTGGGGGGGAAGGGGCGATCCCGGTGCCAGCGGCGGCCAGGGGAAAGCCGGTGCCGGCGGGCTCGGCTCGTACCGCGGGGCCGCTCCTCCGTGTACAGGTCGATGACCAGGTCGCCCACCGTGGTCTCCAGCAGCACCGCCATGGCCGCCGCGCACCGCCCGCACCGCCCGCGGCTGGCGCGCCCTCTGCCGGCGCGGAGGACCCCGCGGGCCGTCAGGGGCGGGACGGGCTGTCCCGGCGGCCCCAAGGGCGCAGGTGGTGGAAAAGGTGGAATGTGTCAAAATTAAGGCAGGGTGTTCTTTGATATGTAAGATCCTTGTATACTTTCACACAGAATCAATGAGGTTGGAAAATACCTCCCTCTGAGATCGAGTCCAAGCTGAGAGCTAACTGGCACACTCAGTCGTTCCTTAAACACCTCCAAGGATGGTGAATCCACCGTCTCCCTGGGCAGTCCTTAGCTCAGTCCATGCTCCTGTATGCTACTGAGTCACGCTGAACTGCTGTGCCCAAGCACAAGAAGCTGGACTTACAATTATGAAAACCTGGTGATGACTCCTGTGTCCCTGTAGTTCAGGGCCACACACAGACACACGGGTCTGCCACTGAGGGATATAATTCCCCCATCTTCATCACACAGCTGGTGACCATGAAGCATCTAGCTCCCTAGTGACTTTAAAATCAATGAGGAGCAGGCATCAGGTAAGGACTGGAATAAGTGGAATCATTTAAAAAGGAAGGTATTTAAGTGTAATCAATCTGTTCAGTTATGGAAGGTGCATAGAAGCAATGAGATCAAGTTAATTCTGGTTCACTAGATAGAGCTTCCCCAGCATCTGCTTTGCTGAGTGCCCTTCTAGGTTGCTGTAAGGCCCTAAAAAACTTACTCAAGGAGTGCAGGCAGTCCACTCAGTCTCTTGTGCCACAGGCTGGTAAGAGCCACAAATTACAAGAACAGGGACAACCGTCAGCTTGTAGCTGAAATGAGAACCTCAGGTGCTCTGGTGCTAGGGTGGTGGAAGAATCCTGACAGCAGAGGTACGGGAGGATGTGCTGACACACTGATGAGCTGTGCAGGGCATCTGACATCCACAGAGCTCATATCTGACACAGCTGATGCATTCCAGTGCCTGCACTGCGCTCTGCAGCACGCTGGCAGGGCATAGTCGCTTGTAGGAAACACTACAAACCTGTATTTTCCTGAGGCATGCACAGACTTTAGCTGGTGCCTTGCAGGCCCACAAGCATGTCTGTGTGGTGTTCTTTGTTCTGGTGCTGCACGTGGTCATAGCTTACTTTCTCAAGCTGTACAGGGGTGCTTGCCTTTTCCTACTCTTCAAGTTGCCCCTTGGAGGCTATGCATTGTTTCCAAACAGGTATTGTCACAAGCTGAAGGAGGACACCTTTTTTCAAAATCAGTATATCATATTTATATATCACAGCTCAGCATCTGAAACAGATAAATAAACATAGTGTATTATGAGCAAGTGCTTGATATGCTAGGACTTGCTCCAGAATCCACTGAAATTGGAATTTTTTCCCGAGGCATTTAAAGAAAACTGTTGTGCAGGCAAAAAAAAAAAAAAAAGCCAATATGAAATCTAACACCTACTCATTGTCTGTGACATGCTGCATCACATTCCCAAATCGGTGTGAAAAAGACAGATAGAGGGTTGATGGATAAACTTTCTCTCTCCTTTCCAAACTGTAAGCAGATAAAGAACACAACCTTCTAGTTTGGAGTCTCCTTACCTCCTTGCCGGCAGAGCACAGCAGACGGGCTGTCACCCAGGTTCCTGAAGGGCTGGGCTGAGCTGAGCTGGGCCACAGCAGGGAATAATGGGATGGGATGGGATGGGATGGGATGGGATGGGAAGGGCCAGAACAAATGTGCCAGGAGTGGAAGTTTCTTTACTCACTTTGGCCACAGGGCTTGCTTTTGTCCTCACTCCTGAGCACTGCCTGGCAATGCAAGAGAAACAAGGGGAACAGCACTCAGGAAAGGCCAGGAGGGAGGCTTGGGCATGCTAACGCTTTCCCTTCCAGAGCCACCAAGGCCCTGGCTGGAGGACAAGGACATCTGAAGGGGCAGCGAGGAACTGTGGCCAGGCTGTGCAATGGGGAGGGCTCAGGCAGGGCCTCCAGGGCTCCCCCAGGAAAGGTGGGATGCATGTTCGGTGAGCCACAGGGAGAGCTGCAATCCCTGGCGCCTGGGGTCCCAGACACTGCAGCCCTGCAGAGGCCAAAGGGACAGAAAGGTAGAGGGACACAAGGGTTGGCTCCATGGTACAGGTCACAGAATCATGTGTTGGAAGGGACCCAGAAGCATCATCGAGTCTGACTCTTTCAGTGAATGCTCCACACAGGGATCAAAGCCGCATGGTGCCGAGGGCCCTGCCCTTCATGGGGGGTGGGCACCGCGGCACAGCCGGGCAGGCTGGAGGGCAGTGCGGCCGCGCGGGCACGGCCCGGGGCCTGCAGGCAGTGGCTGGTGCAGCGGGGGGCAGCCAGTGTGCCCCAGAGCAGCTGCTGAACCCGCCGGTGCCCAGCAGCCATTGGAAGGTTCTGGAAGGCTCTCTGCTGCTTTGGCCGTTGCCACAGCAGTTGCTGCTGCAGTTGAAGGCTGCGCTTCCAGCCCGGCGCCTGTGCTGTGGCTGTAATGGTAACTCAACCTCAGCCCCTTGTTCCATTCCCCCAGCCCACACTGGCTGTACTGCTGAGGCTGGGGCTTGACCCCAAACCAGGAGCCTGAGGAGGTGTTCTGGCCATACGTGGCCCCATGGGCACCGCTGTGGGGTTAAATCTGATGGGGAAGCTGAGGGTGTTACACAGCAGGGCCTGGTGCCAGAAGGAAACCCATGGAGAAAGCCTTACTGGCTCAGGAGGGCCCTGTGCCTTCCACTCTCAAGGCTGGGGGGACCCAGGAAATTGCCACCATGTGCATGGCCTCTACTCAAAGTATTGTTGGGCCTTCGCTTCTGGCCACCATCAGAGGCAGGAACTGGGCTAGAAGGGCCCCTTGCATGTGCATGACACATTTTTACCAAAAATAATGAAACTTGAAATATGAATTTTAGTCGTTTTTGTGAGTCTTCTTAAGACTCTTTGATGTCTTCATCTCTGGTGAAGAGAGGGCAATGGTGAGGTAGAGTCATAAAAATGAGATTGTGAGACCAGTTCAGATGGAAAAGATTTATATCCATGAAATCTAAATAACAGAGAAATCTGTGCTGCTCAGTTCCTAAATGTGAGATTTTGCTTTGCAGTCTTCAAGTTTTAAGAAGAAAGAAGGATTTCTTTCAGATTTTTTCTTTTTTGGTGTAAATAAGGAAATTTTAAGGCATGTAAATATAGTCATTCTTTTTTTCAGTTTTATTGGGAACCTTGAGACCCATGACACAAGGGGTAATCTCTTAAACTCAAGGACTGACAAAATGACACAACCAAGGTCACTACTGTACATTAATATGTGCACTGTAATGTACAGTACAGTACATTATTCATCAAAGTTGGAGACTATACCAGATGAGCTCCATCACTACATCAATTGGTTCAGAACTATCACAGTTGAGCTACAACTTCTGAGAATCAGAGACTTTCTCTTCTGCAGTGACATCTGCCTGTTTTTTAGCTGGCTTCACAGTTAACCAAGATTTCTTTATCTCAAAAATAGAAACCTTTTTTCTTACCTTTTTTTTTTTAGTTTTAGTTCAATTGCTGTGTCTCCAGGTTTCTGAGACTTTCTGGTTTTTAAGATGCTAATAGACTTTCTAGGTCAGAAGACTGGCCCTAGCTTTATCATACCACAATGCTGGATGTACTAAAACCCCCTAAAACCAGAAGTGAAAAAGCAGAACAAAAAAACTCAGCTCATCAGATAAAGCAAAGGAAAAAAACTGATTTACAGTCTGCTTCTACAGAAGCACTTCACTCCTCCTGTATGTACAATTAATTATTCAAATAACTTGCTGACAATTGATATAATTGTTCTTGATCAGAGTCCTGGAGCTGGGTGATTACATCTTGATGTATGCATCATAAATGCAGGAGATACAGCTTAGATGATGACAAAATGTCATTTTATATTTCAGTTTATTCATTTTTAATAAATAAAAGGACTCAGAAAATTTAATTTTTATGATCCTAAACAGCTCACAGCTTGCTGAACTTGTCTTTATTGCATTTTTTTTTGTAAGTTAAGTAGTAGAACCTCTTCAGTTATGGAGGTGAATCTCACCTGTATTTTAATATTTAGGAAAGCTAAAATCCACCTTAGAGTTGTGTGACTGACATACAAGTAATGTGAGTGTGTATGTTTACTTTCTACAAAATCATGTCTGTAGTGCTGAGTAGGTTATTCCGAGGAGAATATAACCACTGGAGAACTAGCAGTTAATTCAAAGTTAATTTGTTAATTTCTCTCAGGATACAAATTTAAATTTCATGTTTCCTTCTACTGTAAATTCAACTATATTCTTATGATTGTTTAGTTTTTTTCAGTTACACTGGTGCTTAGTAAATTGTAATATGTATCAGATAAACATCTGAACTTGGGTTTTTTTATCTTTTTACATCTTTATTAAAAGCCATGACAAAGCTACCGGGTCTGATTCTGCTACAGCAGAGAGTAGTGTAGGCTGAGGTTGATTGCTGAAGTGAAATCATTCTGCTGATGCCTTTTCCTGGTCTTAAAAATCAAGAGTCAAACACAGTTAGAAGGGGAAAAGGGATTTTACCTCTGTATTTATTTTAAGGATACTTAGGTGCACTACATCCAGGTCGAATGCACCTCAATGCACACCACAATGCACCCCCCAAAAGATCTGGTATATCATTATAGGTCTTACTAATTAGCATACCTATCAAAGATTACCCAATGAGAGGCTCAAGTGAGCCCCCCCTCCCTGAGGAGCCTTCCCCTGGATGGTTCTACCTTAGTTTACAAAATGTGTTCTGGAGAGGACCTTGGGGTCTGGGGCACACTGATCCCTAGCTACAAGGCTTCTAAAATGTTTAGTCTCCTAGCTTGAATAACAAGTCCAAGAATGTAGGCAAAAAGCACTAAGAATATAGAATTTATAAAAAGGTATAAAGGGGTTTAAAAGAAAAGGCAAAAAATCATCATGGCATCACTGCAAGCAAAGTACAAAATTGATTGTAAAGGTCTTTGGTTAAGACCATTATTATTAAAAATATGCATTGATTTTAACAGTGTTGTGTCTAAGAAGATTGTATCTTCTTACATAAGGGAGTGTGACATCTAAACACAGTAGATCCTGTCCACCAGCAGCTTGCAGTATTAGGTAAATTCTTATGGAAGCAAGCAGAAACCCACTGCCAATTT
Organism: Corvus kubaryi; assembly: GCF_017639235.1. NCBI lineage: Eukaryota > Metazoa > Chordata > Aves > Passeriformes > Corvidae > Corvus > Corvus kubaryi. Next base: position 47,261,258 of record NW_024582091.1, read on the forward strand.
AAGTCAAGACTGGAAGTATCTCACAGCAAATTACTATTGCAGAAAAATTCTATTGGCTAGATGAGCTGTAGTTAATACTTAAATGACATATTTCTGTTTATTAATTTTCTTTGAGGTAATGAAGAAAAATCTCCGTGTGCATTTACAAACATGTAATCACATTTTAATTTCTGTTCACTTTTATTGTAACCATGTGAGGCTGCACAAGTGAAGCCCTTCAGGAAAGAGGTGAAAATAGATGAGATCTGCTGAAACTCCTTTTGCATTCTCTTTCCTCCAGAAGTCTTTCTAATGTGTACAACTGCCCCTTCACAAAAGCTCATCTGTCTAAACAGAATCCATTAAGTCAAACCACAACAATTGTTAGGAGGTGGATACCAGGGATGCATCTGCTCTGGCAGGAGAGGATCAGCAAATGAGCAGCGAGGAAGATTTCAATATGCTAGAATATAGTGGCATGACCTCTGCTGGCAGAGGAAAGTTCTCAACGGATTTTAAGTTTCAGAGTAATGAAACCTCAGCTTCAAAGCACTCTCTGCAAAGAGGCTTCTCACTAACTCATGCTAACCAAGAAGACAAAATATCCATTTCTGAAATTTCTGATCCTCTTAAACTTACTGAAGAACCTCAGGCACAGATTTTAAAACCTGATCTAGAGGTACCACATCAAGCCAAAATTGCATTAATACCACTATCTTTCTTCCCATCTAAACTACAGCAACTACTGTTAACTGCAGCAAGAAGGTTCTCTGAAGTAAGACAAGCAGCAGAAACACAATCTGTAATTTACATATGGCCAGTAATAAAGACGCAAGAGAGTTCCGGATCCTTCTGGCACAATTTTTCAAAGCCTTTAATACCAAGCAGCCCAGACTTAACAAGGCACTGTTCTAGTCCTGATGTAACTGAAGATGAGAAATGTTCCCAAATAACCCCAATGAAAGAGCTTGCACAGAAAGAGCCAGATGGAAAGACAGCAAGATCCTATCCTCTTATTGTAAAGTCATCTAACAGTGTTGTTTCAGAAATTTTAAAGTCACTCAGCAATAAGGATTATAAGAATATGTTAAAACTTTCATCTATTAGTCCTGTTGGAGAGCAACCGGAAATTCCTCTCTTTAAGGGAAATGCTCTAATGATCTCTAATGGTCAAGTCTACCTTCTATATGTAATGAGGCATGAAGAGTTGGCAGCAGAAATGAAAATAGCTGGCCACCATATGTTGTTTATGAAGACCATCGTTTGGCTCATTACGTGTCCTTCTGTTCGTAAACTAACATTCCAAGTTTCACATCCACTGCTGTTGAGAGAGGATGCTGTGAAGCAGAACATAAAATGTCTTACAACCTGTGCTACCCCCACACCCCAAAAGAAAACATCAAATGAAACACATTTCTCTTCACCCAAGATGACTACCATCTCTCAGCCCAAGAACTGCTCCCCTCTTGCTAGGAAAAGGCAGCAGGTGGTAACTTATGATGATCAGGTGAGTGTCTGTGTATGGACAGTAAATTGCTCTCCTCTTCAACAGAGCTGAACGCAAAGTGCACTATTCAGAATATTGATAAGAGGGCAAGGGCTGTGAAAGATGAGTGACCTGGTTTTGTTCATGCTTTTGTGGGGAAGCTAAACAGAAATCCAGTGGATACAATCACTGTAGAGGAAATCAAATTAAGGCTTGCAGGCCTATAAGACTTTACTGTTTATAAAAAAAGATATATAATTACATAATTCTGAGAAAAAAATACGGCCTGAGATATACCAAAATTTTTCTAGTATTTGAACAGGACCAAAGCATTTCATTCTATTGCTATTTAGAGAACAATAGGGCAAAATTTAATACAATGGCAAGATATTTCCCAAAGGAGAAGGTTGTTCTGAAAACAGGTGATGAGTGCCATCATGATAATTTTTTAAAGTAACAATGGAAGAATAGAGAAGGGATGGCTTGCAAGATCCCTCCTGAATTAAATTCTTCTTGCAAAGCCACATCGTCAAGGTACGTGAGTGTAGAAAAAAAGCTGTGAAAATAAACTGGGGTGGGAGGAAAATGACTAGTCAACACTCACTTCCCGATAGTCAAATTCTACTCTTTCCCATTTCAGTTCCTCAACAAGACTGCATTCCCATCCAAAGAAGGCTTGCAAAAAAGAAATGATGAAGAAGCACGTCAGGATATAGACAAGGAAATGAGAAAGAAATTTGGTCTTGTTAAAGGTGTAAGAGTTGTTCTCAACAGGCTTAGTCCCTCTGAGCTTCGGAAGTTGACTGTCAAATCTTCTGCACTTAAAAAGAAAGGTAACAATTAGGACAGAGAACTGAGGGGAAGTGCCACACATACTCACCTCTCTGTATACAAATATGAAGTATACTTCACCTTGAAGTATTTATTACACAGCATTAGTATAATCTTCAAAATTTTTGAGCACTTAGCCCCATAACATAAAGCATTTTCTGTAGAGAACCTCACCACAGCTACTTCTAAAATGTCAGGATCTGGTGCTTTCCCCTCCCCTGGCACTTCCTCCAAAAACTGCAGATAGAATGCCAGCTACTGCTGAAGTCTTTTCTGACTCTGCCTTCTCTTTAGCACTCATACAACTGCAACTGAAAGTAGAAAAAGTGCCTGCTGACCTCTTACTGATAGCAATGGTTTGCAGTCTGTCTGTGCCAACATGTGTCTCATAGGCAGAGACAGGAAGCTCTTCATACCCGTGCTGGGCTCTTTCTGGTTTGAGCATTGCTATTCATTTCAAGTGAAGGTGCCAGAAGCACAAGCCACATGTTTATAGTCATTGACCTGCTTTTGAGAAAGTCTTGCCCTATGGCCTTCCTTAGAAGTATTATTTGGCAGTTTTGCCTGATATCATCAGAGCCTCTGGGAATAAGTGTTTGCTTTCTCTAATCCCTGACGTTTTCAAACTCTCAGTTCAGATTCACCTCTTGTGTCTATTTTGTATTTTTCTACAACAAAGCTCTTAAGATTTTTGCAGCAGGTAGATTGGGCATGGACTTCCAGAATCCTGTATCAGTTCAGTAAACATTTGTTCAAATTGTTACTCTACAGATAAATTAGTGATCAATAATAAATCAGCATTTCTCCTGGATCTTTTTATTATCTCATATTTAGCACTAAACTTCCATTTCTGTCAACTGGACTTTAAGCCATCGTCACCCAGCCTTTCCCAGATCTTTGAGAATGGTTTATTTTTGTTGTCTCTGAATGGGAACATCATTGGTGTACCCTCGGCATTCATGAAAATATACTGTATCTTCTTGTGAAATATTTTGAGGTCAGGTAGACCAAAACTCTCCAAAGAATATATTAAAAAAACACAGGTACAACTCCTGGGTTAGGGTTTTTTCTTTCTTTCCTTTGTGCCAGTACTCAAATGAAAGTAAGAAAATTAGTGGCTGTCATTTCACCTAAAATTTCCTTCCCAGTTAATATGCCAAGGCAGACTCTTAGGATAATCAAATTTTTATGGTGTTTCTCCATCTATACACATGATAATTTTTAAACATGTCTTCCAGAAATCAAATAGGATCAAATACCTGGGGAAATATTTCTTGTTTGGCTGTTTTATAGAAATGCTTCCATTTGCTGGACTGCTATTAAGAAGTTTCAGTTACACCAGTGTTAGTAGTTCTCATTAACATGAACTGTTATTGTGACTGCTTTTCAATATTTTCTGCTGCCGTGTCTTTTCCTTTGCACATTACATTCATTTTGTTACATTCCGTCATTTCATACAGACTGTGTTCTTTGCATGTAGAGTCATTCAAGTAATAAAAAGATACTGCATCTTTAAGTTGTTCCTCATTTCTATCTTGCTCTGGTTTCTTTAATGAAAATTAAGTTCATGTAGAGGTTATGACAGTGGGATTAACCCGCATTTGTTGAGTCTTGATGGAGGACCTTTCAAATCCAAGTGCCCCTGGCTAAAGGGAACACCTGTACAAAATGTTTTGTTTTATATGCAAGACATGATTTACAAGAAGAATAATAGCTATTATCAAAGGAACTGAAATACCTAGGAAAAAAAGCATCATATTCCAATGTCAAATGAAATGGAAGAATAATTGGTAAGGATATAATTAACTACATAATACATCTACTTTTCAATACATAAACAATAATCAGTATTCAAAGAGCAAAGAGGTTGATGGAGCAAGAGAAAAAAGTTAAGTAGGTTATGTCCAGAGGGCAAGAGAATGACAGACCCTAGAAGATTGTGGAACGTGGATATAGGGGAGAAAGAATTGCAAGGTATTGTGAACAGCACATACAAATGATGATTCGGAAATTACAATGTAACACAAAACCAATGCCTAGATTGTTTAGCTGATTTTGGTATTCAGTATGCTTATTAATTTTAGTGGATGGTAAGTGGGCTTCATCAAAATCCTTCGGCTCAGTCCCATTACCAAAATACATAGGAGCTGATGGCAAATGCAGTCACGTACCTTTGCTGGGAGCTCTAACAAGCATCCTGGGGGACGAATCCTTCATTTTCAATCACATGATGATAAAGTTGCTGAACTTATCAACCATTGCAGCTTCTGAGTTCCCCTTTTGGCCAGGGGCCAAGCTGCTTCCACCTTCTCCAGTTCCTCCTCCCTTGCTGTGTGGAAGGCCTCTGTCCTCTCCCACAGGAACCACCACCCTCACCACTTTGCAGGAGCCTCCTGCTCTAAAGAATGGCTGGTATAAATGTGGGAGAAACCAGGTGAAACTCTGTTTCCTGTGCTACATGTGATGTGAGAGGGAAAGACCTAACCTTTGCTTCTGGCCCACATTATTTTATGGATTTATAACTACAGATTTGTTGACTGAAAAACCTATCTAGACTTTGACAAATTCCCTTCCAGCTACAGTAGTCAGATTATTTGTTTCTGGAATTATATATAACACTATCTGTTAAAACCTAGTCTGATTTAACCAGTTATTTAGAGAGAAAGAGTGTTAGGAAACACATTAGGACTTTAAATGTAGATAATACCCTTCTGTGCTTCTCATTAGCATCAATCATTATAATCCACTATCTTTATATATTTCCTTTGTGTACTGAGACTCCACAAGTCAAGAAGCACAAGCGACCTGAGTTTAGGTGAGAGGATGAAGTCATCCAAGTTAGAACTGAGGACAGCCGGGAAAGGGGGTTTCCTGCTAACAGGAAACTTCATTTTTTCAGAATTTGGTTTCAGTTTGCATTAGATGAAATCTTTTTATTCTTCCCAGTTCTCCAGTCAGCAGGAAGCTGCTCAGACACTGGAACGTCTCAGCTAAGTTGTGTCTGTCCTAATACCAACAGCAAAGCCAGGTATCAGAAGTCTGGGGCTTCCCAGACTCCCTGACTCCTTGGCCAGTCTCCCAGGGGATGGCTGTAGGGTTACTTCAGGACTCTGGACATTCAGTAAAAGTTCACCAAGTGCAAGAAATTTTAGACTCTAAAACATGGAATCTATCAAATAAAATTTGTTCCATGAGGAAACTTCAAACCTAATCTTTTCATCTGGAAGCTCTGTGTAAGGCATGAGTTTTTATAACACAAAGGAGAAAGGCAGTGGATACAGAACCATTTGTGCAGTCATGATAGCACTAAGAACAATGGGAATTGAAGTTTCAATTTATGGAAACTCCCACAACATACTTGAGTGCCAGGAATCTTTTTCTGGCCTCTCCTCAAATGTGATGTTTAGAGAGTGGCTGAGCTTCAGCTGGCTGCACTCCAAAACCACTGTTGCATATGAGAGAGTGCTCAGAGACATCTTACTTTTGCCCCTTACAAACACAAGCAACTTCTCCACTGCTCAGGGTGGAAACCATGGCAAGATGCTCCTTTTGTACAGGGTGTGTTTTGCACCCAGCAAAAGTGGAATGCTCAGCACTCAGCTGACACTAACAAGAAGAAAATAGAAACAATATTCCCCCACTTCCCCCCCCAGTTAAAACCATTATCAACATACATAGTTCTGTAACAGGTGTTTATTCAGCTATATTATTTTGGAGATATAAGGGATTTTTTGTTTAATTATCAGTCCAGCTGCTCTGTGGTAAGAATATTATTCATTGGTATGAGAACAAGATCTTGCAGAAGGCAGCCAAGGAAAATTTAAGGTATTTGTAATCTTGACAGAGGTACCCAGAAATATTGCAAGATGATACTTCTAGTACTTTTAGACTTTCCTGTGCACTCCAGAAAGGGACAACTACCCTGATGGACAATTATCCGAAATAAACCATGCCTGAACCTTGGGCTGCAGCACATACATCCTGGGTTGTTTGAACTTGCATCTGATGTGCTGTACTGTGCAAAAATTGTTTTTTGTTTCTTAAAGACCTTCACATAGGCAGACCTTTTACAGCCCTACTTTCTACTGCCATCTGGTAGAAAAAGATATTGCTCACTGCATGCTTGAAACCCAAATCATTCTGGAACGCACTCACATTTTGCTCATATCTTTTTGAAGTTCAATGACCACAGGGAATAAACTCCCAACCTCTAGATGGTTTTCTGCCTATCAGGCAAACACAAATGTCCCCCGTAGGTTTGCACAGAGCTAGAGGCTGACTGAAGTTTTTTGAGTTTTTTTTTGAGTGTGTCACTGTTAAAGTGAGAAAACATCTCATATGAAAAACTCCACCTTCTCCCTCTGCAAACTTGCTTCTTGCGTGCCTGAGTCAGCGCTGATTGTGGAAACCCCAAACTCTCATTTTCTTTTTCTTTAAATAACCCTGAAAGGCCAATCAAACAGTATGCAAAAACCTTATAACTTGGACACTCAAATTTAGAAAACAGGGACAACAACTTGCCCCTAAATCAACAGTCTTATCTGGAAAATGCAAAACAGCAGGGCAAGTTGTGTAAAGGCAGGCCACTTCTTGTTGCTTCATTTGATCATCCAAGGTAAAAAATATTTGGTTTCAACTGTTATTTCTGAGAAGAAAATCAGTGTTTTGTTTTCACACTGCAGGAACATTTATAAAGATGAGTGGTGTGTCAGACTGAGTGATGGGGATGATTGTCCTTTCCTTAGGTACCAGAATGAAGGATCATTGGATTAAACTACTAACAACCAGAAGGTTCAGAATAAACAAATGGAGGTGGTTCCTCACACCACGTGTAGCTAAGCTGTAGGAATCACTGCTAACAGGTTTTTGCAAATACTTAAGTTTATATCAGCATGAATTAAAAAGGCTACTGGACAGAGTCATAGAAAGACATCTGAGGGTATTAAGTGCCATCCCTGGCTTGGGAAATTATTGCACTTCAAATGGCAGAGGGTGGACAAGTATAATTTCACATTCTAATATGCTCCCTTAGACATTTTAGTAATGTTAGGACAAAAAAGTTTGGGTCAGACTAAAGGTCCATTTAGCCCTGTAGTGTGTTCTCAACTTTGGTTGGTAGTGAAGGCATGGTTCAAATGAAGTGCATTGATACTGGCTACATGTGGCCACGGATACTGGCCACAGCCACAAACTGGAAGGGAACTGGACTGAGATGTCGGTCGTGCTGCGTGAAGGTCACTGCTGCCACCAGCAAGACACCTGAGGGAGAGGAGGGAGAGAGGCACCAATATGGCATCTGCCCTGAAGGGACGGTAGGTCAGCCAGGAGCTTCACTGGTGTGTGCAATTTACACAGTTCTCAGATCACAGTGGAAGACACTCTGATAGTCAGGGAGGTAAATGAAACATTGGGTTGAAACACAAAACACAACACATGGTAAACCTTTACCTTAACGAATTTTGCTCTTGCATCATTACTAGGTGTCTGAATAGATTTCAGTCTCCTTGAATTTGTTCATTATTCAAGGCAATCTGACAAAAATTACCTAGTCCATAATGTAAAACTACATGCACAAGTCACAATATGCAACTGTAGCTTTCAGTGGAGAAATTAACATCTCAAAATCATTTTTCTAGAGAGAATTTTCATAGGATATCCCCAATTCTGAGCATAGTAAATAATAATATCCACTTCTTTCTCTTTGGATTTCAAGATATCAAGTGTATTCCAAATGAGGACGAAATAGTACTGTGCTAATCACTGCACTAAGTACAAATGAGAAATTTGGCACCTCTCTTTTGTAGATACTGTTGAAAATCCCATCAGAAGTGAAAGAGGCTCTGAAGGCACCCAGGATGGCTGTGACACAGCTACGAAGTTAATCCAGAGTCTGAGAGTTCAGCCTTTACATAAGGCAAACCCTTCTTGTAATTCTTCATTGGTAGAAAAACTATCATTTTATAATGATCACTGCCTGGTTCCAGAGTGCTACAGCCAGCTCACAGTGGGCTGGAACCGGCCCAAGGTTAGTTTCCTGTACTTGCAGTTACGGGAAACTAAAAGAGCCACACAAAAGTGGCAAGATGCCCACCTCAGTGGAGTTTAATGGTAAGAATACCTTCACCAGGAGTTACCAAACTGCATTGCATCGGAGGTTGTGTTGGCCTGAGAGAGGGGAGACAGCTTCACGTATCCCCATGAGTGGGACTTAACTACACACAGGACACGGATTCTGCTTCAGGTAAAAAAAAGCCCTCAAAAGAAGTTCTGCTTGAATAAAATCTTTCCTGAAAAGTGATTTAAGTCTTCATGGAAGAAGAGGATTCAGTCTGGGAAGTTGGCTGCCTAGCTCTTCTTCTGTGAGTCCAGCTTATGTAATTTTTGATTAGCAACTCTCTCAACTCTCTCACCCCACTTCCTCTTCTTTGTGACATTGCCATACCAGACACTAACTCACCACTCTGCAGGGATGTGTTAGAGAGGCAAGGTATCTACTCATCTTTAGGCAGTTTGCCACCATCCATCACCAAGCCATTTCAGAGACAACTGCAGAAAGTTGGATCAGAAAGTAGATTTAAAACTGCATTACACATGGGAAACAAATGCTGTCCAGGAAATCTTTTTACAGGTCTAAATTATAAATCATTCCTCGGAAGAATTTTTATTTTGGAGAAGTGTTTGGTGAGATGCTGCATTTGAGCACAGACTGTTTAATCATTCAGTATCATTTACTTCCATAGCAACTTATTTAATCCAGTGTGTATCTGACTACATACCTTCAGTGGAAAAGAAGAAATAACATATATCTATATCTATATTTACATCTCTATCTATCTATCTATCTAGGTTTCTGTGTGCATAAGTATATTCTCAGAATTATATATAATAATACGTATTTATATATACAAGGATGCACGCAAAAACCCTGAAATGTCTGATGTGATTACAGCTTCTCATTTTACAATAAAGAAATTACAAGAACAGAATTAACTCAGGTCACAGGGGATACTGAAATTTCAAGGGCAAGAAGAGTTCTTATGTTAATAAAATATTTATTTTCAGATTTTGCACTTAACATTTGCATGGAGTCAATGCTACATAAGGGATCGGGACAAGAGTGAGTCTGAGTAATTTGGCTTGATTTTCCGCAGTAAAAAGATGATGCAAATGAATGCCTCAGCTGTTACAAAGCTAACTCAGTTTCCCAATAGGCTCTTAGTGATACATGGAAATACATTTCAGTATTTATATTTCAGGATAATATTCAACATAATTCAGTGTAGCAAGACACTGTTCACACAGATAGATGTAAGAAAGCCAGTTTACGAAGAACTAATGGAAAAGGAAAAGCTGTTTGCAGAGGAGAATACTACAAATTCAGAAAAGCACCTTATGAAATATTTAAAGATGCATTGAAACAGAATAAGGGGGATAACTCTTGTTTTTCTATCTAGAAGTTTAATGTGTCCTTCTGCAGTCTGACCATAGCCTTCTTGGAGTTGTTTAGTTTGAATGAAAAACCCCAGCCTGCAAGCAGAGATAGTTTCAGACATGAACACCTCTGACTGCTGAGCCCAAGAGACTTTTAGGTAGCAGCATAAAACATCCATCATGCTGCTGCAAACAGCCAGGTGTGCATGTGAGGGGAGAGGATTTACATTTGCCAGAAGGGTCCATGGACCTAATGCTTGTCCACAACCACTTGTGGGCAACTCCAGCAGTTCCCTCTGGACTATTACTTTCTAAGTGTGGTTCAACCTTGTGTTTGAGAGATCCTTTTTACATCTAGAGAGAAATTTACACTTGGTGCTTGTCCTCTATTAAAAATGATATACTTGGGGAACTGCACAGTGGAAAGTAAAACGACACTATCCTATGCATTTGTTCCAAAGGTCTTTTTCACAGACAAATTGATACGAGATATTGACAATATGAAGGATGCATATCAGAAACCTAGCACTGAACCACCCAGATACCAATACTGTGAATCATTTGATCCTTACATATGGGCTCCCTGAGCTTATCAACAGGAGCTAGGCAGTATTCCACAATTGCCATCTACCCTGTGTATCTATGTCTTTTTATAGGATGAGACTTTCATCAGGTCTTACATCTGCTTTACCTAGTCTTTAATTTAAAACATGGAAAAAATCCTCTTGAGCAGTATTTCTTGTGCAGGACACTTACTGTTTTGAGAGTCACCCTGACAAACACTGAGGTGTCAGGGCAAAGGCCATTCTCTTGTGCTGGCAGCCACTGTTATGGCCACAGTCACCAACAGTAACAACTGCAGATCTATTCCTGACTTCAGCTCTTGTTGGCTGCACTCTGAAATTGGCATTGCATTGCTTCTCAAGATACAGTTTGAAAGAGGATAGGGAACCTGGAAGCATACAGGGAGTGAAAGTCACCTGCTTTCTAAACTCTGCAAGGGTTTCTCTCTTCCTTTCTCCATTGGCCATACACAGCATCTAAGAAAACAGGGCTCTGGAACTCATCATCCTCAGTTAGATTCCTGAAGTAGACAATTTTGAGTATCTGCTAATGTACACCTTTGGGCTATGATTTACAGTAATCCCATATCAGTCCATAGCACCTGTCAACATTTTAATGTCCAATACATTGTTAACATTTCTCCAGAGCTTTGTTTGTAGCACATGAGTATGACCTGAGCTCTGCAATGCATTTGCTATGTGGCCAAGTATGTGATATGGCTCAGGGGCTTGGCCAGCATCCCAGGACTTGTTTAAGATCACAGAACTCAGCACAGCCACCGAGAATAGTTAGGGGGTCCCTCTTCTAAAATAGCTGAGCAACATCCCTCTCTTTTACGTACATTAATCTTGGCATTTTTCCTAACATCTTAGAAAATTCCCTCAAAAAAGAATCCTGAAACAAAGTAACAGTCTTGACATTGTAGAGGAAGAATCTAATCTCTCCTTTATACTTAGACTTTTTTCTATAGTGTTTGGATTTGGACCTAAGCCTTAGACATTTCTGCTGAAATAATTTAAAAGGCCTTCAAGCCCTGAGAGCCACAGTTTCTGAGTACCTAAATGTGGATGCCTTAAGAGTCCAGATTTTCATTAAGGGCAGAACAATTTCCCAGTAAGGATCAGGCCTCTTAAACATGCACCTGAGAAAAGAGGTATGCAAGGGGTCCCAGTCACTCTTGGAAACTCTGGCACTGCTCTCCTGGTGAGGCTTTCAACCCTGAAAGAGAGCTCTACTCTCTTGACCCTTCTGTCAGAAGGGTCAAACAACAAAGCTGCCAGCTTCACAGAGACATGTTGAAGCTATTTTTAAAATCCTCTACTCTCTGTCAGTTATAACACCCTTTTTGAAGGTTAAAATAGAAACCAGTTTCCAGTATCTACACACCAAAACCCAACAGATACTTTTGGCATTGCCTGACACATTCCTGGGAGTCTCAACAGAGAGGCCAGGAAAAGGCTGGACATAAAGCCAAAACCATCCTATCTGAAAAGAATTGAACTACACTCGACAAAATACTTTAAATCCCCCTGTGGAAGGAAAAACACTTCAAACAATACTATGATCATATTTGGACAAAGAGTAACTTTTACATCCGTTTTTGCAGAGCAAGTGATGCTGTTACTTCTCACGAAGGCACCAGCACCGAGATTTGTACTCTAGGAGGAGCACTACCAAAACCAGCAAACCAGAGTGCAAATGTTCTACCAAGTCAAACAGCAGACACAATAAGATAAGAAAGAAATTGTGTCCCATGATTCTGGTCCACAAGAAGAGCATTGCTTTGGTTTCTCAAAGAGTTGATCAAGGAAATTGCCTAGTAACAACAACATGAATTCTGTTTCTTCTATAGACAGAAAACATAACACATAGCATCTCAGTAATGATGAAAGGAGAGCAGATGACAGGAAAGGAAGATCCAATAATGTTTTTCCTTTTATAACAATTTCCTAGACTTCGAGCTCAGCCCCTGTAGGACAAAAAGCCGGTAAGCCACTGAAACAGAAACTTAAAGATGTACTTGCAGGGACCTTGACCAACAGGTTGCCAGCTTACACCAGTTCTTCTCAAAAAGAGTCACTGATTTAGTTTTGGCTTTACATCTAGTCAGAATCACCAATTTGATCAACCCTTGCTGAAAAATACTGAGAATTTAGGTCTCAAATTCTTGCAAAATTTAAGATGCTAAACCAGAAGCACTTACCATGTGGAAGAACTTAAACACTACTGAGGATACCTCACTATAGCTCTGCTCTTTAAATATGGCTGAAAATTTAACAAATTGATATTGAGAGCAATTTAAAAAATCTTGAAATGAAAGATAGAGCACTCAAGAAAAGTACAGCTGGTGCACTTGAACCCAAATACTAGCATAAAGAAACTATCACAATGAGCTGAACACCAGGCATTACAGTTAAAGATAATAAAGAGAGAAGAGATTGAGTCTAACTGAAGCTTCTTGTGCGGAAGAGACATTTTAAGATCAAAATCTCAAGCTCTGGTACAAAACAGTCATGTAATCTCTGATATAAAAGTAACATAAATAATTTCTAATCCTTGTGGCTACACCAAAAAATCATCAGAGTTATGATCCAGGTTCAATATAAGGGTTAAAAAATCAAGAGACAAAGAAAAAGAACCAAAAGTACATATAAACTCTAGCCAATCAACCAAGAAATACCACTGCTTCAGCATTTTGAGTTAAGTTCATGATCTGAGTCTTATTAGTGGGTAAATTAGGACCAAAATCAGAGATACAGTATGAAGCATCCCCTTATACATAATAATACTCCAGCTAGCTTTTTGGTATAAAGACTTATGAATTCAGAAATTTAGTTACTGGCACACAATTACTTCAGGCTTATCCACAAGAGTGGGTTTGCTTCTGTGTCACAGGAGGAGATATAGACAGATTGACAGTTGCAGAAGGGAAGAAGGAAGCAAAGGATTCCCTATCTAACTACCCATGTTCAGGGAGCATGCAAATATTTAGGATGGCTCTTTTAAAACCCATTAAATTGGCTGGCTGAACCTCACTGCTTGAGGGCTCTTCAAACCCTCCTGACTATTTTCACTTACTAACAACCCTCCTGAAAGCATGCATTTAAGATAACTATGCATAATACTGTAGAACTTCACAGGCTTTTGCAGTGCGACAAATAAGCCTTCCTTTTGCCAAGTCACATATTTTCCCTAGAACATAATGCTGCAGTTTTTCTTCCTATTCAGTTAGGCTGCTTAAATAAATAAATCTCAGTCCCTGTAGTACTGTACCATCCATATTTAAATTGTTAGTCTACAGATAACTGTTTTCTGCCTTCTGCACTTAATCCCTCAGCCTCTCTTGCTTACATGTCCATTTGTGTTCAGGATTATTAAGTGCTGGATGGAATTTATAGCCAGAGCAAAGCCCCATTTGTCCTCCAAGTTTTGCTGTACTGGAATTAACTCAGTAGCACCTGCGTACTGACTCACGGAGGAAAGCTAATCTCAGTTCATGGCATACCAGCGTGCTTTTCACTATGTAACAGTGGAGCGAATCTCTTTCACTGGAACTTGAGTCACTTCTAATGCCATTCATATATTTACATTCATTGATTTTTTTTCTTGACTAAGTCTGAACTTTGGGTTTTCTTTCATTGGGCATTGCACTGTTCAGCTACTTGGCAGAACAGACTAAAAAGCTTCAGCCCACCTTCAGGCTGGGAGCCCTCACAGGGCTTTTAACCATGATGGTACAGGAGCATCAGAGAACACTGGGAGACTTCTGAAGGCAGAATGCAGTGCAGTTACCAGGAAGCTGTATGCTTCCTACAACAAGTAAAATCTTGGCTAAGGTCTCAGAGCACTCATCCATGCTCCTTGAGCACTCTGCTCAAACCACCCCAGTTCCCTGGTTAATGTGGGCAGCTCTTGATCCTCACCTCCACAGCAGCTTGCAGATCCACCTGAAAGCAGTGCAAGTCTCACAGCACTTGCAAAAAGTAGATGCCTGCTTTTGGCTATGTTATTGTGTCCCTGGGACATGTTGGAGTGTTCGAGAGCACTTGCAGAGTAGATCACTTCAATATGCAGACAATGGATACATGAGAATTCAGTTACACAACTGCAAACCTGGAGCTTTGGAAGAGGCTGTGAATGTGGCAACGAAACTGGACTAGATAAGATGTGGAAAGATAAGATCAGGGTTTGTGCTTTAATGTGCAGGGACTTACAGGATGCCAGAAGCATTGGCTTCGGACATTTAAGCAGGTAGAAATAGAATAATAATTCTCTTTGGTCCTTCCATTTCTGTATCAATAGGATCCTCTGAGTACTCCTTCTCTACACAAAATTTCTCTATCAGTTCATTAATTATGTGCATGTAAGAAAAACTTCCAAGGGAAAGGTAGTAAGAAGGAATAGATTCCACGTTTAGGTCTGAAACTGGGTATTTCACTGCAGGAGCAAGTGCAGGTGCTATGCAGACACTCATCAGAGATCCCATTCTCTCTGCCTCCAGAAAATGTGGCACATTTACATTACTAGTTAGCACATGCTAACTAAAGCCTGGGCTTGTGCTCACTCTTAGCTCTCACGGACATCAGAGCTGTAACTGATTACCAGGCTTGCTGGGAATTCATCTTCTTTGGCTCACCTTCTTATCAGTTATTCACTTTCCTCTCTAGATGCTGCTGTAGGAGTTTATGATCATGAAAAAAACCACCTCTCCCTGCAAGCAGGGCTGCTGATACCTGGATGGAGCCATGCTTTTGTACTTCATCTGCAGTGAGAGGTGACACAGGAAGCAGAGCACTGGTGTAGCAGGTTCCCTCTTCTCTACACAAAGTGGGTCACAGATCTTTCTACTGAATCACTGGGCAGAAACCAGCAGGGGTGTGTGGAAGAACCGGTACACTTCCTGAACAGCTTTGGAAAGCCCCACACTTGACCACAGTTCCAAAGAAACACTCTGTGATCTCGCCACATCCCCCTGGTGCTGTCCATGCTGTTTCTTTACCCTTCAAATTATTCCTCTTTTCCTTCATCTTCTTAAATATAACTCACCATACTGACTTATGGCACTGTGTTAATTATGTGGCACATGTCCTCCTTCACTCACACTTCCCCAGTCTGTCACCTCATCTCTACTCAAAAGAGCTTAAGCAAACTCTCTCAAACCTCTACTCAAAACTACTTAAGCAAACCCCGAGGCTTACCTACCCTGATGCAAAGGTCAAATCTTAGGGATGAGTTGTATCCAAACCATTCCAGCATAGGTGCAAGGCCTTTCTCAAAGTTGAGTGCTCTTGCTTATGAATCCCTCAAAGCCAAGTGTCTTCTCTGCAAAACAGAATTCGTGCTGCCACGTGGGGGAGCTTGTGGTGTGGCTAAAGCTCATCACTTCCAGATCAAGAGAGAAGGACAGCTCAACAGCATTAAGGACTGCAGCCACTGGAAACTCTGCTGTGGAGAGGCTGGTTGAAAAGCCTGACACATAGAGCACACACACGTTATTAAAGATGTTCCTTTTCAAAATGATCTTAGGTGACAGTCATCAACTTTGCCTTGACAAAGCAGCCAAACCCATAGCTTATAAACTATAACTCACAAAAATTAGCAACTTCCAGTTGCCCTTGGCCTGGTAAAATAATGGAATTTAAATTGGAAAAGACCTGTAAGATCCTTGAGCCCATCCATTAACTAGCATTGTCAAATCCACCACTAAACCAAGAGTGCTGCATCAACTATATAATGATCAGAATGATTTCAAATAAAATGAAAATGCCTATATTTTAAAGGGATAAGTAAAGCAAACAAGTAACGAGGATCAGTCCCAGATCCCCACTGAGATGACTTAAAAATGCAACCACCAGCCTGGAGTCAACTTTACTCCTTGCTGAGCCATATTTGGCTGCAAAGCCATCTTGACAGCTGAAGTAAAAGCAGGTGGACCAGCAATCCAAAAGGTAAGGAATCTGTCTCATCATATTTAGCGAATAGATGGACTTGAAGTCTGCCTGAAACCCCTTAAAATCACAACCGTGCCTCAGAGACAAAACCAGAGTGAAAACTCAGCTCTCAAGTCATTCAGAAGACAAGCAATCTGGTAGCCTGAGGAGATGAAAAATTACACGGGTGGGTGGATGGTTTTTTGTGTGGGGGTGGGTTTTTTGGTTTTGTTTTTTGGGGTTTCTTTTTGTGTGCGTGGGGTAGGTTGTCTGGTTTTCTTTTAAAAACAAAGAAATAGTTTGAAAGCTATTTGTTGTCAGCAAGAAAGCTGGCCATGTGGAAAGGGAAGGCAGCTGAGGGCAGTCCAGCCTTGAGCTGCACCCGTCAACCACTGGGCAGGGTAGTCAAAGACCTCTCACAAAGCATCGCACTGTCTCGTACGCAGAATACCTCGCAGAGCGGATAATTCACGTCACGGACGACAGCGTACAGACGGGAGCTGAGGGACAGCCGGGAGAGGCGGGCTCAGAAGCGGAGCGTCTCCCGTTGGCTGCCGGGCGGGGCGGGGCGCTCCCCGTCCCGGTCCCGGTCCCCGTCCCCGTCCCGGTCCCGGTCCGTGCGGGCGCGGGCGCGGCGGGCGCAGCGGCGGTGCCGAGACGGGAGGATGCGGGCGGCGCCCGGGCCGCAGCCGGACCGGCCCTTCAAGCTCAGGAAGAGTCTCGGTAGGGGCGCCGGGGCCGCGGAGGGGCTGCCCGGGGGCGCGGAGGGGCTGCGCGCACACGTAACGCTTCTCTTCTCTCCTCTGCCCCGCAGCCACCCGGCGGGAAGAAGTAGCAGGGATCCGAGCGAAGTTCCCGACAAAAATTCCGGTAAATCTCTGTTATCGGAGGTTGTTGCCACTATTTAAGAAAAGAAGCGTGAGGGGAGGGGAAGGGACATAGGTATTCTAGGTTTGCTAAGTGTGACTCTAATTAAAACAGGTAATTGTTGAGAGATACCATAAAGAGAAATACCTTCCTCTCTTGGACAAAACCAAGTTTCTGGTTCCCGAGGAGCTGACCATGGCACAGTTCATAACCATCATCAGGTAGGTGGTGGGTTGGAGCTGCAGCTGGTCTTGGCTGCTGTTCCCCAAGAAGGTATTTCCTAGTGTGCTCCTGGGGACATCATGCTTCCTTTGGTGAGGAGGAGGTAAAGGTGTTAGTAATGTAATGGCTTCCCTCTCTTCCAAGTGTTTGAAGAAAATCAACAGGTGTTTTCACAGATGCATTTGGGGCAAAAATGTGGTCTTTTTTTGATTCATAGTCCTCTCCCTTCTCCCTAATTGTAGTGAAAAAAGTCTATACAAGATTCTTGTTCTGCTTTCTTCCTGCCTGATGGACTGGGTATTGGGGCTCTGTGATCTTGTTCGGCTTATGACTGTCATTGCCTTGCTCTCTTGCTGCATCTAGCTGAATTTGTTCAAGATCAAAGCAGCTCTTGACTGAGTGAAACGAAATGTGCTTCTAAACTGTCCTTTATGAAACATTACAGCAAAAAAGTCTCCCAAAATATTCAGTGGAATTTTCTGACAACATATGAAAACTACATTTTTCAGCACACTTACTAAAGCATAGAAAAAGATCTTTCTAGATTATAACTTCTGTAAAAGATGCTTTTGGCTCTTGGACAACTTAGATCCTAATCCTTGTAATGTAATGTCTCTGAAAAGGACTTTTTTTTTTTTTTGAAGGTAGACTTTAGTAAGTGTAACAGTCTGGAGCTGAATCCCTTACAAAATCTGCACTGCAGAAGCTTTTGGTTTCTATTCACACTTTTCCCTGGTAACTGGGAACTCCAAGTCCATTCTCAGTAGCACCTTTGGTGTAACCATGTAAGCCTTTCCTCAGAGCACAGGCCTTTGAGCTTCCAGAAATACAGTTAACTTCCTGCTGATGGAGATGTTAAACCACATAATGACTTTACACAGAATTCCTTGTACCTAGTTCATGTGACTGCTCTACTTAACGTATGTCATAGACTGAAGCTGAAACCATATTCAACTTGCTAATGCTTAATTCTCTTTTTCTCTCTTTTTCAATTAGGAGCAGGATGGCTCTAACAGCTACACAAGCTTTCTACCTGCTGGTGAACAACAAAAGCCTAGCCAGTATGTCCTTGACAATGGCAGAAGTGTACAGGGACTACAAAGATGAAGATGGCTTTGTGTATATGACCTATGCTTCCCAGGAGATGTTTGGATGCTTATTACCCACTGCCCAAGGGAAAAATATGGAATGCTTTCAGGAAACTTAAGATTGGGTTCATATGCTGCAGCAAAGCAGTTTGCTCTGAATCATGCCTGTGACATGAACCTCGGAGATGCTCCTTCCAGTGTGAGCTCTTGAGCTCTGTAGTGGGGAGCTATGACCCAAAAGCTGGCAGGACCAGCTTAAGGCAGAATGGTGGTACACTTTCCCTAGATAATAATTTGGATATATATTTTTATATTTGAAGACACTATGGGTTTGTTTTTTTTTTCTTTTGAACTGCACCTCCACTTTTTTCCAATATCAGTCTTTGTTGTGTAACTGATTTTTAAGGTGTCCTGAAAGCCGAAGTCTAAGAGTAAAATAAAGAACCTTTTAAGTATTGAGTTGAATGTTAGTTTTAATCTGGGGAAACACTGGAACTTGCACAGCTACTCTGAATTTTTGAATGGAATATCAAAGCTTAAGTTGTGTCACCCATGAGCAAAACCATACCTATGAAAAGTAGGTATCTGGGCTGTGAGATTAAGTAGTAGTGCCAGAGCAGTGTTAAGTTTAACACCTGAATAAACTGTCAGCTATTACAGAAAACACTGTCTGTGGTATAGACAACTATTTGTTTAAATAAGCAAACTGATTGCTAGTCAGGATAACTGAAATGCAGATAGCAGAACTTGAAGACTACTCAAGTTTCAAGAGCTATTTTCTTGTTGCTGAATTTTGTTTGCATGGTTACCCTAGATACTATCATATCCATCCCCTACAGGCACCTGCCTGTCAGGTACCCTGAAGGACTTCAGTGAGCTTTCTCTCAATGATAGAGCCACGTCATGTACCCTCTGATTAAGATTTTCCAGTGTTTCTGGAAAATGTTGAAAATATCAAAAATACCAGGTAATAAAATGTTAATTCACTTTAATATACAGGCTTGGTTCCTATAAACGTGTATTAAAGGAACACTTGACATGAGCTGTAGTCTGAAGTACAGCTCAAGCTGTCTTCCCTGTATGTGAGGAATGTATTGGAAAGTTGGAAATGCTCTGATCATGTGTGATCAACTAAAAACACCAGGTAATTTAAAAATCTGTCACAGTTTCCAGCTTATTAATCAACTCTGGCAGCCCTAATTTAGGATTGGTCAAATCGTTACAATATGATGCAATTCTTCTGTTCAGTACTAAACTGCAGAATGATTAATGTAGGAATTACTAGACTGCAAAGAAAGAAGTGTTGACAGTATTTAAGTTATGCATAAGGAAGGAATGTGTGTGTAAGCCTTTTGCAGTGGTTCTCTTGCTTTAATAATCTCTTGAACATGAAGCTCTGAGCAGACCTGAGTTTGAGCCTCTAAACCAGGGGATTTAGAGGAGTACCTGCCTTAGTGAAGGTGATGTTTGCCAACCTGTGCTTCATGAGCTGAGGAACAAAGAAATCATTGAACTGACCTGTGGAAAGGATAAGGCTATGTTGGTATAGGTTATGAAAACATGTGGGCTTTGGGATCCCAGAATCAGTTGCTTGGATATATTTCACTTATGCTTGTAATGGAAACAGTTTCCATTGCACAAATTGAACTCGAATAGTCATTTGTTAACAGCCCTCAGGGAAGCAGAGACACCTGCTTGGCAGGAGCACCACACAGAAATGTTGAACAGCTGTGGGAACCTTGGGATGGGAGGAGCAAGAGGAGACTTTCTGTGTTCAAGCTCTCTTGCCAGTCTAGGACTGGGCAAATATTTTGCTTCAATGGCTCCTCTGTTGTCTTGTCTTGTGTGATACTTAGTACATGAAGAGAGAAGCACTACAGTTTCTTGGCTGGAACAATTTTGTCTGACAGCCAACTTACTTTGGTTTGTAATGTAGTGGTTGAGGTGTAAGTGTTGATCCCTCCAGCATTTATTAACATTAGGCTATGGTGTCTACAGGCTGAGTCACAGATCCAGCCAAAAAAGTTGCACAAGGAGAAGGTCAGTTGCAGGTAAAGAGCATCATTATAAACTTGTTTAAACTGGCCTGATGAACCTAGAAAGAAGTCCTGTGAACTGAGAAAGCATCATTGGGTAATAGTAATAGACTTGCCCTTCTACCAGATGTTGAAGAAGATATGATATTAACTATCAAAGACAGTTTTCACAAAGTCTTAAAATAATAAACTAGCAGTTACATGCTCAAATAATTCTGTTGTCCTCCTTGTGGAATTGCTTTGGTTTGATTAGAAGGTTTGAATTTAACCTATTCTCTCTTGAAGTGCAAAGAACAAGGATTAGAAAAGAAGCAAACAGAAAAACTTTGCTCTGAGTGACATATGCAACTGAGATAACTGCAGCTACTTCCAATGCAGCTGCTGTTTGAAGAGCTAATATTTGCTTGAGCAAATACTTATTGATTAGAAGCAGGTACCTTTTTTTTTTTCAGTGAAGGACACAATACTGTGGTAAGCAGACTTTATACTTCTTTCCAATGTGCCACTAATGTAAAAAGAGAAGGCAGAGATGCCATTTGTTTTTAAAAGTATTTTCATGATATGGACTGGTGTTCATTAATATCAAAGATATCCACCAGAGAACAGAAAACATTCTGAGGATGCTTCTGTTTCTTCCGTGGACTACCAGCTAAATCCCAGAAGATGCTAAGCGCTCTGGCTTCAAAGCACTCATGTATGTACATGGTCTGCTAAAGTAACTTGGTTAGGTTGGGTCCCATAGCTCTCACCCCTGTGTGGGACCAAGCACTGCACCTCATTGTCAAATATAAACCAAATCAACCTGAAGGATACTGAATATTAGAGTGGTATGAGGCCCTTTCTGGAACAGTGATCCTTGAGGGAAGTACGTCCTACAGCCATCTACAATCACAGCTACAACCTGTGCACAATGCTTTATGGAGTGCAAATTGACATTTGTTGCTGCAAGGCAAACATGATAACCTCAGCTTGGGCTTTAGCACACATAAGCAACAGCAGGACCTTTCCAAACAGTTTGGATTTAAAAATGACTTAATATTATGTTTTGGTAGAATAAATAAATAAATGGGAATACTAATCTTCTTGTTCAAGGCAACAACTCTCGTGAACTAAGATGGGCTTTTTATTGTTTTCCCATGCTAACTATTTCCAGATGGTGGTAGTTTCAGGATAAAAATGTTTTAATATTTTAAACCCACTAAGTAACAGATAGTATCCTCTGCTGCAAATTAGTTGCTTTGTTTAGGTAAGATACAGTAAATGAGATAATAGGACAGAATATAACCTTCAGCATCAAATTGCCCTCCTATATTCTGCTTTCCAGAAGCCTGTAGAGAAATTATAGGGAGAAAACAAAAAGACCTAAGCAGGACAGAAACATTTTTTGAAAACCAGTGTTCTAACATGCACTATGAAGTGGAGGGGGGGAGAGCGGGAGGGTTTCTGTGGAAAACCTCCAAGGGATCCCTGAGGGTGATTGAGAAATGCAATTTCATATATGTTACAGTGTAACCTATATACAAAACTTGTAATGGCATACATACTTCCCTCAAGAACCACTGTTTTAGAAAGATTTTGAGACAAATCTCCTGAATCCTAAAATAGCCCTTTTTTTAAAAAAGTTTTGAATCAACCCATAAGAGAGGAATAATAAAAAAAAAGAACCAAAACAAGGGTTCTGCCTACAAATATGTGCTTAGTTTCTTAAGCTTTCTTAAGGTGCTTTGTTGCTTTGTAATGTTAGCTCTATCCACTTTTCTCCCCTGATGATTTTAGATTGCTTCTTAGGAGTTTCAGTTAGCTACAACTTGTTCCTATACAGTCCACAACATGCAAGGGCAGTTAGGTCCTATAACAAATAACGGTCTGACCGTAGTTTAGAGGGACATGAATATAACTTTAATGAAATTAGTAATGCCCTTAAAGCTTCTTCCCAGAAAGTCGTATCACTCCCTGCCTCCTGTATTTCATGTGGTGCCTCTCTTGTGACTGTAATGTCCCTATGGCACACAACTGCAGCAGTGCAGTCCAGGTGGGTTTTGAAGAACACAGAGCAAGTGTCAATGCCAGAGTTCAAAAAGCAGCACTGTCCTTTCCCCTGCAGTGGCAGACCCTCAGGAGGGAGGGAGTGTGCCTGCCTGGGTACACATGGAGCTTCTGGAGCAGGCAGGCAGGGACTGAGGAGGGGCTGTTTGGGCCACTCAGCACTTACATCATATCCACCAGAGACTGTAAAGGGCCTTTATGAGGCTGCTTATGATTTGTTGCAGGGCGGGCTTGGCTGATGGTGCTTATTTTTGCAAATATTTCAAGACCCTGGCTTTACTTTCTTTCTGTGTATAACAGCGTGGTCTGGATGGATCTTAATCAGACCTTCAGCCCAAGCCTGTTTTATGACAGAAATGCTATTGATTGCATGGCCCTTGATGCTGTTGATCAAGACACCCCTGGTAGACCTAAAATTTATTTCTCATTCTCAAAAACAGAGCCAAGACTTTACAGCCTGACAAATGGATTTCCAGGGAAATCTTTAGGTGAGCTAAGCAGTGGGTGAGGAGAGGGGAAGGAGTGAGCCAGGGGGCTAAGCATGCATATCAGTGCTTCCATCCAAAGCAGCTGCAACCATGTACTCTTCATGAGTCTGCCTGTGGCTGCCTGGAAAGCCTGAGCCTCAGTGTGATCTCACTAAGGCAACTATTACACCCATTAGCTTACAAAGAGAACTTATGAGAAAGAAACACATGCTCACAGATGGAGGGTGGATATAGCCTTTTCCTGAGCAAAACGTGAACCCTGTCAATGGAAAAAAACACACAGAATGGTGCTGAAAGGCAGACATGGCAAATAAAGAAATTCTATTCTTGGTGCTGGCACTACTTCACAAGGCAACTTGGCCCTTACTCTGAGAACTTAAAAAATTCATGTCAAGTGATGGATAGGAGTACGGTCTCTGTCTGACCCTTCTCCCCAAAAATGCTGCATCTGTGCACAAAAATTAAAAATCAGATAGAGAGCTGCATATTTGAATGCTGACTGGTTGAGGAAGATTAACTCATTTTCCAGCAGCTTGATGCATTAGTCACCTACAAAATAAAAGAGCCATCGATAGAAAAAACAGCTGGTGTGCTGCAGGTGAGGGCAGAATCACCAGCTTAATGCAGACACATCTGTGCTGTCTAGACTGTCAGGGTAACCCAAGCATTGCAGGGGTTATGAAGATAATTTTGCAATTTGAAATTATATTGGCTCTGCTATAAACCTGTCAAAACTGTCAAGAGAGGCCTCAGGAGAAACTGCATTTTCCTAGAAGGCAGCTGGATTTGGTTTAACTCTCAGTTCTTCCCAGCCATCCTCATGCACACTGACTTTGTTCCCATTCTTTTTTTGGAAAGGGACCAGGCCTTCTGTGTTTGCAGAACCTGGGCACAGGTTTCAAGATTGTTGAAAATTATAGATAATTTGCCCTCAGTTGCCAGATAACAAACTTGTATGAGAATTCATAGTTGTTCTGCTATTGTAATTCAGCCTATGTTGAACCCACAAAATTTGGCTGTGCCTCAGTCACTCACCCTTCTAAGCCTCTGTCAGGTCTGGAGCAGCAGTTTAAATGAGATGGCTGCAGCCATTACTGCTATTTGGGTAACTCCCCCCTTCCAGTGAATTTCATTGAGACAAAATTTCTTGAATCATCTGAAGAACAGCTGTGTGGGTTAGCTTGCTCACCAGTGTGAACCATTTTTGCTACAGGTACAAGGTAGGTTAATGTAGCACCTTAATTTCAAGCCCCAGCTCATCCAGATGATTTTAGCACAGAAGCAGGATGCTTCACACAGTGCAGGCTGGTGAGAGGTGACAACTTTCAGGAAGGCGTTGGTGTAGAGGAGGGTTGTCACAAGAAACTGAGGGGTGTAACTGCTCCGGGTGTAGGTAGACCTTGAAGATTATATGGGTCTGCAGGCTAGTCCAGGTCAGGACTTCTTAAATAAATAACCTTCCTTAAAGGAAGGTTTCCTTTGTTTCTGACATCCAAGGCAGCTGGCCCATTAGGCAAGTGTTGAGCAAGGTTACTGTCATGAGCTTCACAAGAGCACACTTTATCCTTATAACTCAAAGGATAAAGAACTGGGAAGACCCTGCTATGATTCCTTCTCCCTGAAGAGGCTAAGCCACAAACTCCACACTGTGCACTCCCAGTAGCTCCTGTCTCCCTGGACCCAGCACAGAACATGAACTATCTGCTGCCAGAAGCTACAGCCTTTGTAGGTGAAGCCCAGAGTGACAGCAGAGGTGTGTGGCTAAGGGGCTTGAACCCAGCTCCCAAAATAAACCCCCAGCCTACCTTCTCTTTCTGAAAATAAACTATGCAATTGCAGGATCTGTGAGAGGCTGCAGTTTTACTAGTGGAAAATTTAGGTGAAACCCTATAAAATAAATGAAGCAATTCCAGTAGAAGCCGGGGCAGGCACTGAAATTAGTATCTGGAGCTGAAAAGGCTTCAGAGCTAAAGCTACCATGTTACAATTCATGGCAGGAAGCACTCATCCACAGGAGGTGGAGGGAAGAAGGAAAGGTCAAGCACTCTAGCAGATATAAAAGATTTTATGTTTAAGTTTCTGGAAAGTTTTTTTCAAAATATGGTTTTTCCAAGTATCTTGCTTCCTGATTCAAACCGCTCTATTTTTTCCCCTTCAAATTAATTTTACTTAAGATTGTTTGTCAGAAGGAAAAATCCAAATCTCAACTTTTATTTATATGGGGGAAAAGATGAATTAAAAAAAAAGTCTTGTTTGACTATTAAGTTACACCTGTGTAACTGCCATAAAAATTTGCCGTACGTATGCCAAGAGGCACTCAGGTAACACTGAAAAGCCAAAAGAGGGGTTATTCCATTTTAAACATCTCATTTTAAAATGAGGTGGAACTTTCTGCTAATTCTCAGCATAGGAATTTTTGTGTTTTGTGGGATTTTTGGATGTGTTTTGGTTACATATAAATGAGATCCACACACTTTTGGTTGGACTGTGTTTTACGATCTTACTGAAGTAAGAAAGCACTAAATCAAGGCTGCCTTCACTACGTTAGCAAACAGAAGAGCAAGAGAGCAACATCACCTGTCTATCCAAGGACTGTGAAGCTCAGAGGGTTATTGCTGGGAAATTCTTTGGAGGATGTTACAGTCAAGTTGAATTTCAAAAAGACAGTCAAACTACAAACTGAATCTTTCAGGGCTGTGTGTGTGTATCTTCTCATATTGATGTAGGGCCTACCCTTCCAGAAATCTGTTAACAAACCCTCAGTTTTTGTGAGATTAATGCTATAAGGAGTACAGATTGCAGAGAGATCATTGGGAAATTTGAAAACATAATCCTTTGGAGAGAACAGAATTTTTCTCTACACTTGTATTTTCTGACCCTGTGACTAGGCCCATGAGTACTGTTTCTTATATTTATGTGATTATCAAAGGTAATGCCACACTGAAGTCTGCTACACAACCTTAATCAGTAACTGAGTTTTTTTGAGCAATGCTGTATTATGCAAACAACAAAAAATAGGTGCTTCAAAGTCATTCTTGGTCTGCTTCTGGGACACTAGAAGCAATGAATTACAAAAACTCCACATCTAGAGCAGGTCAAAATCCAAGGCTCAGACCAACTTCAGTGCTCAAAACACAAATGTCTTTCCCATTTTGCCCCAGTTTCTGTTTTAATAAATTTAAATAAATAATAGTTGAATGGTGATTCCAAAACTGTAGAAGTGAGGTCAAAACAGATCCTGGTGCTTTGTGTGTTTTGAAGCGAACATGCTAAATTTAATCAGCTACTAAACCCAAATACTTACATTTACCAGTAAAAGTATTTGTGATACAAAAACAGTGTTCAGACTCACATTTAATGCTACTTTTATTTATACACATTATCTTATTTCTGCCATATTCCCAGGAGTGCTCAGAACCAGTTTTGGCTCCGTCATAAATTGCTGATGAGTTGTTTATTTAATTTTGCTTATTAAGTGTGAGCTAAACACTGTATAAAGACTTATTTCTACAAAATACTGGAAAGAGATGTTGTCTTTATACCTAATTCTTTTATTACTTTG
Organism: Corvus kubaryi; assembly: GCF_017639235.1. Classification (NCBI taxonomy): domain Eukaryota; kingdom Metazoa; phylum Chordata; class Aves; order Passeriformes; family Corvidae; genus Corvus; species Corvus kubaryi. Next base: position 47,287,788 of record NW_024582091.1, read on the forward strand.
CACCAGAAGTCATGATTGCAGTGCAAGAGAACACAAAGGAAATCTATACATGCTGGAGGTCTTTCTCCTGACTGAAATTCTAATCATCTGCTTGATGTCATGGAATTTTACAAAGGTTTAACCAATGTCAACCCCTGCCTTTTTCTTCTTAATGCTGTTTGCTTCACATCTGGGTTTAATCTCTGGGTCAACAAATCAGAATTCATGGAGTTTACCCCACAAATTAAGAAGTTTCTTCTCTTGTCTCCTTGTCCACATACAAAGTACTTGCTAATAGAGCTGGTGCTTATCTAACACCCTTACTCACTATGCCTTCTAAACAAATAAAGATAGGAATCCAAAGGCAAAAAAACCAAAAAATCCATAGAATGGCTAGTCCTGTGTATCTTGTGGGTTTTGCAATAAGAAACACAAAAATATTGGCAAAGATCTTACAGGAAGAATGAAGAGGGCTGTCATCACTGCCTGGGCACTATTGAAGAGGGATAAATGTAAAACCCTACATTAGGACAAGAATAATCAGCTGCATAAATATAGGGTGGAAAACAAGTGGCTCGTGGCATTTTTTCTTAAAAGAGTCTGTGGAATGTACTGATTCACAAGCTAAGCAGGAGTCAACACTATGATGCTGTTGTGAAAAAAGCAAATACAATACTGAGGTTTCTAACCAAGAGGAGAGCCTGCAAGATGTGTGAAATAAGCCTGTTCTGTGCTGTACTCGACAATGGTAGGGCTTCATCTGAAATACTGTGTATAGTTTAGGCACTGCACACCAAGAAGAATATGAACTACCTGAGAATTCAAATATTATTGATACTGATGAGAAATTTAGTATGACAAAAGTTGCATGAACTGAGGTGGTTTAGCCTCAAGAAGAAAATGATCAAAAATGGACATGATATTCCTCACAAATGAAAGGCTCTTTGAAAAGGAAGGGGAAGAATGTAAATGCCCATGTGCCACAGATTACTTAGGTAATAGAAAGGGGCTTTTTAGACCCTGCCTACCTCCCCAGAATTTCTCTATCTGGATTCTAGAAGTATTCAGAAAGAAACACAATAGCACAATTGCAGTTAGAGTAACAATGAGAAGTATCACACTGTAAATATTTTGCAGGGCAACAGACAGTGATAAAAAGTGAAGGTCAGATCACTGCTACTGGGTGCTGTGAATGTGAGCACATACAGTTGTAACAGAACAGCCATGTATAAAATACAACTGCAGCTGTAATTACAGGAGGTGCTACTGTAATGTCATGTAGAAGAATATAAGAATAATCATATGGTAGCCACCATGTGTTGCCACTCATAAAAAAGGCTAATACAATCCTTGGATATGTGTACAGGGAGAAGAATTTTAACTTTATGTCTGCATCTGGCGATGAAATGACTGCTGCTACACTCAGCCTAGTGAGTACAATTCAGGATTGATGTCACAGCTTGGAGAAAGTTCAAAAAATTGTCAAGAGAATGATTGAGGTGTTGGCAAAAAAAACCACCTACTTTACCTATGGAAAAGAGATGGCTAAACTTTTTAAGTTTTTTTTTTCTTTCTTTTTAAATCCTTAATAGTTTTGGCAGGAAGAATTGATAATGGGTTTTTCAGTCCAGCAGATGAACAAGGTCCAGTTGGTAGGCACTGGAACTAAATGAAGCAGGACTATACGCAGAGATTTTGTTTTTGGTTTGCTAAAGGTTAGGAACACAGGGAAAAGCTGTTAAAAGTAATAGTGTATTTTCTCTCTTTAGGAATTTTAAAATCAAGATTGGATGTTGTTTGAAGGGGCGAACCGTAGTTCAAAACCTCAGTGAGTCTTAATGAAGTCTTACCACTGTTCTATGGTAAGATGACTTCAGTACTGAAGACTTTGTATTATGTTTGCATCTATGTGAAAACTAGCAAGAAGAAAATAGATGGACGAGGGAGAAAAAAAATGGAAGAATGAAAATACAGAGTTTTATTGCACATATTTAGTCTTGAATTGCTTGTTGTGATGCACTACTGTTTTAATGATATCTTTCATTCCCTTTTCAACATGCAGCATTATTATATAATGTCAAAGAGCAGAAAGGGTTCAAGCACATAGCTAGCTGCATCAGATGGGCTCACCATGTCCTGTTGGTATAATCTGAGGTATGACTTGGCCTTCTCTTCCAGTCACGGCTCCAGAGGGAGATTATCACTCTCCTACTGCCCAGATGTACCCACATCTGAAAGCTAAGAGATGAAGAATAGTTTGCCCTCATATGTTAGGATAACCCTGGGGTCATCCAGGAATGAACATGTCATTTAACGTTTCTATTTTCCCATGCCAGATCTATAGATCAGGACTGACATGGCATGGAAAAATGCCTGGGTTGGAGAGATAATCTGCGGGGACATGTTCTATGTTTTTCCTGTTTAACAGCTTGTGTCTCTTAAAATATGAAATATGGTGTAAGTGTTGATTTTATACAAAAAGCAAAACATGCTACTTTTGTGTAAGATGATTTCTCTTGCAGAGAAAACCAGCAAATGTAAACTGCCCAAGGGAAAATATAATTGCTTATATGACAATCCTGCCTCCATGGTCTTATAACAGCCATGCTCATTATCACCTTTTAAACATACAAGAGCAAACACAGCCACATGCTCTGTTCCTTCTTCTCTGACAGCTTCAGCATGGCCAAGCATTACAGTGCATTTGTGTGAGCTCCTCACAAACCACATCCCCATTAGCTGGAATGAAGCATTAGCCTCATCCTTTCACAGAAGGAAAACTAAGGAAGGGACCAAAAGACAGGTACTGTGCGTTGATGATCATGATGCAAAAGACCACTCAACTAGTCTGGTTATCACACAGACACTTAGAAGATAGACAAAACAGAATAATGTAGGGAGAATTTTCACCCAGAACAAGTGGAACCAGAAAATACTTGCCTCTGAAACAGCTTCTTCCTTATAGTCCATGACACTCAGACATAAATTCTCTTCAACCAGAACTGTAATTCCTCATATGTTCACATTATCATCTGATTTATTCCTACCTAGATATTTCTCCTTATAATATTCATACTACATTCAAACACATCTCTCTCCCTGATGTCACTGGATTCCTCAAAGTGGAGTTAAGGACACAAAAATTGGGAGTAGCCAGAGTGAAGCAAACACATGTCTCAGCTGCTCTGACTTTCAGAGCAGAGTAACCCGCTGCACCTCTGAGTCCTGATGTGCTGACACAAACCTCAGTTCCTCCCTGTCAGCTTTCCTCCTTTCTGAATCTTCCAGATAACTCCCAGCAGCTGTCTCTGCCTGCCTACACATGGAAACTTTGCCCTACTTACAAAGCAAAATGTTTTCATTGAACCATGGTAGAAAAGACAAATCAGTTTAAATCTAAAATTAGTATATACTTCATAGTTCTGTATTTTTTAGCTAGTCTGTAAACTCAAAGGTTCTTGGAAATGAAATTTGCTTTGTATGTATTTGTATGTATTTCTCACTGTATGAGAAATCAAATCTCACTATATTATATTAGTGACAGCTGCTATTCCTGGCCTTATTCCAGTCTCAAAATGTTTTCTGTCCTGAACCATATGTTTCATGTACAGTTACTTGAAGAGTTTCACTAGCTAAGCCTGTTGAGATGAATCATCCCTCCTGCAAAGGTGTTGTGGGATATGCAGCAGAATTACAAGAGCATTAACTTGGTTACATAGCATAAATAAAGTCATACATGTCAGTTGTGCATTGCTGTGGCAGAAAAAGTGACTCAAATTGAAATACATCCTAACTGATGTGGAATGAGCTTTGCCAGCCTAGATTTGCTAAGAGGCAGGGAAGATGTATCTTTAAACTATAATACAATTAGGCTGGGTTTGTGCATATTTATTACAGAGACAGTGTCTAACACAGCTCTAGATTTAACTGCTGATGTCCACAAGATTTTGACCTATTGTTTTTTCTCTTCCTGCTCCAATGCCCATTTGGTGTAGATGGTGGAGAATGGAACAGTAAATAAAAACTTTATCTCAATCCCTCACTCGAGATGGCTATCTGGTTTTCCTTAAGATATCTTACTGAGTTTAAATCTTATCTACAAAGGATTTTTGAATGTCTCAGGAGCAGTTTGCAGCACAGAAACTTTTATGCCCACTTGGCCTTTGGCAGTATAAACTTAAAATTCTATTTTTTTCACGTCTACTGTTTATTTTTGCTTTCACCACATCCTATTTACTATGAAACATGTAAACTTTATGCTAGAGCAGAACTCCAGTCTCTCTTCCCAAAGAAACATCAAAATTGGCTGACATGGGCATTATGCTCCATCTCACACCCAGGTCTGTCCCAGGCAATCTGGGATGCTTTCCTTAGCAGAGTTAATGCACCTTTAGCTACAATGGAAGGACATTCCTACACCAACTCCCAGACAGTCTCTGGGTTGGCAGCAAAAGCCCTTTCAGCAAAAGAGGCAGACGTGTATCCTGATCATCTTTTGTGGGCTGTGATTACTGATGTACCTTATCTGACAGGTATCCATCTCCACTTTAAACTGCGAAATGCTGAAGGGGAGATCATAAGTGATCTTCATGCAGAACTTGGGGTTTATGATAGCTCCATTTCCTGATTACTTGGTCTCTCTTCAGCTCTAGGTGCTATTTTCTCTGAATGCCTAAGAGCAAGGTTATGTGGTCACTTCAGTTCACTGAAATCTACAGTGCTCCATAAAAGTGCAGTACTACCACCTTTGCACCCACGGACAACTTTCTTGCAAGAACACTGATTTTTTTTTTGTTTCCTTGATACTAGTTTTCAAACAGATAATGTTCTTGGGCCTGATTCAAAAGGCTGTTATGTGCCTAATAGAGGTAGAACACAGAAACCAGCAGGCAAGAGATGATGGGTTACTGGAGAGGAGAAAAAACAAAGCCAATCTTTTCTGGCAGCAGTGCAGACATCTACAAGAATAAAGTAACCACACAACAATGGCCTAGGATACGTTCTTATGCAGCGCAGGGAGTTTAGAACAAAGACTAACCTAGCATTCTAGATTAATGAGGCCAGACATTTACAGTCTGGTCAAGCTGAGGCAAAAGTCCTTTGTAGAGTTCTCCTTCATATGTCATGAGTGCTAAATAACACTCATAAAATACATTTTTTTGGGCATTTTACCTCCCTTGTTACCCAATATATATCACCTTTCCTACATATTTTTGAAACGTCCAGCTTTAATGTTACTTGTTCAAAGTAAAATTTCTTGTGAATTTCAAACACTTAACAATTGAAAACAGTAGGGTTTTGTTTGAAAAAAATGTAGTCACAGAGAAAAGAAAGAACAATAAGATAAATTTCTGACTGAAAAGAACTCTGCCAGATGTTACTATTTTCCAGCCAACTGAGCTCACCTTCAGTGGGCCACGTGCATAGATACAAATAAGACCCCACCAATTATCTTTTCTACCATGCTTTTCAGGGATTATTTTGCCCCCCACAAGATGCACAGACACTTTGTGAGCCAGAATCTCTGGTCCAGTCAAGTCAGGTTCTAAGCAAGACTGATGGGTCTGAATGACATTCAAAGTCCTGAAGTGCAGCAGCTCCCCAGGATACAGGCCAATACCCGAATTAAACAACAGACGTTCATCCTAACTGATGTGTGGTTTCCCACAGTCCTGAAGTCCAAATATTTAATCTGTCCTGGAAAAAACCTCCCCCTAAAAATCCATGATAAATAATGGATTCTCCTGCAGCACAACTGGAATAGACCTCTCAGTGCATGACACCAAATCTATTTTTGTAAAAGGACAAATGGAGCCAATTGAGTGACTTCACTGGCTAGTGATTTCTTTGAAATAGCTTACCACGTACATGAAAATACATTGCATTGCCTCACTTCAGAAGTTATCTTTGTTTTTTTTTTAATTAAGTTATAGTATTTATCTTGATGATTAAACTTCAGGATGTGTGAATTCAGTGGCATTATGGAAACCATTGTATATCAACTCTTTTTGTACCTACATATGCCTGTAGCCGTCCAGGAAGGCAGCACTGGAGAAGGTAATTATATATGTGCAATATTTAAAGGTTGACCCACAGGTATTCAAGAACTATAGAAGACTCCTAGTTCAACCTCTTCATCTCCAAAACACATACAGACATAAGCACATTTAGGAGACTGAAGTTATTCAAATTTAAATTAGTGCCATTTAAACAAGAAATCCACAAAACCAACCCCAGTATTAATGCTGATTGCCAGAGTGTGCCAGCATTTCACAACAGCTATAAATGTGTGAGATTCAACATTTTTGCACTCCTTCTCCTGCAAGCACAGCTGAGGAATGTTCAGATGTTCCCATCCACAGCTATATTAGGTACATGCCTCAAGTGCAGAAGCAGCTTTATAAGTTATACTCCAGGCAATGGAAGCTTAGACATATAACTTACTGGACTGATGCATTCTTGTATCATCTATTCATTTAGTATTGTACAGAACAAACGTGCATCTTTGGTCTGCAGCTGAAATGCAACTGTTTTTGAAGAATCTTGTTTTATTACCCACTTATATGCAAACAGGGCCAGCTGGGAAGGGTAATGAGATGAATGTTTTTTTCTTGGAATTAGGGGTGAGTTCTTATCTGCTGGACATTACTCCTGCTTCCTTTTACACATCTCTGTTATTCTATTCCCTTTCTTTAGCTTTTCTGGTGCAGAACCTAAAATAAATCAAGGGACAATGGTGCTCCTAAAAGCTGCTTTTAAGTTTACAGTCAACCTTAAGAATTGAAGTTTTTGGGCTTCTATGCTTATACCATTCCTTTCTGATGATCTGTGACCCATTGCAGAAGGTTGCATTAACTTGTAAACTTTATGCTAGAGCAGAACTCCAGTCTCTCTTCCCAAAGAAACATCAAAATTGGCTGACATGGGCATCATGCTCCATCTCACACCCAGGTCTGTCCCAGGCAATCTGGGATGCTTCCCTTAGCAGAGTTAATGCACCTTTAGCTACAATGGAAGGACATTCCTACATCAACTCCAGGACAGTCTCTGAGTTGGCAGCAAATCAGGTCTCATTGCTGATATAATTTTCAAGGTGCTTTCAGGTGACTTCAGGAATGCTGTCTCCTTGTTACAGTGCAGAACTGTGATTCAAAGTACCTAAGTGCTATATTTCAGTCTCTCACTGCTTTAGAGGAGAACAGTGGCTAATCCTACAAGCCAGCCCAAATCTTAGAGTTTCTATTTTTTAAAAAATGAAGACAGTACTGTTGACCTTTGTAGCTTTGAGATCTGTTACTGAGAACTATAAAAGCTAGAATGACTGCAACTCAGAATTTACTCTCTATAGTTGCATTTGACAGCTGTATACTTATTTATTCTATCAAGCAGGTAAGTACTCTAGAAAACTTGGATCCTTAAGGAGTTAAGAAGGTATGGCACAATATAACATATCAAGTAAAATAGAATTGTGATGGAGTAACTTCCTCTACCTGCCATATCTGATGATTTCTAGTAGCCCTCTAGGATGGGAGCCCAGCTTGATCCTCTTTTCTGACTAGATGTGTTTGCAAATCACTGGTAAATGGTCTCTGCTGAGTTATTAGGTCTCTAGAAATACAAATAAAGTAAATGTGAGTAATATAAACACTTCTCTCCACAAAGGAAGTATAAAATTTCAAGTTTGAGTTCAGAAGGATATGAGCCTAAAATGTCCTTTAATTTCTATGAATTTTCAATCATAGAAAATGATGCAATGTCCTAGATTTAGCTTGTTTATAGCTAAAATGGTTAGTCTTTAGTGAATTTATTGTTTAGATCCCTAGAAAGGAGTAGGAATGGAGCAATAAGACAGGGCTGAAAACTCTGTTCCAAAACATTCAGAATTGAAGAAGATTGATACAAAAAAGAAAAATCAGTTTCCTCATTAAGCATAAAAAGATTCAGAGCAACTGGTTTGAAAGTTTCTAAAGCCACTTTTCAATTCTGGAAACATTACAGATTCAGAATAGAAAGAGGACCAAATCCTACACAAAATTAACTACTATGACTGTGAGCAAAATTAATGCCTCTGTTCAGTGGCCCACAAAAAGAAAAAAATTCAAAGAAAAATTGGGATTGAACCACTACAACCCCAGGAGATTTTCTTGCTGGTCTGAAAAATGGAATAAAAACCCAAATAAAAATAGAGTCCTGCTACTTATAAACTTAGCACCAATTACATTCAACTCAGTTGCATTCAGCAGCTAGTAAGTATCCCGTCATCCTACATGGGCATGACTTACTGCAGGCACTTGTTAAACAGAAAATCTTCCAGACATCCTAGAGAGTTTATTGTTAAGGCTTCTGAATCAGCCTAGAAGTTACAGCTTATATACAGAGTTTACTTGTGGTTCACATCTTTGCAGATTCACTATTGAATTTCTAAACTGAAAATGAAATGTAGCTAGAAAACTTTATTAAGCCTTTAACCACTCTAAGGAAAGTTACTTTAGCCACAAGACTGAAGCTCCCCGGCTGCATTCTTTTCATTACTTTTCTCCCAATCTATAGTTGATATTTTCTGTTTTGCAGAAACAGTGTTCATGGTTATGGGCTGACATCCCATCTTTCCTTAGTCCTCCCGTCTCTAGACTAAACAATGCCAATTCCTTCCACCCTCCCTCATACTGCCTTCTAGACTGTTGCTCATTCTTTTTACTTCTCCTGGATTGTCTCCAGGGTGTCTACATTTTTCTTCAAGCATGGTGCCCAAAACAGTACTCCTTGCTACTGGAGAGTGTCAAGGAGAGTGGAAGAAGTACTTTACACACCTTGCCTAAAATGTTTGTACACCAGAACTGCTTTATTTGGCTTAAATTTGGTGATACTTGGTAAGTGGTGGGAGCTTTTTGAACTGTTCAGCTGAAAATATATGTTTGGAGAGTCTTTCCTTGTGAAAGCTGGGTTCAGGTATAGATTTGTGATCAGGGTCCTAAGGCCAGAAATTTGTAAATGTCTTTTACTTTATTATGAGGCGTGCCAGCAAATCAGGAGTAAGCTCTGATTTACTGTGCAAAATAGTCCCTATTTTCAGATCCTCAAGCAAGGCACACATGGTTTTCAGATATGGATGGCAATTATCCTATTTTGTGTTTAATTAACATAGCAATAAATATTACCCAGCTTTCTAGACACAGGTAGTGAGTGGGTTGGATTCAGCAAGAGCCCTGCCTCCAAGGAACACCCTGAGCCCCCAAACCTTCTGAGCTGCGCACCGTTACATAGTACAAAGTCTTGATACTTCTCTGTACATTTAGGCTGAAACACTGTCTCATGAAAGTCAAATTAACATGTTTGTTAATTTGTATTCACTATTAGCTCTAAGACTTTACAGGTAGCAATGTGCTGTTTACTATTTATATTTGGTTACAAAAATAGTCTTAGTTAATGCCCTAAGACTAGTGTAGTCTAAATATTCACTCTAATCATTGGTAACACCTCCCTTACTCTTACTTTGCTGTGTTGCCTTAAATTGTACTGTAGTTTATGAAGAAGATTTGGAACAGACCTTAATGAGATTTTCTACCAGAATTTGAAGGATTTTGTCTTTCAAATACTTGCCAGAGGTCAGTGGTCTATTACACTTGGTACTGGGCAAACACGAAGCAAATTCAGCATGTTGGGCTGGTGTTTTTAAATACCTCTGTTGAACCACAGAAGTCAGTGAGTCTCAGGTAAAATTGAACTTTCTCAGCCATCTAGTTTCACAGTCTCTTAGTGCCTATTGTAGCTGTATAACTTTGCATGGGAAAAAGAAAGTGGGGCTGCAGATCAAACATTATCCTTTGGTATAGAGGAGGAAAGGTAGAATAAATATATCTTAAATTACTGTTCCACTTTCATGCCAGTACCACGAAGCAAGTCTAAAAATTAAAAGAGAGAATGAAAACAGAAATTCATAGCTGTAAAGTTCAGTAATCAGTGTTATTGCCCGGAAGACAAATAATGACGTCAGTGAACTACCTTCAAGGTTGAGAAAATAAGATTAGAATAATAAATCTATAACCTGGGAAATTATAGAAATCTTCAGTGGACTGCTTTGAAGACAGACCAATCAATCACTAACTTTGAGGAAATTGCTACTGCAGACTACTGGAACTTTACCAGAAAATTCACAAAATTCCTTCTCTCCACTTGTCACTGCTGGCTTAAAAAGCAGATAAGCAGAAGACATTTTGATGGTTTAATACATAAATAAATCAAAATGGGGGCTAGGGCAAAGAAGAGAAGTCTTTCGTATTATTTTTGCTGAGGAGAAAGCATAATGGCAGCCAAAAAAACCCCCAAACTACACTTTGACTACCATAACTTCTCTGTTATGCAAAACTTTTATGTGTTTTAAAGAATTGTTTAAAAAAGAAACCTGAGGGTATGCAAAAGATGCACTAGTACAAATACAGTGATATTTATGTGTGGTTTGTATTTATTCAGCTAAGCACTGCCAGTAGGTGTGCTTTTTTTTTTCCTCTTCTCTAAAGCTAGATGAAATTTGACTTAAAAATACTGACCAGAACACAGGAACATAATATTCTTGCATAGCTAAAGCTAGTAATGTCATGAAATCAAAGTGGGTAAAATCTACATTAGCATGAAGAAAACTGACCAAGTCTCTTGGTCTTTATTGTCAGACAAATTTGTCCAACAGATCACTTCAGGATTCTGGCATTGGCAAAATGTGCATGCCAGACACAGGAAACCAAGAGAAACAAGACAAACCACAGAAGCCTCCAAAACTGTATCATTTTTATAGTTTAGTGAGAAGATGGATGTTCTCACTGTGACTGACCTCCAAGAAGGAGACTTTTAAGCCAATACAAATATTAGCTTATTAAAGTCTCTGAACATTCATATAATATTGGACACAGGACAATCCAGCTTAGTTTATATCCGATTTTAGACCATTAACTGAATGGTACTTTGCTTAGCAATTTACCTTATTAAAAAAACAACCATACAACAACAAAAATCCCCAAACAAAAACCTATCAAAAATGGTCAATGGTTTCTCGTATTTAGCAACCATAATCTAAGAAGTCAGTGTTCTCTATATTTACTCTAGAAATTATTAATAAATCAATACTTAGGTTATTTAGTTCTAGCTAAAACTTTAAAAAAAAAAGTCCACTGTAATTCAGGTGAACATTGAAGGTCATTGTGTTTGCTAATGAAAATGGTTTTAATATAGTAAAGTTAGCACTAGCTAATTTAAAATTGTCTTCATTGAAGAAAAAAAATGGTGAGGTGAAATATCTAAAATTGTATTTAGTTAACAGAACTAGCTAATTGTTAAAAAAAATATGCTAACAGCTGCTAATTGACCTCAAAACATCCCTGTTCACATGCATTCATAAAAATGACTGTAAGTACTGTATTGATATGAGAAGGAATAAAGAGATTTAAGCAGAAATACTCAGTTGAATTTGGGCAAGTCATTTACCTACATGTTCAAAACCATTACAGGATCTGGATGATCACACAATCTCACAGTAATTCTCTGTGATACTGAATATTATAGGTCACATGGGCATTCTGATGAAGGAATGGCCAGCCAGCACTTTCAAAAGTGAAGCTTGATATGACCACCATCAGTAAATTTAGTTTTGCTGGGACCGATTTACCCTTTTAATATGGTATAGCAATGTCATCCATTTTGTAAGAATACTCTAAAGTCCTGCTGATAAAATTAGAAATATTGGTTACAGATATTAAAAAGGTATACTTAGTATTTTATGAGATTATAAAGCAAGCAACACACAAAGTCATGCCTCTGCTTGCCATTTGCTTTCAATTCCTCCTATTCACTTCTTGTTTTCCAACTACCCAACTTTTAAATGCCTACTTTTTTAAAATCACCAAACTATCCTTCCTCCATGTTTTTTTTTCTTCTTTTTCATGGTGTTATATTTTATCCTCCCCAGGCCATCAAAACCTGTAATAATTTCTCCTATTTTGCTACTTAATTATTTTTACTAGAGAGTATTACCTTACCCTATTAAACTCAGGAATAAAGTCTTGCACAAATTCATTTGCATTTATGTTATTGTACCTTCCACAGAGCAGACACCAACACAATAACTCCACATTAAAAGTATAAAACTTGAATGCTATTATATGCTTACACATGTTACATATTTACACATAATGTAACAGATGCCTCTATTCCTGAGAAGAATCCCCTGTAACATGAAGTCAGTATCCAAGACCTCCAAAACACAAATCAGAAACTATACAGAAGTATTTTTAAGAAATCTGCTTTAAGAACATACAATGTAGCTTGCATGTAAGATAATCCCTTAAAATTACCTGTCCTTGATAGTACAAGAAGAAGTAGTTTGTCTCTTATGATGAGCCACTAAAGCAGGAACAAGTGGCCCTTTGATTGAAGGGCCAGGAAAAAGGCAAGGATGCACTGTACAAAATAAACTTGCACACTGATAAATAAGCAATGGATGAAAATTAACTATTTTTATGTTTTCCCTTCAAAGATTCATTCTGTCATTTTTACTGTATTTGTAGGAACACAAAGATTCATCCTAGACAATAGCTCTGTGACTGGAAACACAAACGTTTATTGCTGGCCTATATTAGTAATGTCATACCTGAGAGAATTCTCACTGAAGAGCAACATTAAAGGAGTAGGCATTTTCTAGTGGTGCATGTATTAAAGCCTGTCCTAGAAAATCATTACTTCAATTCCTTCTATCCTGTACCTTCAACACAAATGCAGAAATAAGAGGGCTGATCCCACAAATGTGTGCAAAACATACTCTTTTAAGCAGCTACTTTGTAATTTAATTCAGCTGGTCACCTTAGTTTCATAGATGGAAATTCTCTTAGAGAGAGAAAAAAGTACATTGCAACCTAAGAAACCTCTGCCTCTCATAGTAATTTCAAACTTGAAACTCTTGCAAAATCTCAAAGGCTGAGGGAAAGTATTAATCTCAGGAAGGAAAAGATATTTCACAGGTTAAGATATCTTTCTGTACCTTTATCTGCTGCAGAAAGAAATACTATCCATTCCTAAAAATGGAAAACTTTCAGACGTACCTTTACACTGACTCAAATCCTGATTTTTAATGTAGAAATCTGAAATCTCATCATACTATTTAATGGTAATTCAGTCAAACACAGCAAGGACTCCAGTCTCCTGCATTCTTTCCCTTTAGCTGAACACTGAAGCTTGGCCTGTTGTGATGACAATGCTATTTTGTAACCCTACCTCTGAGGACTGGTATTTTGGGTGTCTGTTGTTGGAGAAGAATACAAATGTGAAACAGGCAGGTTAAACAGAGAAACACATATTTTTTGGATATCATTCTATTAATGTGAGAATTTGGGGATCAGTTATCTGTGATATTCCTTTCTGCAGACTCCAAGTTATTCCCACCACCAACACAACTATATCAAACAGAAAGCTAGCTGTTGAGAGAACAAGTCTTACCTTATAGGGAAAAGAAATAGTTATCAGTGCTGGAAGTATACTGCAGACTGTTATGCACACTTAACAGCAGTTTTAAACCTGTCTTGAAGCCAGATTAGCCTCAAGAGGAAAAAAGAAAGAGGCAAAAAATTATTAACTATTAAAAATTAAGGCACAAACTTGTTCTGCTGCTGTTGTAGAAACTTGGATTGTATGTGAGACCTACATAAAATGCCCAGGGGCAACAAAAAGTGTTTGGAGAAAAATTCAGCATGGGGACTTTGAATAAGAGAACAGAGGAATCTGAATTATTTTATTCCAAACAGTATAGAACTGTACCTTTGAATTCATGCTTTTATAAAAGAGATTATAAATCACTAGTCAGACTAAAGTATATAGCTGGTTTTTAAAGAATCTTTTCTATAATGATGGAATACCCAAAAGGTAAATTTTGACAATGATTAAAAATCCTTCCCATTGTGAACAGTGTGCAGTTCACTGGAATATAGCTCTCTGAACATGACTACGTTCCAGATGATTAAAGATTTCTTCTTCTGTTTCTGGAGTGAGCTGTATATTATCTTTGATTGGAGACAGAGGATCTGACTTTCTACAAGAAGGAAGTTTTTCATACTCTCTGCACAAAAAAACCAAAGACAAAACAAAACGAAAGAATTATATGATATTTTGTTTTTCTAACCACAGGCGAGTAAGAATACACAGGTTAAGACAAAGCAAGACCCCTCACCTAACTACCCACTCCACCTATGAATAAGTACAAAATAAAAATTTGTGATGCAGTTTTGATTTCAATTTTAGTACAACTGAACAACTTCACTGAAAGTGAAAGAATAATAGCTGTTAGCTTTATCTATGAAAGACTGTATGCACACCATCCTACTCTGGTTTGTACATGCCTCCTTGACATTTAAGTCTTCTGAATAAGTGTAGTCTTATAGATATCTCTATATCTCTATATCTCTATCCTGTGAGTCTTGACATTAAGGGAGAACAGATTAGTGTCCCACATGATTTATTTGCCATAAGGTAATGTAACTGTTAAAACATTAGGCTAATTAAGAAACATCTTAAAATCTGACAAAATAAAGAATACTCAGAGCTAAGCAAGTCCTAGCAGTAAAAACCCCCAATTTTGTGAAATGTGTTGAGAAAAAAAATCCCCTAAAAGCTAATAAACTATTGCTTATATAGAAGTAAGTAATGCAAAAATATATATCCCCAGTATAAACACCCAGAGGTTACAAACCAACCAAAACTGCATGACTAAAATGTGCATGGTGGGAACCTAGTCTTCCAACCATCAGCAGAGAGTGCCACCTAGGCTCACACTGTTCTATCGGCCTGTATTTGGATAAATCCAAATATATGAATTTTCTCTGTGTGAGCGACTCTGATCAGACATTCCCAAACAGAGGTCAAGCAATAAATGCACAAACACTTTCACTTCTTCCTTGAAACTGTCAGTCATTCTTACACCCATAAGGAGGATAATAAAAAGTAAGATTTCTAAAAATGTAAATACCACAAGTAATATTTTTTAAACAGAAAGCAGTTGTATGTTTACAATAACCTAAGGCCCAAACTTACTAAAATACATTCATCTGAGTTAACACATGCTTATCAGTATCAACATTTACTACTCAGTGCAAAGAATACTTTTGTTCCACTCACATTTGGAACGTTTGGTTTCAAGTTAGTAAAAATAATTTTGTTTAAATAAGACTTATTTATTCAAAGCTGAGATTGCCACTTAAAGCTGGGAAAACTTCGCCACCAGGAGTTTTTACCTGAGCCCATGGAGATAGTGTGAGTTAGAATACCTACACTTCAGGTTCTGTTTTACATTTTTAAAATAATCATTGCCCTTCAAGTTCAAACCTTGAACCTATCTGCAGAAACTTCAAGTTAGACAAGTCATCTCCACAAGGAAAAACAATAGCATTTTATAATGTGCAAGAATATCTCTTGCAGCCAGATACTCCAGCTAACAGAAATATTCCATCAATTCACCATCATCTTGAAAGCAGAACACTTCTGACAATCAGCCATCTCTAAATGTGAGGGACACAGAGTCTAGTAGAAGCAACCTTGTATTCAACTAAATTTAGCAACTTTTATGCAGCTTTTGCATTTAGATCAATAAATGATTTTTGGTGTTTGATGGCAAACAATGGCAATGATTTTCATATCAATTATGGTAAACTAAATGTACTTATCAATAAAATTCAGTAAATTAATTTTACCTGAGAGTTTTTCCTGGTTAGAAAGAAAAAAGTAATTCTAAGAGTTTATTTACCAAAACCCATGCTTCATGTTTACATCAAGCTTAGGAAGTTATAAATTGTATGTAGAAAATATCTAGTCTTGCACTATTACCCTTATTGAGTTGTATGGAGAACACATGTAGGTCTGCTTAGAAAATTGCTTCTTTGGGAAAAAAGTGTGCAGGGTACTAAGTAAAGGGTTAAAGCAACTCACCTTTTAAATTGGAAGCTTTTCCAGAGTTCACCAATAGTGGATTGCAGTCCCAGCTTATTTTCAGTATCACAGTCCTTTCTCTTCTGCAGAGGTGACAGTTTCCTGCTTAGTCCACTTACTTTAGCTGGTATCAATGTCTTGAGCTTTGTTACCATATGTGACCTTGTATTACTGGATTTACGTAATCCAGGAACCTGTGGGATTTTAATATTGCAGTACACATGGTTAAAATGACAACCTGCAAGCAACAGGTATTATGCTGCAAAGCTTATAATCAAAAAAGCGCTTTACATTGTGTTGAGATAACGCAATCTGAAATGCCACAACAAAGTGTATTTAGACAGTGTCTATAATCTAAAAAATGGCATTTCAAACATAAGACATACTGCAGCTGTAAGAACTGGCAAACCAGCCTCCCTATCTACAAGAAAGACATTGAGGCACTGGAATGGGCCCAGAGAGAGGTGATGGAGCTGTGAAGGGTGTGGAGCACAAGTCTTACGACAAGCAGCTGAGGTAGCTCGTAGTGTTTAGCCTGATGAAAAGGAGGCTCAGGGGGAACCTTTACCACTCTCAACAACTGCCTGAAAGGAGGCTGTAGCCAGGTGGGGGTTGGCCTCTTCTGCCAGGCAACTAGTAATAGGACAAGAGGAAATGGCCTCAAGTTGCACCAGGGGAAGTTTAGAATGGATATTAGGAAAAATTTCTTCCTGCAAAGGGTTGTAAAGCACTGGAACAGTCTGCCCAGAGAAGTGGCAGGATCACAATTCCTGGAAGCGTTCAAAAATTGTGTAGATACAGTACATCAGGATTCAGTACAATGGTGAACATGGTGGTGCTGGGTTGACAGCTAGACCTGACCGTAAAGGTCTTTTCCAATCTTAGTGATTCCATGATTCTATTACTGAAATTACATTGTTTCTACCTTGTCTTGGGGTGACTTTATGATGTGTATCCCGTATCGCTGCCCTATGCCCAGGAATTAATTCTTGTGCCTTTCTATGCCTCTAAACTGAGCCTGAGAGGGGGAAGGAAAAAACTGAGCAAAACTTTTTCAAAGCAGTTTGCAGCTTGTTCAAGGTCACACAGAGATAGAGACTTTTTTTCCCAGCTGTGGGCAGGGGAGTGAGGAAGCACCTGGCTTGCTGCTGCTGGGTCAGTTTCTGGCCAGTTTTTCAGTTTCCTTTTCTCCAGAGAGAGACTGAGAGTTGAACTTTTCTTTCCTTCCCTGGAATTTCGGATTTTCTCCCTTTTCTGCTGGACTGCTTCAATACCAGAGCACATCGGGAGGACTTTCCACCGAGCACAGAGGGCCTGGCCCTGGGCCAAGCCCCAGCTCCAAGGAGACCAAAGGGAGGACTCTGACACTTTCCCAGGTTTTTTCCCCACAGCGAGGGATTTTATTATTTGGCATTATTATCCTTTTCCCGTGTGTTTGGTAAATAAATAGTTTTTATCTCTTTCACTTTCCTTCAAGGAAAATTTATTTTTTCCCGAACCTGGTGAGGGAAGGGTGGTGACCTGCCTTCTCTCAGAGAATATATTTCTAAATTTGGCCAAACTGGCACAATATACTAAGCAGATCTCAGTATTCCAAGGAGGGAAAAAGTGTTTAGAATGTAAGCTAAAAACTGGAACAAGAACACTAGGAAGAAGAAAATAAAATCTTAAAACTACCTGCTTTATAGTATTTTGCTTTTTATTTATCACTTCAACCTTTTTGCAACACGTGAAGGCACTCAAATCCTATGTATCTCTGTAGTACCGAATTACATCAGTTATAACTTAATTTAGCTAACCCAAAAGTAGGCAAAGCTGCATGGTGAACACCTGCTAAGAAACTTAAAGCTAGAGCAGAACACTCTTTTCTATTATCAACATTAGCCTCTTTGCTAAGCTCACAGCAATTGTGTAAAATAATTAGCAGTAAAAACCACAGCTGAAATAGTATCACAGAAATAAACATGAGGTTTTAGGGAGCTCAGAATCACATAAGCATTTGTTAGTAAAAAGCTTTTATTAGTTTTGATATTAGAATTGAATAGGTAGCACTTCACATTTTGGTTTGGAACCACAGTAAGAGATGACAAATTTTTCAGACTGCCTCCCCAGTTACTAAGTTTCTCTACACTTAATCTACATAGCTGATATTCACTTTATGAACATCAGAATAAATTATGCTTTAAGTGATTAACTGCTTCTTCCCTAAATCTGCAACTCATTTTTCCCTTTGGTATGTTCTACTGTATTTAACACCAGCAAACACTTCCCCTGTTTTACACTTGCAGGATCCTAGTAAGAACCCTAACAAGACTTTAGTAAATTCTAAAAGAAAACTGAGACAAAAGTGGTGCTCTTTATCTTTATGGTCTTACTGGTCTACAACTCCCAGGAGTACAAGAGTCTGGGTGTGTCCAAGTTACAATATGACAGACCTTTTGGCTGTTGCTGGCAGGTTAGTTTTCGGCCAAGCCAGTTTTCTGCTGTAATTCCTTCTTATTACTACCAGCACATAAAGGAAAAACAGAGAATTCGTGGCCATAGAAATAAGTGGGGGAAATCCTCCTACTAGCCACTTGCTCTAAACAAACCCAATATATTGTCCTCACAGATTTTCATCAGTTTTTGTTTACTGAAGAGCTCCAACCATGATGAAATTTTGTTTTTACATGATGCTTATATTATATCAGTACTTCCATAATGTGATTCCCCAATATTTAATGTATTCATTCTCCCAATATACCTTCCAAGGTGAGCAAAAAATGTCAAAAATATTAAATACAGCCTTAAAACCAAAGTAATAAAATTCTGAATGCCAGGACGATTTCCTTGCTCAGTCTTGCTGAGGAAAAGCAGGAAAAATGTTAATGCTCCAAAATACAAATGTTAATCTCTCCTTAACAAGTAAGTTCCTAACAATAACCACAAGATGTCACTATTTTACAAACCACACGATATTCTTGTGTGGCAGAGAGAAGCTTGTGACTTTTAGTCTGTTTATAAGAAAACTTAGTAGGCATATACATAGTAGGATGAAAACATCTTCCTGTTACTTATTCATCTTTTGGCCAATTCTAATGGCAACACCTAAGGAGTCAGAGCTGTTAAAGCCTTAGAAGTTTTATCAACTAGACAAATGTATCAAGCTTTTAGAAATGTCCCAAAGACAAGGAACACAAGTTTATTCTTAGACATCTCAGAAACCACAGAGGAATCAAATTACAGTTGTGTCTTGTGACCGTATCTGGACTGTGAACACTACTGCCATTTATATCATTAAGCCTGAAGTGGATTTTCTTGCCTTAGCTTATTTTACACCAAAGTGTTTAAAATCCCCAAACACATTGCAACTTGGTTATCAATCACAGGTGGTTATATTTCACCTCAGCTCCAGTGTAGATGAACAAGAATAAAGCAATGCAAATATTGGCAAGACAAAGCAAAAGTCTTTAATTACAAGTTCTAAAATGTACTAGTAGAAACTCTGATTTCCAGAGTTTAGTAAAGCTCATAAAGTTCGAGGAATTCTTACCTTGGTCTTTATGACTGTATTTTTTTTTCCAGTTTGAACAGCAGAAAATAGTGGAGACAGAACACATCGATCATCATCCAGTTTTGAACTGGAATCAGACTCCTTAAAGAGAAAATTGATTTGGTTTCAAAACAGGTTGCCTTTTTGTAAGCACAATATATGTTTTCATATCTACGTATATATACACACACTTTAAGGTATAATGTTTTCAGCAGTTCTGAGAACTCATACAAAAACCTGTACTTTTTAGCAACACTACAAAGGCCTGCATATGCTTTTTGAAAGCATTTCAGGGACTAAAAGCAGAGAGCCAAAGGTTGCCTACCAGGTGTTTTTATGAGCCACTGCAGTGATAGCAGCAGAAAGACTGAAGGCAAACTAAAACCAGAGAACAGACTTCATTTAAGCTATATTCAATCCATTCTATACAATTACGTTAAGCATTAATAAGAATATGATCATTCTGTGATTCTGTTTAGAGACAAATTTTGTTAGCACAAGTTACATCATCTGTAGGGCACCATTCTGAAAAGGAGACTTCACTGCATAATTTCTTTTATAATTTAAAGTGAAAACAAATGCTGAAACAATGTCTAATTTTCTTACCTTTGCACCTGAGCTGTTGTTGGACACTTGCAGGATTTCTGAAGACTCCAAACTGCATTCTGATGGCTCACAAGACCCGTGAGACTGGGATGACTGTTCCAGTTCTATTAAGGGGGAGGACTCTTCCTCTGATTCATCACACACTGCCCCATTAATCTGATCTTCCTGGGTTACAATGCAGTTGTTTCTCTGCTGGTGAAACTGCTGTGAAAATACAGTATGAGATGGACCAAGACTTCCTGAGTTACTTTCGAGGCTGCTAAACCACTGGAAACAACTTTTCTGCATTTCTCCAGGAGGTTTAAAGACAGTCCTTGATGATTTTTCACTTTCTGAAAACCTAGAAACATCTTCTGCTACATGTTCTGTTTCCTGTTTCTGGCAATCCTGCTCAGCATCTCGAGTTAGATCACCATCATCCTTCTTTGCTGTACTGTCAAATGTAACTGCATCATTGCAGAAAAACCTAAAAAAGAAAAAAAAAAGGAAAAAAAAAAAAAAAGGCAAGGGAGAAGAAAGTTATGCAAATGAGTATGTCATCTCCAATCATTGTCTCTATCCGTCAATTTTATTTTCCAGGTATACTTCCAGACAAATTATTTTGGCAATGGGAAGAGTCCCTAAGGGACACATTTAGCAAATAACAGTAAAAAAAAGTAGGAAAAAGTATCTGTAAAAACGGCATTAATTGACTGAAATACTAAGAAGATTCTTCACCTGAAAGAGAAACATCTAGAAATCCTACAGAATTTAAGAATATATTAATTAACGATAAAGCTAAGCAGTAGTGAAATACTTCAGCACCACTTATCAAGGAAACTAGAACCTTACTACTTTTTTTCCTATGCTATCACAGCAGCTCCTGAGAATACTGAGCACAGATTTAGGGAAGAATCTATCATCAGTCACAACTATTAATTTTTGATGCAACATAAAAAAATACTTTCAAAAACTCCCAGCTCAGAAAGGTGTGCTTTGAAACTAAGGTATTCAGACTGCTCCATAAAATTACAGTGCTCAAAAATATTCAGATTATTTAAGATAAAAATTACACAATAATAGACTTATTTGTGATAGTGTTTTGTAAAACAAATTCAAGTAGCTGTGGCCAAATGTGACTAAATGAAAAAAAACCTAACACAGTCCCTCTTCTCAAAGTGCTGCTGCAGAGATCAGCAATGTCAACTGAATGGGATGTGGTAAGAATAGGTATTTGTCACAGAGTACGACCAGGTTTAGCTTTACTGAAACAAACAAAAGGCCCTGTCAACTTAAGTCCATGTATTCACTCGCTGCTTACATATTTGCCACAAAGTAGCTGCCTTTGGTTTTTTGAGATACATCACATGTTCTTTACCTGGAAAAAAACCCCAGCCAATTCCTAATTAATTTTGATATCCAGAGGTATTGATCACTGAATTAATCACAGGGCTGGAGCACCTCTCCTACAAAGACAGGCTGAGAAAGTCAGCTTGGAAAAGAAAAAGCTCCAGGGAGACTTTACAGCACCTTGCAGTACCTACAGGGGAGCCTACAAGAGAGCTGGAAAGGGACTTTTCACAAGGGCATGTAGTGACAGGACAAGAGGGAAGGATCTTAAGCTGAAGAAGGTTGAAATTAGATATTGGGAAATAATTCTTCACTGTGAGTGTGATGATGCACTGGACCAGCTTGCCCAGAGAAGTTGCATATGCCCCATCCCTGGAAGTGTTCAAGATCAAGCTGGATGGATCTCTGAGCAGACTGGTCTAGTGAAAAGTGTCCTGACAATGTCAGGGGGGTTGGAATGAGATGATTTTAAGGTCCCCTCCAAACCAAACCATTCTGTGATTCTATGAAAAGTCTCAGCCTTCACTTCTGCAGTAAAAAGTGAACATTATCTAACTCACAAAGAGATAGCATGCCTAGCACAAAGGAGCCTCCATCTTGGCTCAGGTGCAATACAGTTGCATAAAAAGTCTGAGGTAGCATTTTTCCTATTTTCAGTATTCGGGCTATTTAGCAACCAGGACAGCAAATAGTATTTTGCTACTTATGAAAATGTGATATAAGCATACCTGCTTCTTGTTCCTGGAACAATTACAACATCCTTCTCTTTGTTTTTCCTTTGTAAAAAGGAAGCGAATTTATTTCTAACTCTGGGCAAGGAATTAGAGCTTTCTTGAGTGATGGAATTCCCTGGAGAATCAAGGCTTTGTATTGCTGACACACTCCTTTGTGCTTGACCATCATCACTCTCCTTCTTGATTCTTTTTGTTTTTGAAAACGAGTATTGCTTCAACAGATCTCCATCTGAGATTTCTTCTGAATCTAAAGACAATTTAAGCATCACTGTAGAAGCACATTCTACAATTAACCAGTTATGAGATAACTAAACATTACATATTTACTCTCACAGGCTTAAAAATATTAGTAAGGTCTGGTAAGAACATTATTGACAATACAGTTTAGATGTCTTTAACACCACTGTTTTCTAGTGCATAGCCTTAAAAATAACTCAGTGAAAAGGTAGACGGAATGAAGGCAGAACAAGTAGAATGAAACTGCATTTGATTGAAAATTGCTAAACTACCTACAGACATTGATAAGTGAGGGATTAGGAAGATATCATGCGTAACAAAGGAAAAAAATAAAGCCCTAGTAGCATAATCAGAAAGCAAAGGAAGCAGAGGAAAACACTTAACATATTAGATAAAGCACAACAGGAACAAAAAAGTGCCTCTTCTATTACAAGCTCATTGTTTATTTGAGCACGCATAACTCAGGTGGTATAGAAGACAAGATATCACAGATGTACTAGAGAAAATGAAAAAGTTGGCATAAAGAACACCTATACAGGGGACGGAGGCTACACAGTCTGAGTACAGAAAACATTCTTTATGTTCTCTCTGACCTAATATCAATGCTAGGAAAAACAGGCTGTTTTAACTTCTTCACATGCCATTTTAAGATAGAAATTAAAACCAAAACTATATCAAAATACAAATTGTATTGAACATAGCTTGAAATTTATAGTAAACCATTTGTAGCAGAGTTTTATAGCAAACCAAAGAAAGTTAAAATCAAGTCCTGTTGAAAGTTTGCTGTCACCCTTAATCATTATCTAGGCTTGTTAGTCTTGTAGTTTGTTGAAAACAGAATACAGACAATAACAGTTATGAGTTAAGCCTCTGAAGTCTCATACCATAAAGTACAAGATAAAATCCTTTCTTTTCCCACAGCCTTCTACTGTTATTCATATACTTATTTAATAAAAACATACCACTCCTTGGCCTTTTTGCCAAGAGCTCTTTGCCTGCAAGCTTTAGTCCTTTAACACTAATTATCTTCTCCATCCCTTTGGTTGTTGGTTTCTCTGGGAAATGCATTTTAGGAGGAGCAGTATCTTCAGTGGGGCCAAACTTGTACTCTCTGCTCCAAATGCTATTTACACGATTATCACGTCGGTCATTCCACCCACAACTTCTCTGCTGCACAGGCTACAAAAAAACAAAAACCAAGACATAGGTTTATAATCTTGCCTTCTATATATGATTTCTTGACTTAGCATACAAGGAAGGACACTTTGACATTTGGACATCTAGTGATATACTCTACATAAACCATTTTTTGTTCTCACAATTCTCATGCTTTTCGTGCTTCTTTTTGTGCTGCCATGATGTCTCCATTTCAATATGGCACAAGTGACTACTTGCTCATCTCAGACCAAATTTAAAGTTTAAATTTTTTTTTTATTCAAGAAAACAATTTTGGATTATTCTTGGAAGAAATCCAAAACACTGAGAATTCTCTCTTTAAATCATTCACTTCTGTAAATAGATTTAAGGACTTACCAAAAGTGTCTGGAAGTAAAACAAATATTGAAGTAAAATGCCATGAAAAATAAAACTTTACCTTTAGAAAGAGTGAGAATTATGTGTGTGGGAGCACACAGTTTCTGTAATGCCAGAATAGCTTTCACTGAAAATTCATTTGTGGATAACACTGAATCAGATTTTCCCGTTAACGTTCAGACCCACATCGAATTCTTAACAAAGAACAAAGATGTTACCTGTGCCGTGTCGGGGCTGTAGTTATCAATTTGCTCCATTGTACCAATATCAATGTTGCCAATGGCAATTTGAAAAGCAGTATCATCACCAACATGTCTGTTCCCATCACAGTAAAGGAAAATATCTGAACACTACATTGTATTTCAACAACCGTACCATGAAAGTTAGAACAGCCGCTCTCCCAGTTTTGGTCTAAAGAGCATTTGGGCCAAAGCGATTACTACTACTGCTCCTGGCTCAATATGATGTACAGCAATTGTAATAGATCTGCACTCCTTGGCAAGTCATCAAAGTCAAAATTAAATCCTTCAATTATCAGCAGGAGAGGCAGCAACTTTCTCCTTCCTAATTTCTGGAAATGCCAGAGATGAGGTGGCTTGAACATACAAAGCTAGTAACTACATCAACAGTCCCCTTTCCTTCATTTTCCTAATCTTCCATGTTGAAATTTACGTTGCACAGATGTGGCAAAATGCTACCTCTCTTGTATAGGAAGAGGGATCTGGTAAAACAGGAAATGTTAAATTAGAGAATGAGTTGAACACAAATTGGAAGAATTAAACTGGGAGAGATTGTAACATACAACACAGGCAGAAATTCAAGACAGCCATACAGCAATGAGTTTATGTTTAACCTGTATTTAACAATTTGTTTTCTAAAGAGAAAAAAAAATATCAATAACTTTTGCCTAAAACAATGTATCAATGATAGGTCACTTAGCTACCCCCTGCACTTTTAAAAAATTGATTAAAATCAGAGCAAAGGAGAAAAGAAGAAACCCCCCCAAAAGTTTAAGACTGCAGAAAAGCCAGGCTTTAGTCAACAGCAGGGAGGCAACAAAAAAATCTAAGTACACCACAGATACAATAAAAATTAAAAGATACCACATCAGCTCACCCTTATTTGCCCATTCTGCTGTTTCAACACAAAGGATACCGTCCTGCATAAGTTAGTGTTTCTGGATCAATATCATCTCCATATGCATTCAGAGGAACTAATTTTCTGTTGACAGGATCAAAAACTAACTGATACAGGAATGTATTATTAGCTCGTGTAAAACCCTGTATGTATTCTTCTGGTACTGTTATATTCATCTTCAAGTACTGCCCCATTTTCTTAATAACCTGTCAAAAAAGAAATTACTCAACTGTTTCATTTCAACAGTTCACACAAAAGGCTAAATACATTTCAATTATTAATTATATTTGCTTGTAATTAAATGCAGAATGAGTGTCCTACTACAACAAGCCGATTCATCTTAGAAAGGAAAGAAAATGGAACTTCGTACATTATTTTCCCACTCAGATTGTTTCCAATCACGTAAATAACACAACTTTTTATAATTCCTTGTTCAGTAAATAAATAAATACAAAATGTGATTAGAAAAACAAATAATCTCCTAAAGGTGTATTTGTTTAAACTAATGCACATCAAATTTTTATCATTCATATTATCAGGACATAGAAGCAATATGTGGGTGTTTTTATAAGGAAACAAAAGCAGAACTTAACCAGAATAAACCCTGGCATATTACTCAGAGATAAATTAAAGCAAATAATGATTTACATGGGAAAAGTTCAAAGTTCCCTTTTTACCTCCACAAAAGCCAAACCAGTTGCTTTGATGTCTGCTCTATATGATAAAAAACATTTTAAAATGAAAAATCATAGTTCTTTGTCTATGAAAGAAAAAAAAATACACTAAAACACACAAGCAATTTGAGAAAGAAGACAACACACTAAGTTAATTAAACTGCATACTAAAATGCTTTTCTGGATTAGATTTACCTGCCTCCAGGACAGCCCCATGAGGTATTCTTATTAGCTCTTAACCTCTCTAATCCCTTACTACTCACAGAGAAATTACTCCCGCCCCTCTTAGCCTTTTTATTTCCTAATATGAGATTTTTTAAAATTTCATACATTGGACAAGAAAAAAACACCCTATAGTGATTTGTTTTGCATCATATCACACTTTTCTTCCATACTGTTTTTAATATAGAAATGTCCATATCCATACATACATCATTAACTAAGATTCCCAATCCCTACTCCTCCCCCCCCACAGATAAATATGTACTTATACAAAAGTAACAGTTCATTTAGCAGTTCCAGTAACTAATCTGCAGAAACAAAAGAAAGTGGTAATGAGGGGGGGGAAAAATCCAAAGTCTTAGAAAAAATTAAGTTTCCCTTCAAACAGAATATACAACTGAAGGATTAGAACAACTCTTTATCTAAGTTTACTTTGGTGTATTTCTTATAAATATATAAAAGCTTCAACATTTAAGTTTAGTTCAGCATCTTTTTTATAAGCACAGGTAAAAATTACTTTTTAGTATTCTCCTCAAAAATGCAGGAAGTCAAGAACCCTTCATATTTTCAACTGAGTGTTAAATTTCATATATACTGATATAGGCTCCCAAAAAACCAAAACACAAAGCAAAACTGAGTTTACCTTTATAATATCTGGATTGTTGGCTAATCTTATTAACTTGCATGCTTTAGCTAACCCAATTCCATGAATTGATGGGAGGTAGTCACAACCAGAAAGAATACACATATAGCGGAATTTCTCTTCTGTAAATACATTTCCAAGCTGCTTACAGTTTCCTAGTCGAGCTTGATCTATCTCTAGTCCATTTCCAAACTTATCAATTTTCAGAAACACCTAAAAATTAAGAGGAAGCGAAAATAGTAATTTTCATCCATATAAGCTGGTTCATTGCACTTGGTGGAAACAACAGAGGCAAAGCGCTCTTCTCATCTCTTCTGTTTCCCACATTTACTGCAGAAGAGTTAATCCATACATCAAACATATTTGGCAACTTCAAACTCTGTTTTTCAGGTATCAGCAAGAGGTAAAGGCCATTAGTATTCTCTTCTATACCTTTTTACATCCAAAAGCTAAGAGATCAGAGTCTTCTGTAATTATAGCTTGAACCATGCCTGTCTTATTAAGATAAGCCAGCTGAGCATCCGCTTCATAAGGAGCAACAATACAATCAACTCCCTGGGCTCGTGCAGCCTGTATGTAAACAAGAAGCATACACATACTTTGCATTAATTTTCAGTAATCCCCTAAGAGATCTGAAAACAAAAACAACTTTCAAGCAGTTTAGATCCATATATATTGGTTTACAAAAACAACCTTTCCTGGGTTGGCCTGTAACACTATGGTCATTGCATCTGACCACAGGTGGCAGCTTCAAACTCATGCAAGTTATATTCTGAACAAAGGAGAACCACACTGAAACAAATTTAATACTGTTTTGATAAAATCCTATGACTCCATTGAATGTACAGCAAAAAACTACTAGAACAGTTTTTAAGCAGCCAAATTTTTTTCTGTAGTCTATGCTCAGAAACTAGACAAGGGAAAATGTATATTAAAAAAATTGATTATTTTTTGTGCAGCAAAAGTAAAACAGAGATGTTAACAAATTCAGCTCATAGCAGTAAGAAGACATGTATTTTGTTCAACACATCATTATTATTTATACAAATGAACATAATTAACTTCAAGTTTGTTAGTTGTGCCTAACACAACCCAGTAACAAGCAGGATGGAATACTTCTCTTGTCTATATAGAAGAGGTAGTGATGTAGCTGCAAAAATGCAGAGTAGGATATGCTACCTATTGCATAGTTTTTTTTTTTTTTTTTTAACTGGCATTATCAACAACGTTGCCAACTTACTTTAATAACTTCATGAGCCATAGCATGGGTAATATTTACACTGCGCCCAAAACATTCCCTAGCTTCTGACAGTCTCCCTTCCTGCAACAATTGTTTCCCCTTCAGGAGACTGGCTTGACGCTTCCTAAAAGAAAGACAAAAATAACCACCAATCTCAGATTATTTTTCACTTAAAAGGACAAACAGCAGAAAGGACTAGGAAAGACAGGTAGGAAAGGGGGAAAAAATTCCAACACCTTCCAAATCTGGGCTACTGCATAATTTTTTAAAACTAGAAAATTAGATAACTAAGTCATTGTATTGACAAGGATAACTAGATTTGAATGCTGAAATTTATAATATTTTCTCAGAAAACAGTGACAAATCAGGAACTGAAATCAGCAGTGTAAAAGAAGAAATGTACCCACTCTCAGCTTGCAGTAAAATAGATTTAATGGGAGTTGGGAGTGTCTGACACCAGATACTTATTGATTTAGAGGACAGAGAACCTAATTTACTTAATTTCATATATCGGAAACTGTACACTTCACGCTGAAGAAAGCACGTGTCTCATGAGAATTCATAAATAACAACCGCGACTGAAAAATTCTCACAGCTTCAGTAAAAAGTCCCATTTAGAGGGACCTGAATCCAAATCTGAAACAGGTTTATCTTGCTAGTTGTAGAGAAAGATGAGGAAAGGGGTGCTATTTTAAAACAAAATTAGACTGCGAAAAGGTATTTTTGTCCAGAGATCACAAGTGCGGGTGAACTAAAAGCCTCTAACACATTACAGGAACTAATGCTCAAAGGTTTACTTCCTTCCTCTATAAAATGGCTTTCATTGATGAAGTGCATTTCTATTTTTGGAATAAAACCTCTAAGAAGTTTGTATGATTGTAGCCATAAATTAAAAGAAATCACATTATATTGCAGGGGGGTTTACCAGAGCTTACTACCTAGCTGAAGTTTGAGGGTTTTTGATTTTTACTGTAGTGATAAAACTGATTTGCTTGCAAATCAATACAGTTCAGTACTTACTCTCGTCGTGCCTTTTCCACTTCCTTCTTAGAGGGTAGGGTACATCCATCAAATACCAAAATTGGTTTAATTCCAAATGAGAGGAGCATATGAACAAGTTTCATACAGAAAGCTACATAACTATCAACAAAAACAAAAGTAACATAAGAAAGATAAACTTCTATTGTTAATCACAAGTCTAATACATATTTTCCACTTGCAGGAAAGGAGAACTGTAAGTTTAGGACTAACTATTGTTCAAAAATCGTAACAGGCTGTATATTTCCCCAGTATCACAAAAAAGTAAGAACACTTGAATGCTGTTTGGTTGGGTTTGTTACCAAGAGAAACAGTCCACCTCCCAGTTCAGAACTGGACTGACTGCTCCTCTCTCCTAGACAAGATGAAGAATTCGAGTATAATTGAGTTTGACTTTGCTACATTAGGATTCCACATTGACAAAAACTTGAACAGTTAAAACATGGATCATCTTTTTACTTTCAGCAACTCAATTCATAATGGCCGGGGAAACAGAAAGCAGAAAAGCAGTCAGTACATGACCTCTCACCAGAAAGGCAGACTAAATGCACTTTTGTAGAGCTGGCAGAAGTGATGCGGTTATTAAATCTCTCTTGCAGAACTATCCACTCTTCTCTCCAGATAGTGGATATATCCTACGGACAAGACATGCAAACATATCTTCCCATACTAAAAATACAGGCACAGCACTGAAAATATTCCAAAAGACAGAAAAGTTCCCCACTAACTGTGAAGATGGTATATGGACCAGGAAACAATCCTCCACTGGCTTCGAAGCCCATCCCTTGAAAAAATATTCATAGGGAATTCCAGATGTAATTTATTCCCTCAGACCGCTCATCTTCTTACCTGTTATTTCTACAGATCTGTATGAGATAATTTTATCAGCAGCACAGAACTAAAATCTAATAACTGCTGTAAACACTTAACCAAGCACATTGCAATGATGCTCAATTTAAAAAAAAAAAAATCAGGATTTTTTTATTTTAAGGACACTGTTTGAAACAGCAAGAGCAACCTCATCAATAGAGGATGAGAGGGGAAGGAGAGTGGGGTTTAGAAGCATTTAGAATGCAAGGATATGAGCACTGAAGAAACCAGATTTAGAGCTACCAAAAATAACTATGATTTTTGAAGTACAGGAGCAAATAGCACTGTAGCTATATAATACCTTCATCCGGATGAATTTTAAAGTGTGAAAGGACTCTACACTATAGTTAAGGTGCCAGTCTAGGATCATATGTGCATGGAAACGAGATTTGCCCATAAAGTATTCATGTATTTAAATTCAACCATTCCAAAGTTTCCTATGACTATGAATATTTCTCCTGACAGTCAATTTTTTCCTCAACTGAAGTGTATCCTATTCTCAGGACTCTGAGGAACCTCCACTATCTTCAAGGCAGGGTTGGATTGAAACTCCACAGTTCTCCAAATCAACAAAAGCAGGAGTAAATATTTGAATCCATTTGCACCAACTCTCTCTTGCCTCCAATCAAACATCTGATGCATCCAAGGTCCCCTGGGTGGTGCCAAGCAATAGGACAAGAGGCAGCAACCAAAACACAGGAATTCCACTAGAATATAAACAGAACTTCCTTACTGTGCAGGTAACCGAGCACTGAAACAGGTTGCCCAGAGAGGTTTTAGAGTTTCTTTCTTCTCTGGAGATATTTGAAAGCCATCTGGACACAATCTTGAGTAATGTGCATGAGATGACATCCAGTGGTCCCTTCCAAACTTAACTATATTCAATCTAAAACAAGAGTCCAACCCACTTTTTCAGAGATGGGCAAGAAATTATGCAAACCTGATCTAAGGTGTGGAGTTGAATTTGACATATGACCACAATTTTTGCGCTTTTCCTTCCCTAGAAATATAACTGTGTAAATGTGTTTTAGAAAAGCTACTTTAACTAAAAACGTAGTATGTTAAGCAAGATATCTTACACTTTATTCAGAGCACAACACATCTCTCATAATTTCTTGGTATCATTATGACCTTTGTCACAGCAGTATTTACAAACTCTCTGCATACAAAAAAGATGCCTAAAAATAATATTAAACTTGAAATTAAAGAATTGCATGTACAGAATTTCATCAGAGAAATTAGATTATAGTTGAGAGCGACACATGCTAGGGAAAAAACCTGACACAGTCAATGGTATTTTAACCAAAAAATATTTTTGACAGTTTTTCTCCCAATGTATACTTTAATATTATTTTATTTTGCACAGCTGGAAAGCTGTTCACTTATCGCCAAAAATTTCCAATTCCAAAGAGTTCAACTGAGAATTCAAAACCAATAGTAAGAAGATAAACTACTAGTTCAAGAAACACCAAGTTAACAAAACTTTAATCTGCAGAAAGGCCGAGACTTAAGTGTAAGAAAGACTTACATATCTGTGGGCTCTCCTCGGGCCAGCTTTTCAGCACAAGCATAGGCGCCTTTGTGCAGCCAGCAGTAGGTGTCCACAGCTACCGTCAGCCCTTTGTATTTCTTCACGTGGGAAGGCTCGGCAGCCTCCTTGATAAACTGGAGCAGGCCCTGGATCCCCATGATGCCGCAGAGCGGGGAAAAAAAGGAAAGGCGAAAGAACGAAGCCGAGTGCTTTGTGCTATGTATCTTCGCTCGAGGGCCGCCAGGTCAGCTCACAGACGGGGCACCGGGCCGTGCCAGGGCCACGAGATGCTCCTGCGGGTGCCCCCACGCACCCGAGCTCGGGCCACCTCCCCACGCGGCGCCAGCGGCTGTACCTCGTTGCGGTCCGGCGCTGCCCGGGGAGTGGGGCGAGAGAGGGACCGAAAGACGCGGGGACACGGCCCGCGCCTCCTCTCGCCTCCGCTGGCCGGGGCAGACGCGGCTCCTCCGGCCCGGCCCGGCCCGGCCCAGTCCGGCTCAGCTCGGCCGTGGCGCGCGGCGGCCGCCCGGCGCTTTCAAGCAGCGCGCGCTGAGCGCCGTGGCCCCGCCCCGCGCGCGGGGACTACGATCCCCATGGTGCCCCGCGCGGGCGGGGCCGGGGCTGGAGCGCGGCCGGCCTGAGCCGCCGTGGGACAGCCCATTCCTGACAGCATTCGTGACAGCGGGCGTGCGGCTGACACAGCTCGTGGCTAACAACGACGAACGTGACATTATTAATAAACATGAAATACGCTGAAATCAAAAGGCCGCACAGAATTGTATCAGGACAAAGGACTGCAGCTAACCCAGCGGGAGGGGAGGGGAAGGGCTGACGCGAGTCACTGACGGCGAAGGATCAAGAGAGGGACAGATGTTACTGTTGCAGCACTGAAACCCTGGGGTTAATTCATGAACGGATGGTCAAACTTACTATTATGTGATAAAGGTTCTTTTTCTTGACAGTTAACATATGGGTGTGTATGCTTGCATAAATAAAAACAAAAATTGCAGTAAGTAAACGTAGGCCTATATCTACCAGATAAGAGCTTCTTTTTCTTTGTGCCATTTTGAAGTCGATACAGTTCCTTGATATTTTGACTCGGTTATATGGATGACTCAGTCAACAGTGTAGAAAAGCAGACAGCAAAGCTTCAAATCAATGCGTTCTGAAAAGAGCGCATCTGAATTACAACTTCTCAGCTAAGAAACACATAGAAATAACTTGGCCACAGTGACAGCATAAGATGTTTTAATGTTGAAAATACTGACTGAATTCTACTTTGCCAATTCTTTTTCCACTCCGTGATTCTGACTATATATGACACACTCAACAAGTTTTAAATGCAATCGCAGTTAGAATTGTATTTGGATTAGGTTCACTTCTCTTACGAATATGTTCTTCTATCACTTCTGACATTTCTTTTTCTATCAAACTGCTGTGCTCATGGGAAGAACAGTAATCAGAGTAGACAATGTAATGTACCAATATCATTCAAAATCTCATGTGCAATTCACTTAAATATACTTTTGACTACTTTCTGTAAATTATGTTAAAAACAGTCCTAACGTGAACCTCAGATTCAGAAGCATTGGAGCCAATAAACTTGCATTGAAGAAAGCCAGAGTTACACAACTCTTGCTTAGCTCAGATTTTCCTTTTCAATTCCTTCACCTGAAAGGATGGATACTTTGGAATTGAAGAGTTAGCACAACATGCCTTAACAATAAGTTTATTATGAATATCTTCAGCCATGTATGAACCAGTATGACCCATCCTCATGACATCTCATAACTTCTATAAAATAACAGAATACAATGATACAATGAGTCAAAGGCTTTGTTGGTTTCAGTAGAGCTATATTGACTTAAAACTGGCTAAAGATACTGATCTTTTAAGTTCAACGGTGTCTCTTGGAAGAAAGTAGTCAGATGGCAACATTTTGGTGCATTATTCCTTTGAAGAATACCATAGTATTGCAGTTTTATTTCCCATAGGTACCAGATGAAACAGGGAAGCAGCACCACATTATGATTAGTTACAAAGCTTGTAGTAATACATAGAATTATTTTCTTTCACAAGTAGTTCCTCTATCTGGAGAGCTGGTAAGACTAGAAATTACTATGCCAAATCTCTGCTGTGTGTATTTTCTTTCCTTAGGCAGCTTTGTAATAGTGACTTGCAGAATACATTTTAAAGAGATCTCAAAGTAAAAAGTAGAGCAGAAACATTTTGTTTTCTTTTCAATTGTTTTCTATCATAAAATAAAAAAAAGAAGAGCCATTCTGAGTATAGCCCTGTTGACCCCTAGTAGAAACATGAGATAGGTGCCCAAGATAAGTACACTGAAGTACCTCTAGAACTGCTTCTTTCTCAACACAGCTCTTCTAAAGAGAGGAAATGGGATCACTGTCTGATGTAAACATCTAACCTTTACACAGACAAGTAAAGCAAAATTAATTTTGTCCCCACTGTGCACTACAATGGACAAGGACATCTTACAGATTTTTGCTCAACTTTCTTCTGTACAGTGTCTGGTACAGCTGGAAGTGTCTTCATGAGGTAGATTAAAATACTCAGAATGAAAATGGGCACTTTGCTGAAACTCACAACCAGACCATCAGCTATGGTGATATTAGTAGACTGGGTGGCTGGTTTATACTAATTTTTCCAAAATTTCAGTGAATTTCTTATAACTGCTACTATATTGTAGTATATATAGTATATTTACTATTGCTGCTACTATTCACTGCTTAAGAATTTAATCACTTTTATTTCAAAAAGTTGGTTTGGCAGTTAGTTTGACTAATCAATTTCTTAGAAAAGAAATTTGATTTCTCTCTGATAGGTGGCAGTATTACATTCACTGCACCCTTTATCTGCCTTTTATTGAAATTTCTATTTATGGACTATACATTTTCACAGCTTTTTTTAGCTTAGCTAAGAAGCCAGGCTTTAACACCACAAGCAAATTCACGAACACAGTCATACACACTTGAGAGCAGTTTAGAGGATGACATCCTTAAACTATATTTAGTAGCAGAGGAAATATTTTTAAAAGCTCATTTATCACGAAAATAGTGTTAGTAAAGTTATTAAAAACCTAGATTATCTAGTTAACATTGTTTAGATATGCTGATTATATTAGTTTATTAGCTATTCTGAGCTTAAGTGTGGCTGTGCTACTTGTGGCAAGTTTTTTTTTTATCTCTGGAAACATAATGTCAGTATAGAGAACAAAAGCCTGCTAAGCCCTGGTATCCCAGTGCATACTTTTTTTCCCTTCTTGTTATCTGTCGTTGTAAAATCATACATCCATGCTGCTGAAGCCTCTGTTCCTCGTAGCTGCATGGCTCAGCCTGGCCCCTGGAGGCTTCCTGGGACACAGCCTCAGCTGCAGACGAGCGCAAGGGGCAGTTCAGTTTCACTTTCGAAGGTGCAAAGGCAGGAAAATCTCCCACTTTCTTCGTAGGTAAGTCTTCAAACTAGTCCTGCAGTGATTACTACCACTTTAAATTATTCAGTATATATTTTTTTTTTGACCTCACAATAACACAGGTGCCTCCAGAATCCCCAGGTCTGTCCAGAACCTGAGTTGTGCCAAGGTGACTTCCTTCATTTTGGGAATTATACAGAGTTCTCTCTCCATATGTCATTAAGACATAATCTAGTAGCATGAACAGCTTGATTCAATCATTAACAAGAAACTGCAAAAAGACAAGCAAACTGCTGCTGACGACCACAAACAGTTTGGCATGCTCTGGGAAAGGAACAGCTGTGTCATTGTACTTAATTAGAGCCTGAGAAGAAGAAACTGGAGTCCTTCTGAGGCAGGGGAGCAGCCTCTGGGAGTTGCTACTGTTGATTTATTTAACTTGGTGCTGGACCCCCTGCAGCTCAGGTAAGATATTGTTAGACTTACACACTCTGCATTTGTAGTCTGTTTTTCTGAAAAGAAGGATTTTGAATAATATTTGAGAGCATTCCTTTCCTCGGTGTTTCTGGTAATGCACAGTGAACTAGCATGTCTGTGTTTCAGGGAAGTCTTGGGAAGCATGGACCATACAAAGCCTTGGATAAAATATTGTTTTAAGTCAGCAGCTCAACTAAAAGGAGCTTTTAAATCAAAGCTTAAAATGAAACCAAAAAAATCTTTTGTCATGAACAGGAAAACTGTAGATGGGATTTTCGGAGATCTGATTCCAGCTCACAGACGTTTATGGGACTTTTAGCCCAGAAAGAAGAGCGGAAGATAAATGTTTATTTTTCAGGTACAGGCTCCTCGGAGTGCAGTGCAGTAGGCAGCAGAGGTTATCTCTAAAAATCCAGCAGCATGCCCTTATAGCAGGAAAAGAATATTTTGCTGCATTATTTTGGTGAAGTTGCCCTCTCCCTTTCTTAGAGTAGGCAGCTGATGGGGGGGGACTTCCACAGTGCTCCCTGCCCTCTCAGTATTACTGGCTGCTCTCGTGGTCTCAGGCCAGAAGCTGGGGATAAACTCTTTCTGATCTTCTTACTTACTCTCTCCTTTGTCTCTTATCCTCTGCATTTCTGCATGTGCTGTAATGATAGGGGCAGGACCAGACAACAGGGTGTCCTGATTCTTCTGCAAATGCATGTGTCTATATACTCCTCATCTGGCCTTTACTGAGGAGGTTCTTTTACTCCTGGAAGTGAAAAGTATCCTTTTTTATTCTGCTTTTCACTGACTTTACTGGTTCATTTTACAGCCACCCAACACAGTTACACTCAAGGTGCTGATCTTTCTAGAGATATCTTCAAACCAGAAAGACCTGTCAGCATCTTGTTGAATTCCAGGTTTCCAAAAAATGGCATATTAGTGAGTGCCTAAAAATATCTTAGGTCACTTGAAGAGAATGGAGGCTTGCAAACAAAACAGAACAGAGTTACTACTTAATGCACTTACTAGTACCTATCTATAAAGGTCTTACAGTAACTCAGTCTGGAGCATAGTTAGAGACAGAGCTTGATAGCACTCAATTTTTATCAGTCTCATTATTTTACACAAGCCTGGTCACAGAAGTCCTGGTGTGGACTGACATAGCCTCTAGTTTATGTAATCACATTGATAATGCAAAGATATTTCACACAGGTCAATGACATACAGATGTTTTATCAACTTTTGTTAGATTTATTTTACATTTCAGGGATGAAAAAAGAGAGGCTTTGAGGCAAAAAAATGATTTCAGATATTTTGCTGGGATGATTCCCTGGAATCAGATAGTGATCAAATACTGTTTGTACTTTCTAGGGAAATGGGGGAGGCCCAGTAACTTACCATTTCCCTTGCATTCATTACATCTAGCCATACTAAGTGTCCTGTTAATTTCTGTTTCTCTTTGTGCTACATGGAATACAACTAAAATAGATTAATCATTAACTAATTATGCCAACAGCAGCTGAACAGTCTCTCATGTGTTCCCAGCTGTAAGTAATCTGTAGTCTGTCTTTTGCTTTTTTTGTAGGTACTGATATATTCCATATTGCTGAGTCTTCCAGCAGCAGGTGAAAAATATGTCTTTGTTCCTCTTTTCCATTTTATCTTTGCTTCTGAAAGTCACTAGCACCAAAGATGTTGTATTTGGTCATAATAATTTCACAGAATATCAAGTGGGCAACATGAACCTCCTTCTCTCTGTCCCACACGGTGGGTCAATGGAACCTAAAGACATCCCTGATCGAGAGGCTGCTTGTTGGGATGAGAAGACATCCTCTTGTATTTTCTCTCATGACTGTCCTCCTGGAAGTATTCAAAATTCTAAGAAATGCAAAGTGTCTACCAACCAAGACAGGTATACCATAGAGGTGGCTCAGGCTCTTGCCGAAGAAATCAACAACATTACTGATGGCTTCTTCCCACATATCGTCATAAACCACCTACAGAGGTTCAAGATGGATGCTAACAGGGAAAAGGAAGAAGCCTCCTTTGGAATTCCCCAAGCAGAACAGGCCTCGGAGGACTATATGGGATTTTTGACCACTGCAAAATCACAGATGTCAAGGGGCCTAATTCTGGATATCCATGGACAAGCACATCCTGAAAGGTGGATAGAACTAGGTTACACACTTTCAAAAACTTCCCTTAACTCAGGTGCCTTTTCTGCATTGAATTCCTCAATTAGCCATCTGGCCAGTCAGCTGGTCAATGTGTCTTCTGAGACTTTGGTTGCAGGCAACAGAAGTTTGGGTAAATATATTGAAGAACAAAATAAGAGCTACATTTGTGTGCCTTCGCCATCCAATCCTAGCCCAAATAACGGAAGCTATTATAGTGGTGGATACATAACAAAGACTTTTGGCTCCCGTAGTTCTGGCACCATTGATGCCATCCAGCTTGAACTGCCTCAGTGGGTGAGGGCAGCTAAAGAGCGTCGCAGATTTTGTAAAGCACTGGCAAGGGCTGTAATGAACTTCTGGCAAACTAACTACTGCAGCCAGTACAAGCATGAACTTCTGCCATGCTCAAAGAGCCTGTCTTGTTAAGATACCTTTCCTTAATAGAGTAATGATCTGGAACAACAGAACAACTCATTCACCTGGAACATTTAAGACTGCAGTATAATTGCAGATGCTGGTAGAAAGAAACCATCCTGCTAAGAAATACATCAGCATCCACAGTTAATACCAAAAAGTCCCTTAACACACAGCTTTGTACTAGATCCAGCACTGAAAAGACTGCTGTAAGATGAGTGGGTGCAAATATCACTTGCCTGTGCTTAATTTCTCATCCTCTGTTTTGAAGCGCATGATACACAACTAATCTTCTAATAAATTCTGTGCAATGCCTTAGTGGATTATCTGTTCATAGAAATTAAATGTCTCTGCTTTTCTTTTGACACTTATGAAAGACAGTTGGATAATATAATTGTGTAAAATGTTTGGGGCCAGGATCAGTTTCCATTTGGTGCTCATAAAGCCCTAGGATTTGGAAGTAAACAGTAACGCTGAGCAATGACAGGCAGTCTGATCTACTTCTGTTTTTTTCCTGAATTAGGAAAAAAAGATCCATTAGCACTTACAGCACTGTAATTTTGTCACACTTTAAACAGCATAACAGTAAGGTAGTGACTGGGTGGAAGGCTGATAAAGATAGCACACACATATCATGCATTTTTGACAGTTTTCCTTACAGCATGATTACCTCCTGAGAGCTTGTCCATCGATTCCATTCACCACAGGATTAAACACTTGATTGTTACTGGGAATAGTACTACATTATGGATAGTTTCTGCACAGTGGATGATACAGTGGCATGAATAGCCATGACTACAAGTCAACTCTTGGAAAACACAGACAACTAATAAAGAAAACTGAAGGGAGAAGGAAGCAAGACTGAAAAGGGTACAATTTGAAAATTAAGAACCTATGAAATCCTAGCAGTGCTAAAAGTTTGGTAAAAAGAAAATATTGAGTAAATAGTTCTGAGGAAGTAAGTAGTCAGTTAATAAACTGAAGACAAGTGGGATATCTGCATCTTGCAACCACAGTGAAATAATTCAGGCCTGGCTATTAGTAGGGACAATACCAAAGAGAAAGTATTACATGTGATAAAACATAACACATAAAAGCATCAAAATAAATGGGTAAGGATCTCTCTGAACCTGAACTGTGCATTTTTAGTAATGTTTGAAGACTCGGCAATTTTCAGGTAACTGAAAGAGGGTTTATGTAGCTTTCAAAGGGATATAGGACTCAGAATTGCAGGAATATTACCTTTCATATGCTAACTGCTAAATCATGGGTAAGATGAAGTGAACATAAATAGTAAATGGCAGATCACACTTTACCTAGTACTACTTGGTTTGTCAGACAAGTCTGATTTTAGTTTTAATCACAAGGTTGATTAATGTGGTGGGCTGACCCTGGCAGGCACCAAGTGCCTGCCCAGTTTCTTGCTTGCTTCCTTACTTCTCCTGGTGTGATGGGGAAGAGATTAGGAAGAGCAAAAGTGAGAAAATTCTTGGGCCACAATGAAGACAGTATAATAGGTGAAGCAAAGCTGCATGTGCAAGCAGAGCAAAATAAGGAATTCAAGCACTGCTTACCACCAGCAGGCAGGTATTTGTTTAGCCACTTCCTGGGAAACAGGGCCTCAGCACACATAATGAATGGGTACTTGGGAAGACAAACACTACAACCATGAATATCTTGGGTCCCTCCCCCATTCCATGAGGCTGTTATATGGTATGGAAAATTTCTGGTGAATTCAGGTCAGCTGTTCCGGCTGTGTCCCTTCCCAGCCTACTCACTAGGTGTGGGAAAAAAGCACCTTGTTGTGCTGGCATTGCTCAGCAACAGCCAAAACACTGGTGTGTTATCAACACTGTTTTATTCACAAATCCAGGACACAGCACCATACAGGCTGCTATCAAGAAAATTACATTAATGCCTGCCAGGTCTGGTACAGCTGACCATAACAATTTTAAATATACTCCCACAATATATTTTGCAGTTACCCCTAAATTCATCATAATCCTATAAGAAGTTGAAGGCAGGTAAACCATTGCAAGTCATTGTATATTCAGTTCATGAGAAGAATGTCTTTTCAAGAAGGCTAGCAGAGCAAACACCAATTCAATACGAGTGCTACAGAAAACCTGCTATTTTCCGCAAAATAGCAGGTAATATCCCATGTTATATGCATTATCCTAACTACTCACTAAGGTGAGACACTTGGCACTATGTGTACGTTTAGCCAAAGGATGAAGACGTATTCTGTGCTCTGTGTCATGTTGTGACATTGTCCTGGAATGCTGGAATGTGAGAAAAGATTTGCGTAATCATGATGGATAATTAACTGAATATGAGCTCAGCAGGCACTCTTCTGGCTTAGGGGATGAACACACTCTTTGAAAGCATAAGCAAGGAACTAACATATTAGTTATTAGTTAACAGGGCATATTAACTGTTGAGTATATGATTAATCTGGCAGGAAAAAAAGCAGTGCAATATTCAATATACAAAAGTTTGAACAGGACAAATTGAAGCAGAGAGGAAACTGGTGGTTTTGACATAGAGAGTAACTGTCAGCAAATGTACATTAAGTCAAATGGGCTTTTCCATATCTAGTTATAATCATACACTGCCTTTATTAGAATTTATTCTCTGCATGATGGATTGGAATAGAAGTAAAGATTTGTTTTCTATATGTTCTACTTAATAATGAAATGGATTTAAATATCGTTTTAAAAAAACAGAGAAAAAATAATAAAAGAAATCTGCTAATCCACTTTAATGAAGATGGAAACCACATTTACTGGTCTTGACTCAAGTCTTCAATGGAATCTGTATCCATTTCCCATCCCTTGGGACTGGACTTCTCAACTTTCATCCTTTGAAGACCTTTAAAAAATTTCAAGAACTAATTAACATACTGATGTGAGTAGACCAGACTGATAGCATTTTGTAACAGCACAGACAAAAAATCTGATTTTGTGCACATAGCTTACGAAAAATTTCATTTTGGTGCAAATCCATTGCAGTCTCATTGGCTTCAGAGTAGTTGCTCCTCACTTCCCAAGGCACAAGACCCCCTGTATTTTATTTTCTTTTTCAGGAAGAAAACAAAACACAGATTTTCAAAGTACATTAATGGCCAGAAAAATAGCATATGTGCCAACTATTTGAACACTGTGCTCCTGAGTTTTTTTCTGAGACAATGTAATGCTGCATGTACAAGCATTAGGTCATATATATTGAAATGCAGAGTTGGAATGTTGAGTGTCCTATTGAACCCACCTAACCAGCCATCTAGGATTTTGGAGTCTTATCCAAGTTAGTTCTCTAGGTACCCTCTATAGAAAGAGATCAGCACCTTTGCTAGGGGTGATTCTTTTCATCCTATGATATGTGGGATAGACAAGCCTGTGGAATATTCTGATCTTTCTCCATAGAATAAAAACCTGGGAATATTTTCTAGACAGCTTGCAGTAGATCAGCTCATTAATACCCATAAAATAGTACTACTTAACAGTACTCAAAGCTTTGGGCAGATGGGATTCAATAGGTTTGGGACTGGTTAAAAGAACTGAGTCTGAGCAAAAAATTAATGACATGAGGTTGAACAGGAGAAGTAAATGTCTGCAATACTCACTTTTTGGCATCCTCACTTCAACTGGATTCTCAAGCTTCCACCAAAGTTGGAGTTGGATAGGTAGTGCAAATCATGTTAGAAAATTAAATTGAGAAGCAGACAATTAACAGTGGAATGTCAGAGTAATAATGTACAAGTGCTAATGGCTTCTGATGTATGAATGCCACCACAAAAAGTAGAAAACACTTGTGCTTACCTCATATATAGGAAGAAATGCAAATACTGAACCAGCCTCTTTGCATACAAATTCAAAAGTTTCCAAAGGTTGGATCTGACCAAGGGAAGCCAAAGTCAGTGCATTACTAGCTGAAGACAAAAGGTGATGAAGACATTCTTACTACAACTGCAAGAGAGGTTTTTTATTCCCACGACTTTTAAGGGTTAAGCCAGGTAAAGATGGAGGAGCTCTACTGATATGCAGTTAGAGTTGTAGAAAGTGTATGTAACGAAATCTAACTCTCCTGGTTTCTGATTTCATGGGAACCCTGAAAGAACTAATGGATGTAACCAGGGATTCACTGTCATTCTAGTATTTTCACACATCCTTCAAGCAAACTTAAGATATTTAGGTTTTCTGTTAAAGCAGAGGAAAATGCTAGAGGTTTCTTTACACTTTTAAACCAGTGAATCTGTTTGTGCTACCTTCTAAACTGAAATTTGAAAATGTGAAAAATGAGAATGAAAACCACAGACATTTCTTAGATCCCTCTGTTTATGCATTTTTGTTCCAGCTTATCTACTGAATGAGAAAGATACGTAGGGTTGTTTATAGATAATTTTAAAGTGAGAAATAAAACTGTATTTCCTATACTTTGCACAGAACATAAATTTGTCACATATATTAGCTACCTTTTCAGAAGCCAAAGCTTTGAAAAACTTGAAGCCCCGATGTCCAGCCTTTTCTGAAACTGAAGGTGATCTGGTCAGTGACTTCCACCTGTGCATACGAGACAGAAGAATTCTGAAATTCCTATCAAAATGACAGTTATGAATGCAATATTCTTATCTGGCTCTAAAATGAAACTATTTTGATCTATAAATGATTTCATATATCTTCAAAATATATTTTTCTTAGGACCTTCATAGGTCTTAATAAAAAGGTCATGGAGTGCTTCACTAACACTTTGTCAATCCAGGTACTGGCTGTCACCTGTAGAAGTCAGGAAATCTTAACATAAACACCATTTACAACAGTCATGTGCTAACTCACTGTCTGATAATGGCTTTTCAGCACTTTTTTAAGTTGTCACTAGAACACCTAAATGTGACTTTCGTAACAAAGGTGTCCTCTGCTCATATGTCTGGTTTCCAAATTTAGTCATGAGAAGAAATTATCCAGAGTGTCTGTTAGTGCAGATTAACCGTTGCCTTTATAATCAGAAAAATAAGCCAGGTCACACAAGCTAAGGAACAGAGAGAAACTGAGACTATTCCTCTATATGGGTCTATCTGCTGGCATTTTTCAATAGATCTCCTGAGATGCTTGTTTAAACTGCAAGCACCTGTGCTGCTTAGATGGGTTTGTGCCTTTTCAGGTATGTGCACATTTCGGCAGTATTTTCCCACAGCTTTCTCCTGGAGAAGCTGGCTACTCACTGTGGTGCTGTATTTATCCATTGCTGCTCTTATTAAACGCATGCCTTCCACATTGTTCCCCCCCTGCTCCTGCCCCTAGCCCTGGCCACTCCCTCCAGTTCTCCCTATTGGTTCCAGTACCCCAACTCCGCCCATGTACCAC
The DNA here is from genome assembly GCF_017639235.1 of Corvus kubaryi. Lineage (NCBI taxonomy): Eukaryota > Metazoa > Chordata > Aves > Passeriformes > Corvidae > Corvus > Corvus kubaryi. Next base: position 47,330,899 of record NW_024582091.1, read on the forward strand.
CCCCGCGCCCTGAGAAAGCCCCCTGCTGCCTGACCACGAGGTCTTTCTGCCTCTGGGAATCGGCTTCTCACCATGCAATAAAAGCTCCTCTGAGGTCCATATGGAGGGATCCTTCTTGCCTCCTTTACTGTCACTGTGTTGCAGGGCCGACAGCTAGCCGGAACAGGAGTGTCCGGAAGGACTACGGGAGAGCGGAACTGCCGCTCTGTCCTAAGCAGCCCCGCTGCTCTTTCCGGGAAGGCTGCGGCTTGCTAAACCAAACAAGGCAATGCAACAACTCATGGCTTGGCTGGGTGCTGGGTAAAAAATGACTGGATGGCCAGGCCCAGAGAGTGGTGATGAATGGAGTTAAATCCAGCTGGCAACTAGCCACAAATGGTGTTCTCAAGGGCTTTGTGTTGGGGCCAGTTCTGTTTAATATCTTTACTGATGATCTGCATGAGGAGATTGAGTGCACCCTCAGAAAATTTGCATATCACAGCAAGTTGGATGGGAATGTTGACCTGCTGGACAGTGGGAAATCTCTGCAGAGGGATCTGGACAGGCTGGACCAATGGGTTGAGACCAATGATATGAGGTCCAGCAAGACGAAGTGCCAGGTCCTGCCCTTGGGTCACAACAACCCCCTGATAATGCTACAGGCTGGGGACAGCATAGCTGGAAAGCTCTCTTGTGGAAAAGGACCTGGTGGTGCTGGTTGACAGTGGCTGAACATGAGCCAGCCTGTGCCCAGGTGGCCAAGAAGGCCAATAGTACATAGTCACTAACTCCGTTGGTTAGAGCATGGTGCTCACAATGCTAAAGTTGTGGGCTTGATCCCCATACAGGTCATTCACTTGAGAATTGGACTCAATGATCCTTGTGGGTCTCTTCCAACTCAGAATATTCTGTGATATTCAATCTGTGATATACAAATAGTGTGGCCAGCAGAACTAGGAGTGATTGTCCCCCTACACTTGGCACTGGTAAGGCCACACCTCAAGTGCTGTGTCCAGTTCTTTGATCTGCTGAAACGTTGGTCATGCATGGGAACAGGCTGCCCAGGGAGGTGGTGGAGTCACTGTTCCTAAAGTATTCAAAAGGCATTTGGATGTAGCACTTGGGGCATATGGCTTAGCAGTGAATATGGTGGTCCTTGGTTAATGGTTGGACTCGATGATCTTAGAAATATTTTCCAACCTTAAGGATTCTGTGATTCCATGAATATATATCTGTTAATAACACTTACAATATGAGTTGTTAATTGAGATCCTAAAATGTTATCTTAGTGCTGAATACTGTATGAGTTATCCAATAACCAAATTCTACTAGCATCACAAAGATAAGTGACTTGTCCCAAGACAATTGTCTGCATCCTGAGTACAAAGCCTAGCATCCATAAGTAACACAGCCTTTTGGATGATGGTTGGCTAGCTCTCCTTTACACTCTTTGGTACAGTTAATCCAGAGGAACCAAGTCACTCTTAAGGTGACAGCACACAGAGTATGTAGAATGGTAAGACTGAAACTTTCTATTGCATAGCGTGTGGCTGCTTTTTTTCCCCAGTTCTCTACACAATTAAGCATTTCTAATTTTCTTGCTCTTTGTTTAGTTAATGTGTTTAAATGTATAATAGCCATTCTCCTTTACGGAAATATTTGAAGAATCCTCAAAAAGTAGTAACAGTTTGAAATAGGCATGTAATTTACGGAAAGTTTCTTTCATGTTAGCTGAATTAATGATATTTGGTTCCAGAGGTTTCAAACTAGCTGCTGACTATTCCAAAGAACTACAGGGGTTAGTCCTTCAAACACAGCCAAGCACTTCTCTGTATTGATGAGTTACTCTTCTGACTGCAGTGACACTACTCATATTAGTAAGAACTCCACGGAATAATAATTACTAGCAGGATACCAAATTAAATGGGGTAACAGTAAAGCACCTTAGAGATTTTCCATTGTCCCAAAGTGCTTTGGTTGAAAGGCAGCCTAAGAATGGACAAGGTATATGAAAACTTACCACTAAAGAATGCATGACTTTTTAAGCCCTGAAGTAATTTTTTTTACAGATTTGGATCCCTTTGTTACTTAAGACACTGTGTGCATCTCCTCTGAAGATGCCTTGTTCAATATTTATGTTCACTTGTTCAATCCACTAATTAATGAACCAGAGAGTTCCAGGACTAGAATTATGACTTAAACTAAAGGGCCAAGGCCCTCTGACTTGACTTGTAACTAACCAACCCATACCCCTTAAGAACTCTACCTGGAAGAGTTCAACACTGCTATTGAACACACATTTATGCCAGCTTCAGAATGCCATGATCTGCAAATCCGTTACCCATGTATGTGAATGTATCCATAAAGTACCAGCAAATTTAAGATGACCATTTCTTAAACTGAAAGATTAAATTTGGTTTATTCTTCTAGAAGGATTTATGTTTTGGTTGAAACGATTCACATTAAGCTTTTTCAATAAATTTTTGGAGATCCCAGAAACATAGCAACTTTTGGAATTTGAAAGATAACAGGCTGCTAACCTGAACAGCATATATAATATACCACCTCTAATGAGGCTCAAATCTGAGACAAGTATCTAGTCATCACTATTACTGAGTTCAAACCTTGAACATCACCTAATCTTGACTGTTGCCAAGTCATAAAAATGAAAAGATTTATCCATTCTGGGTCAAAAAAATCTTTAAAAAAGATTTTTCTGAATAACACGTAGTACTGATTTTTTTCTGATCTTCAGATGAAAGGTGTTTTTAAAGCATATTTTCAAACTTGTTCCCCCAGTCATACATGTATGTAAATGTATGAGATCTTACTTGTCTCTGTCCAGCATGAGAGGATATTTAACCTTCTTCTTTTCCATATGTTTGCTCTCTGCTTTAATTATGGCAGGAAAGTTATTAACATCAGAAGGCAAAATCAACCGACTGGTATCTGATAATTCAAACTTCCTGGCTTGTCCAAAGTAACCAAAATAGTATCCAGTCATGGCATGCCAAAGCCTACAGACATAGTAGAAGCAGTGCCAAAAGACAGAAAAGAAAAATGGATATTTTTAGAAGTGGAACAGCAGTGAGACAATATCTGTATATTATCAAATTCTGCAGCACTGTTCAGTGTGCTAGTCAAAAAAAACATCAATGAGATTGTTTTTATAATTTAAATAATTTGAGAATAAAAAAAAGATTCAGAAGGTTGTTGTAGAAAACAGAAAACACACAGTTCGTGTTTGTATTTATGAAACTGAGGAGTAAATGTACCAAAGTCCTGAACTGTTCCTGCAGTAAAGTGCTGCCACCAGAGCAGGATCTACATGAAATTTCTTCATTGATACTTCCAGAAAACCAAAAGAAACCCCTTCAAATGTACTTGTTAGCCAAGAAGGAATTATAGTTGTCTATGAAGTATCTCCAAGCTTCCATGGTCTAATTGCATACACATTGATTAGGTGCCATGCTTAGGATCCATGTCAATTTAACAAGCATTGAAAGCTAAAATAGGATTAGAACAGGAGGTAATTTTTAAAATGGTGTAGCCATGCATTCCAAAGTAAAGCAATGGCTGAAAGAAAAGGACAGTCTGCAAAGGATCTGACTTCCTGAGAAGTGTTATATTAAAACCAGTTCTTTTGGGTGCAGAACAGAAATTGCACCCAGTGTTTTATTTTATTTAAGTTCTAGCCTATATACAAGTGCAGCAAGAAAAGGAACTTTCAAGACAGCTCAACGGATTTGCCATAGCAGTTAGTCATTTTATACCTGACTGAACCATCAGTGGATGCTGTCACTACCACATTTTTCTCCTCTTCAATAAGTAAGTCAACCACTTCAGTAGCATGTGCCCTCCAGCAGAGCTCCTCCCTTATTTCCTGAGGGAAAAAAGGCAACATAACCACATTTGAGGCAGTTCTGTATCCCACCATGGTTGCTAGCTTAGTGGATTTATCTGCATGTCTTTCTGAAAATTCGAAGAGGTGAAAAAATAATCCCTCCATGAAACAGCCTGCAAATGGCATATGGTAGAAACACCACTCAGGGGACATGGATATGTTAATTCTTAACATAACTTCTTTGAACACAATGAAATAATGCTGACACCATTTTACTTATGTTTTTCCATTTTTTTTCACAGCATCAAGTTATTATTTCAAGCACAAAACATGATCTTTATATGCAGAAAACATTTTTATCCCTGTAGAGCTCTGAATTAATTTTTTTTTCTGTTTTTCTGGGTATACTGTTCAAGTTAAGAAGATCTGAGAGATATTTCCTTACATTTTTTTTATTTTGTGAATCTTCTAAGAATGAGGCTATGTTCCAGCGAATAATATGTCCCTCTGTTTAAGAAAGGAGAAAGCAAAACATCAGTAAGTTTCACTAGTGCTACACCTTCACTTGTTGCTGCCATTTACTCTCAGTAGACACTGGGCAGAATGAAGCAGAGAACACAGGTCAGTTAGTTTACAGTGAATATAACTATCTTATTGTCAAGCACAGAGTAGAAATAATGGACTGTTCATTAATACGCAAAGAAACACATATGCTAGTTGTGAGCAGTGTGTCATTAACTGGATAGCTTTGAAATGGAAGTAAGGTCAAGTTTTTCTTTAAATTATATGAATGAAAAATAAGAGTCATCTTGTCAAGACAATGTCTATTGCACAGCCGAGGTATGAGAGCTTCCTGGGGATTACACTGGTTTTCAATCCTGGTAAAATGGACAAATTTTAATTAATTGCATACATAATGAACGCTTAATGTTTTACAACCTTTTAGTGCGCTCATGTGGAAATAGAATCAAAGAACCACTTTCCTTATGACCCACAACTGCTCTGTTTCCTGCCTAGGCTCCCTCTTTCCTCATGAAGTTGCCTCTTATTTCTCATTTCTACTGCAAGACAGAGGAATATTTCGTGTAATTCCAATTTTCATACAAGTCACATCTGATTTCTAGGACTGTACATTTGCAAGCAAGGGAGGAGGCGGGAAGAGAAGCTGACCTTTTACTAGCAAGGAAAAATCTGTAGTGGGAAAAGGTAATTGGTCACAGCACTGCAGATAAGAGTGTGGAAAGCACAAAAAGCAAATACACAGTGACACAAACATGAAAAGGCAGAGTATCAAATAAATAGGCAGTAGGGTGGGTACTTTTCCACAATTAATTAAAATCCTGTTCAGTGCATTCTGCCTTTTTGAACTCACTTATTCATTTGAATCAGAGAGGAGTGGAAACTCCTCCTCATTTTCAGTATAAAAGTCAAACTATTGCTGAATTTTTAAACAAATGGGGAAAAAAGTCCCTTGCTCCATCCAATTTCTGACAACATAAGAGTAGGAAGCTGGCGGAAAACAGTTATGATATGTATTTTAAAAGAAAAGTGACACATAATGCCAGACACAGAGATGGAAAATTGCCAGGGTGATTCTAAAGGTTTGAAGAAGAATCAGACAGCAGAAAAACTTCTGAACATTCTGCCAAAGGAAAGCCAGATTTCATGTAAAATTAGAAGTCTAGCAATGAGCTGCTAGCAAAAACAAGTACTTTTCCTATATAGCAGTGTACTGCTGGCACTATTACTGTGCACTCCATATCAGTGTTCGAATCACAACTCTTGGTACAGCCCAAGCTACAATTTTTTATGTAGTATTATTACCACGGAACTGAAATTTTTGCTTGTTCTTAGCAGGAATCTTTGCCCTTGGGATTATTATAATAATTTAGATGGAAAGTATATGCGGGGCATGTGAATGAAGAAAATTTTAATGTCTTTATGAAAAAAATTCTACTGATAACACTGTAACACTAAGCTTTAATATACCATCCTTTTATAAAACAGAACACCTTTTATAATTATTTAATTATAGCTTTGATGGAAAAAATCCGGCAGCACTTGGATCTTTGTTTCCACATTCCTGGCACATTTACAGCATGATATTTTCTTGTCCTACTGACTGTTCTGAACAGGATGACTAACATGTTTACTTACCTTTACTGCCTGCCAAGAGAATTTTAGTGAAGATGTCTGTACACAGCACTGTCAGAGGACCTGAGGGATGTTCCGAAAATGGCAAAAGTTCTTTCATTAAGTTTCCCTAAAACAAACAAACAAAACCCTCATATTTATCTTATATACCTACATTAAAAATATTAATTCATCAGAATTTGAGTGCCACTGATTTTATCTATTCAACATTACTGAGCTCATATCCATTCAGAAGGCTGCTAAGAAAGTAAATTCCTAAATCTACCAAATGATGAAGATAGCTGTGGTGCATTCTCCTGGACTGCTGTCTCTTGTACATCAAAAGAACAAGCTATTTAATTCTTCAGGCAAGTCAGATTAGTTGTACGTACCCCTACTTCACCACTTATCCCTCATTTGCCATGGAATAACATCAGTATGCCCCTCATTTGCTATTGAAATGTTTTTTGCTGCAAATGGGCCCATGATGTCTCCTTCACCAATCTGTTCTATTTTTCAAGTAGACTTTCTCCATTATTGCCTCTTCAGGATTGGGAAGACGTGAGGGAGAACATCTCTCTGATAAGGAGATTCTTACTTTGTCATCCATGTAATGATGACAACAATCATTCCAGTGATGACACCACTGGCATATGAACTTAGAGATTCCTATAGGAATCTAAGCACACTAATATATCAACTATGAAGAAAACAAAACCCAACAAAACTCACACCTACTATACTTGGATACATTTACCATCATTTTCAATTTTTGCATAAAGCATCTGCAAGGTTACCTCATATTTCTGAAAAATTCTTCCCATTACTTGCTCTAGCTGGGATTCCTCTTAAAGCCTTACATGGCTGACCTGTTATGATCACTGTCTGCCACAATGACCAATATTACCAATCAACCAATCATACCATGGTACTTTCCCTTCTTGCTGCATTTGCTTTGTGTATCTTATTTAGAGTAACATGTTTTCTGGAAAAGAGTCTTACAGATCTGAGGGGATATGACAAATAAGCCTTTGCCATTCAGTTGCATGACTGGCTTTTTACGCCCCTAACAGTTGTAGAATTATGTGTTAGGACACTATTCTCTCCTAGTTTGTACCCTACTAGTGCTAGCTGGCTTGTACAATTTTTCAGACATATTTATCCTCTTCTGAGAGTAGGACACTCTGCCTTGCCTATCATCCCTCCTTAGAAGGTAGATGTTGTGGGTGAAAAATCAAATTCTAGACTTTAACATAAATTCAGAGTCGGTTTGTTATAATTATTTCAAATTGTGTTTCTTTGTTTTCCACTTGCCATTAAGCCCTGCTACAGTTACTAAAGCAAAACTAATTTGTGTCCATGGAAGAAACTGATAACCAAAAGATGCAATAAATATCTGCTGCTGCAATTGCTAGTTAAAGAGCAAAATCCCAAAGATTAGTGGAATTATCTTCTCAGTGTTCCAGTCCCTTCCCAAAGAGCTGGCTACCTGAATACTCCATAGGCGGATACAGCTACTTGCATGAGCAGAAGCAAGAAGAGGTGATTGTCCTGCTTTAGCCTTCAACAACTGTACATTCATCTTCACATTCGGGGTGTTCTTACGGCTAGTTGTTTCTTCTGTTTTGGAACACAAATGATCATGTATTTTCTCAAAAGGTTTTAGTATTGCTTTTCAATGCACAGAAATTACACAACGCTAGAAAAAGAATTAAATTTGAAAATAAAGTCCATCAACAAGATGGCATTACTCTAAAAACATTAGAGGTATGGATAAAGACAACTGAAAAGAAATTGGAACAATCTTCATTATCTTATCTAAATCAGCAGAAACTATTGCTCTGTGATGTAGGGGAACCTTATTTAGAAGAGAGACATAGATTTTACAGAAACTGCAAGCACAAGTGAGAGTGGAGGAGGAGTGCAGGAAGAGTGCAGGACAGTCGTCATCAGGACAGCTACCAGGCAGATGTGCAGGCTCTGCATGAGGCTTCTAGAGATAAGAATGAATTCAGCAATGAAATTTAATAACTAAATGAAACTTAACAATTATGGAATCATAGATTTCTATATTTCTCCAGTTGAAAACTCTTGCTAAATGCAAGGTGGTGGTCACAGAGAATCTTTTTGAGTTTCTGCTGCGACTTTTCCAGAGCTGGGGGTGCTGGCAGGTCCCATGAAAGTCCATGAATAGATATTCAGTGGATGCAAGACCTAACATGAGTGTCTATTTCATTGACCAGCTACAAGGCTTAGGAGTATTCTGATTCTAGGGCATGCTTTCTTTCCCAAATAAGTTGATCTTAAATCCACATTGCAGATGATCAGATTTCTTATTATTGGGAAATTCCACTTTCCAGAATTTAAGCAGAGGATTTCTAAGGGATTCAGAAGAATCTAGAGGATTTACTTCTTGCAAACTCACCAACTCATTTGCACAGCTTTAACTCTTTAAGCACTAGGCTCTCTCTTGATTATGATTTTTTAAGGACATATACTATAATAAAGACTTTTCTTTCTAAAATTTCACCTAGTATCTGAAGCCTTTGTCTGTGAGGCCATTTACTGATGCTTGAGTCAAGTTGGCTCTTGCTATATTATTTCAAGAATTCATTGCTTGAATATTTATATAGAAGGAAAGTGTGTAGAGTTGACATTCTCAAACTCTGAAAGTGTTATCATGTCTACTTGGAGAAAAAAGCAGTTAAGGTCTTGCACATCCTGCACCCTGGCCTGGCTTTTAGGAAATAACCGCAAATCAGGAGAGAGCAGAAGATGATGAGATCTGTCATCCGCATACCAAGGGCATCCCAATTATTCTGAATACAGTTTGCCACACAAAACGACAAACTCAGTTTCTACAATAATCTGGGCAGAACTCATGGAGCAACATCAAAAAGAATGAAAAACATCTTTCCATACCTGTTTTTATTTCAGTATTAATTTCATCACTTTCCATATTTTCCTAAAAGCAAGGAATAAAATGTAAGAGAATTAGGAAATGGAATTTGGGTGTAACTACAGAACAGTTTACTAGTTGAAATTATTTTAAGAACTTATTTTTTTAGTTGGAGTATTCAAATATTCCTCCAATTTCCACTCAGTATAAACAAGAAACACTTTTTTTGAAGAGAATCAAAATAACAGATGAACAAATCACAAATGAAATTAATGGGAATTCAGGAGCATGTTAAATGTAAATTTGGCTGAATAGCCCTAATTTCTTAAGACAAGCAAAGTCAATCACTTACAATCATGTGACTGCAACCTAGATTTCTTTGAGTTTCATTCAGAACATGCATATAGTCTTTTACTGCCTTGAGCAAAAATTAATGACGTATATAAAAACATATATAAATAAATATATATATATTATATAATACATGTATAAACATTTACTCATGTCTGCATTTTCAGTAAGAGAATTTTCACAATCCCTCATTTGTGCCTTGCCACATAGGCTTCTAAGGATCCCCAAGGCCAACAGTAATCAGTATACTGATGTCAAAAATTGCCAAGTCAAATAAGGCAGGGAAAACTCTGCAGCCACAAGTGTTTGAGGTATCTCAGAAGAGGAGAGGTCACTTCAATATCATCCTGCACACTGAAATGTAAGGCTTGACGTATGGGACTTTCAGGGATCTTTTTAAAAGCTGCAAATCACTTTCTATTTGTTATTTAATGAGGACACAGCACAGTGTATTGGATACTTTAGTTTGCAGATGGCAGTTAAGCCAGCGTCTGCTTGGGAATCTATCCAAATCCCAGTTCTGCTGAAACAACATGCTGGTAAGAATCTGAGAGTTAGCAGGATTTTCCTCTTTTTGCCTACTTACTTTATGTTGTTCTGCAAGTATGGCATGTCCTTCTGGCATAGAAGAGCAAAAAGTGTCACAAAACCCGTAAAGCTATCCTTAGCAAAAATACACAGATTGATACACCGGCACACTGATGGTAAAAAACCCAAAACTTTCCTTTGAAACAATATATCCAAGTGAGTGTGGCTGCAATGTAGAAGTGGTTCTGCTTTTATTCAAGTACTTCATGATTTGTGTATTTTACCTTCCCTCTTGAATCCTTCTATACCCCCATTTGAATGCCCGAATTGCTAGTGATAAACATCTGACCAACACTTCGATAATCAGCTATTCCATGTGTCACAGAGCCAGCTGACTGACAATGTATTCTTATTTCACCACCTCAGACAGTTTAATGACGTTAAACAAAGATAATTTCTTCATAATTCTTGATATTTAGTTTTGTGGGTGGTATTATGGAGGGATTTTAGTAAGCTACAGTATTTTAAAACCAAAATGAAAAAGAAAACAGAAATTTGTTTTGAATGCTACCAAATCCATCAAACCACCATACCTACCTCAGGTAAGTCCAAAGAACTTCTCTTGTGCTCTGGAATGGCACTGGCATCACTCCTCCCAGTAGCAGTAGAGGACAGGGAACTTCTTTTCCTGTGTGAAAGAAATTATTGAAGATCACTGACATTCAAGAATATACCATTTGATATCTGGAAATCAACATCACCCAGCACTAAAAACCACAATAAAATAGTACTTGAATTGATTAGACTGATTAGACTAAGGGTTATTGGTTTTATACATATTTTTTTAGTAACTAGGCAATATTTGCATATCACACAGCCAAGCTCTCCTGGCAGGAATTTTGAGCAAATGAAATCCATAGTAAATGAAAAGTAACATTGGTATTCATCATCAAGGCATGAAAGGGAAAAATTACCTGCATGCCAATGGCTTGTTCCCTTTCATTTTACACAGTACTTTCTCTGCAAATAGTTTTCAATTAATTATAGAAACTTATTTTCAATTTGTTATGAAAACTCTCAATAATGAGGTTTTGTGGAAGAAAATAAGGAAAGAAAATGGATGTGATCTTCAATGACTTTGTTTCTGAGTCAAGAAAAGTTCTGACTGTAACTAATAAGTGGTTCTTGCCACATAACTCACACCAATGTCACATCTGCTCTGTTTTTGGCAAGAGTATTTGAATAACTGGAATAGTTAGAAAGTATGCAGCTGGGGTAGTCCACTTAAATTTGGCAGGTGGCCATAACTTTGAAATTTTCATTGTTTGATTTCACAGACATGCCATCATGCTTGAACATTTGTGTGTGTGTGTGTGTGTATGATCACAGTCAAATGTACCCAGGTGTCTTCCCAGTAAATACAAAACATTCTAAGACTGTAAAATTTTCCAAGTCATTGTAGGATCCTCCTGTTCAAGCATAGTAAAAAATTATCTTGGTTTATAAAAAAAATCTATTAATAAATTTTAATCACTCATTTTTTAAAATTTACCTATGATTTCTTAAACTAATCATTAAGTTATGATGTCAAAAAGAGAATTTATGTTCAATTAAGTAGCACTGATATCAAGTTGCGTAAGCTACTTGAAGATTTTAAAACAACCTAAGACCATAAACCAGCTTTATGGTTCACAAGAGCAAAAAAGCTGTCTAATTGCTAAAATCTTAAAGCTGCATAAGTATTTAAGCCATTCTGAGTCCTTTTGGCTACCACTGCCTTTGCATATCCACTGAAAGACAAGTGTTTCTGAAGTGATGTCCAGGTGCAATGCCATTCTTTCAAAATGAGCATATTTGGCTAAAATTCTCTTTTTCATCCAACACTACCAACCTATGGAAGCTTCCAGCTTGTTTTGAGAGGAATGTTGTGGCTAAACACTTTGATATGCTTGCCTCTTTGCTGAGAGTATCTAAAAGCAGGAGGATTTTATCAGGTTTAAAATAAATAAAAAGCCTGCTGCCACACAATTATCTTACAGAGATAAAAGAAGCTATGGTATACTGGAAAACTGATACCTGACAAAAGTATCTGTTGAATTCTTCAAGAGAATTGAGACCTATGAGGTCATTTAGAGGAAAAAAGGAGAGCTGAGTGGGAAAAAGAACGTATCATATGGTTTGACAAGCATTACGGAAGTTTAAGGATGGGAAAGTTAATTAAATGTATGGACTTGAATTGATTAAATACAAATAAAGTCTCAATTTAAATAAGCTATCTTGGAGAAACATTACATCATTTTACTACAACAAAATCCCAATTGACAGTGCCTGTCCCCAAGGAAGATAAAATGCACAGAATTACCTGGAAGAGAAAACACTGTGTACAAGGAATAATATGGCATTGACTCCAGAGCCCCGGCTGTCTTCATTAGTTTTACGCCTGAAAACAAAGATATTTGTACAGGACATGTCAGACAGGTTGTGTATTGTTCCAGAAAATGTTTCACATTTAACCTGTAATTAAAATAAATTAAACTTTTAATTTCCCAGAATGCATGTCACCCAAAGTTTTAGACAGTTTTTTCAGAATCAGTTAATCAGTTATGATGGATTAATGTCAGTGGAGATGACATACAAAATGTGCCTGTGCCAGGAAAAACAGGTACCTGATGGAATTATGAAAATTTTATTCAGCCAGGTATTTTCTTGAGGATTAGTATTTAAGAGGAAAGTGAGGTATCTTATGATGAAGTTAACTAGCTAAGTTATTGCTAGCAAAGTACTTTTTTCCTGGCACTCAGACAGTCATGGGAACCCTGGGTAAAGTACTCTACTTACAAAGCAATGGCTTTCCTGTCTTCCATGCATCCATATGAATTGGCTGCCTCATATATGGGGAAGCAAATACAAAGGAAGAGCCACTGTCTGAACTGCAGATAAGCTTTGATTATTTTCCATGGTAGAGAAAACTCATTTCACTTTCTCACAAACTTGCCAATTTTACACATGAAGGATGAAGTGAAACTCTTGGGTAGGATAGTTAAATATTGACTTTGTATGGGCTTAAAAGGTGTGTATTCCTTCACTAACACAGGAGCACTGCCATGCTGCTCCACTCAGTCTAACCAGACCTATTACCATTGTTCAGCTTACTGATGTAGCAGCTTATTGGGCATAAGAATATCTGGAACTACCCTATGCTCACTCTTTGTCACTTTCTCTGAAAGATCTTTACTCTCAAACCTCCAAAATCACATCAGTTTTCTCCTCATTGAATGTGACTTCTAGTCTTCTGAGTATGGACGGTGATAGAGATACTGATAATGTAGAACATCTGCCATTATCGTCTGAAGTAGAATTATTTCCAAATGTCAACCCAAACACAAAACTTCCAAAATAAGGATGTTTCTACAGCTCAGTAGCAGCCTCTAGTCAATGACTAGAGTGATTTATATAGGGAGAGTTTCCTTCAGTGGCAGTGCTGAGTTATGTTAAAACACTATTTTTAATTACATCATCCCTTCCCCAAATGACTCTCTTGATCACTTCTCCTACCTGCAATGTCAGGACTAGCTAGCAAAGTAATTTGAAGTGGGAGAAAGGAGGGCCCAGATAAATCACTACTTTAATTCCTGCTTGTAAATCACACTTTATATTTGGTCATATTGTAATTTCCAGTATGCCATTTGAAAAGGTTGGAGATGAAAAGGCACGAAAGCAATACTTACAGGCATTTCACAGAGGCAGATTCAAAATCCCACAAATTTATTTCACCATTTGTACTTCCTGTAGCTATCAATCTGCATCCTTCTACTTTTAAAACATCAAAACATTTAATTTCCACAGAAGATATAAAAGTCTACAAAGAAGATTAAAAGAAGAATTTGAGTAGGAGCATGAGTAGGACACTACAGACAGTGAAATGTTTTAACTGTTAATCTAACAAAATACCTAAACTGACAGTGTCTACAACAACTGCATATTGGATGCTATTTTAATACTATTGTATTTGAGCTAGATAGAAGCACCAGAGGGAATCAGGAAGTGATAGTATTGGGAGACTCCCTGCTGCAGAGGACAGGGGCCTCCAACCTGACCTGCTGTTTACAGCACAGTTGCAATTTTAGCATGTGAAAATAGGTGTAAGGGCTGAAGATTAATCAAAAGTAGGTATCTGTGGAGATACTCTAATCAAGTTCAAGGAAGAAGTCACTGAACAGAGATTTAATGACCTTTCCATGAACATCATCCACATCTGTTACAAAGCTAGTGAAATTTTACAAGACAGGACTTAATTCTTGTGGACTATTCAAGTTAAAATGAAATATAAATTGAAACATAAATTTGACATTTTATTTTACCAAAGCAATAAGAAGAGAAAACGGAATCACTCTGATACTCAGCTTGATCCTTATGTGATGCTATTACTAAAGGTCAGCCTAGCTATAGCAAGAAAGACATCTCATTTCTGGAAGTGTCTGTATGAGAACCTCAGCTTACTATATTGTACCGGAATGTGAAGTGTATGTTCAGAGCAACTCCTTAATTATGGTGATAATCATGCAATGGAATTTTAGGAAGATTTAGCCCTTAGAAACAGTCATTTCTTACACAATTTATTCTGTGTATTTATTTCAGTGTACCGAAAAGATTGGAATCACAGAATCATAGAACGTGTAAGGTTGGAAGGGACCACAGTGGGGAATAATTATTTGGTTCTTGTCCTGTTGCTAAAACATGAAATCCTTGAAGGCACAGTAAACACTTTACTTTCCAATCTTCTGTAAATGGTGTCATGAATGATATGAAACTTTGAAGTGTTTCTCACCTCTGTATCATTTTTCAAAGAACTGGTGTTACATAGAAGCCGAATCTCTGGAAAAAAATCTTGTGTTTTTAAGGAGCCGGGCTTCAGTGACAGATATACAACTGGATTCCTTCGTGGAAATGGCACTACCTCAGGAAGCACCCATGTGACATATAGATCTGTTTGAGCTGAGTCACCCTATTAAAATAACAGACTTAATGGAAGAGGAAGGAAAAGGATTTCTCTGTTCATGAAGAATTACAGCAAGTGTGTACCAAAAGCTTGTTTTCTGTGACAAATTACAAAAACTGCTACAAGTATTAACTAACATATGCCTAAACTGCAAATTGAAGCTTCATCCAGACATATTCCAGCTCACCTTAAATTACCTGCTGTTATATTAGAAGCTGTGCAGCTGTGGAGTTCAGAGCTATTGATTTTACTCAGTTTAACTACCTCCTTAAAGTAAGTTGTCTCTTTAGTTATAGCTGCTTATTTCATCAACATTGTTACTCTCCATTTAATATCTACCAAAACATCCAGCAAAAGTGATGGCTGTTCCAGTTGTGTGAGAAAAAGCTACAACTCAGCTATAGCCTTGAGTCACTGATTCCTCCCCATCCTGCCTAGAGGCAACTGGGAGTTACTTTGATGTTTTTCCAACTATAACAAATTCACTCTAGTATCTAGTTCCTGCTTTAACATTGATATTTCTGTCCATTTTGAAAAGTGTTACTGAAATCAGCTCCTTAGGTTTGCTACTGTTTTTATAGATGTCTTGAGCTGCAGAATGAAAAGATTTTAGTAAATCTTATGCTACTGAGTTTTTCAAACAAGAAATATCTTTAGGGAAGGACTAAAAATTGAGAGATATGTAGTAGACTCCTGCAAAGGATGAACTGTTTAAACTCCAGTTTACCTTGCTAACTACTGTATTTAGAGCCTTTAAAAACCCAATAATAAAAACAACCTGTATTTCTCATTATCACAGAAATACTTGTGGAAAAATGTTCTTCAAGCATGTGAAACAGTATTAATGTACTTAGATTCATAAAGACTTGGAGGAGATTCAACTCCTCACCAACCTGTTTGTCAAGGGATACATTTACATCATTTACAGTTAATGGATTGTTTAACAATTTCAGTAATAACACGGAGGAGCAAGTGGTGTGATATAGTGTTTCAAAAAAGTCTGAATAAGAAAAGCAAACCCTGTATAAAGCAGATTTTCACTAGCAGAAGGCTCAAAAGAAAAAATTATTTACTGAGATGAGAGCCTGTATATTTGGTTTTTTCCTAATATATCATCTGTCTAAAGCCACATTTTCTGCCTTGCACATAGTGGCTTTAAAGTTTCAGAAGAGTTTTGTTCCAAGTTAAACATTCCAATTTGAGGAACATGGTTTGCCTGAGAAATTAAGCCATAATTATTGTTATCTCTAAATGCATCCTTTTAGTTTTAGCTGAAGGGAACACAGAGTAGATGCTCAAAATTAAGCCAAGCGAGTCAATCTGATTTATTACTGCCTTGTTTCTTTGTATCAGTTCCTAAGAAGCCACTGTCTTAATCTATTAGTTTTAAAGAAAAAGAAATAATCTTTTCACCAAAATATTATCCTTAGAAGCTCTTTAAGTAGACTGAACTCCATCTGTAGTAACAACACCAATATTTTAAAGCTGTTACCATACTGAAACCTCAATCGCAAATGAAAAAGCAAACTCAAGGAAAAAATTATAAGAATGCTGAAAACCAGCAATATACTACTAAACATTTTAACACTAGGCAGAAAGCTAATTTGATTGCATCAAAAAAGTAGATTGTTCCTTGACAGTTTCTAAGTTTATCTACTAATTAATAAAAAATCCTATTTTACCTTAAAAATGAGGGGCTACCAAATGAAATTAGGGGAGAAAAAAGAAGCATATTTGAAAAACCTGAATGATTTTCATCTTCCCTCTCTGCT
The DNA here is from genome assembly GCF_017639235.1 of Corvus kubaryi. Lineage (NCBI taxonomy): Eukaryota > Metazoa > Chordata > Aves > Passeriformes > Corvidae > Corvus > Corvus kubaryi. Next base: position 47,347,404 of record NW_024582091.1, read on the forward strand.
CCAAAACAACAATTGCATGTTGACCCTCATCAGCCTTCAGATACACTATCTTCAGCACACGACGCTTGTCTTTGCTGTGTTGTGCTAAAGGCAAGGCTTTAACTTCTTGCCCACTTTCAAACTCCCAAATTTTCACTGTTCCTACACAGGGATGACAAAAATGCAGAAAAGGGAATTAACTTTTAGCAATAACCTGTACTGCAAATTCAGAAGCTTAAATAGGCTCAAACAGGAAAAGGAGAAAGAAAGAGAAAATCCAATTTGAGGTCACTGGTCTTTCAAAATTTTTAACAGTATGTGTGTTTCTTAGTAAAGCAGCTGTAGGGACAAAAAACTTACCAGAAAACATCACTACCCTCTCAATTTTCCCATCTTTTTTCCCATGTCTATTTTTTTGTGCAGTCCGGGATAAAAGACCTCTGCTTATCTTACTTCTTACAGTTTCTGAGTAACATTAGCAGAGAGCAGTCAGAGTGTGGACTATCTGGCAGAAGACTTTGGGTTCTGAACGACAGCAATGAGAGGGGGGACCTGATTGCTGGATTTGTCCCAGAGAGCTGGTGGTGAGAAGCAGCGACGGAATTTTCTTCAGTAAAGCAATTAATTATATGTGACTTGTATTTTGTAAGACTTGAGAACATTCACCGTCTGTTGTGCTCTTAAGATCCATAAGGGGTGCAGTCTCTGCTCCCAAGTAGAAGCAAGAAATATTAGCCAGTATGCTGTGTGGAAAAAGCCATCATCTCCTCTTCAAGTGAGGCAGCTTTCATATATTTTACCTATTTTAAAAATTCAGGTGTGTACTTTTGAAAATTTTAATGTGAGAAGAATTATTCTTTCATGTTGACAGATTATAAAATTATAACAGCTTCCTGCACAATTCAATGTGCACTTGTGTACTGGAGAAATCTTGTCACATTACCTAAAACTCATACACCCTGAATAACAGACATGAAAAATACAGGTAACATATCTATATATCTATATCTATATCTATATCTATGTATCTTCTATTGTTCAATGACTGCAGACACTGTAAAATTGAGCTTAGAGACTAGAAAATTTTAAAACTACCATTCTTCCTCTGCAGCCATTTAGTTATAGATCTAAGTTCCTAAGTCTTATGAGGAAACAACTTTTCAGACCAAGAGCTTTGAAGACAGTCTTTCAAAGAGTAACAGGCTAAAAAAGAACCAGAGCCCAAGCAGCCAAAAATCACCCTTCTGTGAACCAACTATCAAATAGAACCTAGACAAGACACACACCCCCACTTCTACAGACTGACAGCTGTGCAATCAAAATTAATTCTGTCACTGAGACAGTCAAGGCAAAGAGTTCTGTCTGCTAATGTAATATGTAATTTTTTTTAAAAAAGGTAATAAAAAGTAGTAAAGGTACAAAAAAGTAGTGATTATTTAATTGCTTTACCATCACATGCCCCAGTAGCAAGATAAACCCCATTTATTTCAATAGCTGCACAGGTCACTTCAGTATTCAGCCCATGTGCATCTTCTATTTGATATACTTGAGATCCTGTTTCTAGGTCCCAGACCTGAAAAAATAATACGAGAGTTATTTTCAACACATCCTCTAAAACTAGTCACACGTGTTCTACTGTAATAGGAGAAATTACTGCTAATAGCAATTTTTTTTACTGAAACACCAGTGTATTTTCCCTGAAAATGTCCCTCTCTCTAGGGAAGCCATCCAGGCAAGGGGAAGCTCTATTTCTTACGTATGCTGTGATAAGACCCGTGTCAAGTCAGAGAGACTGACATTAAATATAAAGAGTTTTTACAGTGCAAAACCAAAGAAATCTAACTAGAAAGAATTGTTTCAGTTATAGTTTCTGTGCAGAATATAGAAATGAGGCTTTTCATACACATTTGGTCCAAAAATGTAGAAACAACTATCTCTGATCATTATTGAATCCTTTTAGAAATTTAAGCAACACCTTATAATGAAATACCAGTACAAAATTTGGTCACTGTAGTGGGATAGCTCAGATTCAACTGGATTTATGAAGTAGCCACTGATTTAACATCCACTGTCTGGAATCTGATTTCCTGCAGCACCAAGTGCCCCAAATTATCTTGTAATTGTAATGGTGTTATAGCCATTGTGCTCTAAGGAAGGCAGGGTTTACAGTGAGAAATAACATCTTTACAGGGAGTATAAACTGAAAAAACCATTACACAAACAAGCCTTTCTCCACAGGAATGCCACATATCACCAACTGACCCAATAAAAGATGCTACCTCTCCCTACAAATTTTGCCATCTAATGTACCAACAGTTGGTGAAAACTGCAGGTTCTCAGTACCTCTTATGATTGTTGTCTCACTGTTAAAAAGAAAAGCTGGATCTTGTGAAGCAAAATAGGGTTCATGGCTACCACTTCTCTGGATCTCAAAAATAGCCACAAAACCAACACTTTGAATAATAAATACTAATAACTTATCAAATCTCCTGATAACTTATTCCAAATAAAAAAGCTGAGAATTTTATTTTTCAGTATGAAGGGTGACAACTTACACTCACCTTCAGTATTGACTGAGTGCAAATGCTGAGAATCTGGTGAAAAGCCCTGTTGTAAAGCAGAACATTGAGGCTTTTCTCATGTGTCTGAGGCAACTCTTTTGAATCTTGTATCACACTAGCTAGGGGATAAATATCAATGACTTCTGAACCTGCACAAGGTGAGAGAAGTGAGAATATATACATTTTGTGCATAATTACTTTTCCTGGAAATTAAAAGATTTTATGTAAAGCATAGGGTTCATATGAGTTCTTCTGAAGAGAATAGGGAATATTGTCTGTTTTTTGAGAATACCTGTTCTCTGAAGCAGAAAACATTCACACACAGTCCCCAAAAAGCACCAGTCAAACAATGGCTAAGTGTTTATCTGTCTTACACAATCCCCTGCCCACCTTTGATGGGATTGACATCCTGACTGCAAATGAGTAGAACCATAAATCCTCCAGTCCCAGAGTTGGTTGGCATGAAATGGAATGAACCCAAATACATAAAACTCTAACTGGGAGATATATCACTCAAATAAATTCTGGTTTCTGCTTTATTAGAGATAAAGCAATTCTATCTGCAGGCAATGATCATGCCTTTCCAGTACCTTCCTTTATACAGCAGTGCAGGTCTGAATGGTGCTTTCCAAACACCTCTCAGTGCTCTCGAATCAGAGGGGTTGCAAAGACAGAGGCAGACGGGGACGATAAGACAAAAGAAAGGACAAGGTCTGTACAGTGCTCTCAAGCCAGAGAGCACATGCAGTCTCCCATTGTTAACTCCACTATCCCTGCCAGTCTGCCAGCAGAGGCGCAGCAGAGAGTACAGAGCAAAGGAGGATATTGCCTAATCCTTGGCATAAGTCCAGGTGCAGAGGCCAGCAGCTTGTAAACAGGCACAGAAGGAAAGCTATGGCAATATTCAAATGAAGCATGAAGGTGAGCTGTGATTTATGAATGTTAGTGAATTACTAAGTGAAAATCTCCTCTGTAAAGCCAGGTACACAGCAATGAGAATTAAATAGCTCACATATAGCCTTAGTCTCTTGCCCTCTTCAGGGGCAAGAGGCATTCACTTAGACTTTTAATGGAATCATTAACAGAGTCTAGGACCAGACTTTCACAAATATTTAGGCACTTATAGAACCATTTTTTATAAGGGCAAGGTTACCTCATTTTGTCAAGGATCGACCTGTACAAATTCCCTACATTGCTAAGCCTTGAAAATCTCACCAGCATAAATTTGAAATGAAGATAGTATCTGTATCCTTAAGTGATTAAAAAATTCAGTAGAAACCACCAAGTCACTGAAAACAAAATGTTTCACATTCATCTTCTCAGATCCGACAAGCTTTGCAAGCTTTGTGCCTTGCTCCTAATCCAAGGACAGAAAAGGCTGTCTCCAAAGACAATTCCTTTATTTGCCTGGTACATCTCAGGCCTCTATAGCCCCAGAACAAGTTCAAAGCTGTCTTTTTTTGTGACTACATCTCTGGGGCAGACAAACCCTGCTGATTTCAAGAGTCTCTGCCTTAGATACAAAAGGCTAACATCCTTAGTGACAACTGCAAAGCTCTGGTCCCTCAGAGGTTGCAGGCTCCCTGCTACAGAGTCAGGAAACAGAGCCCAGAAACCCCAGGTTAAGTTCCCACAATATTTTATTCCTAATCAGTTGGACAGTGTGTCTATTGACACCTCAGATTGTGGGGCTGCCTGAAGCTACTGAGTTAAATAAGGAGCTTGAATATACTTGTGAGGACTCCACAGAGATTGCATGCTGCTGGTTTCATCTCCCAACAGGAGGCGGTGCTGGAGGAGTAGTTAGGGGGAGTTCAATAGCTTAATAGCTTTCAAGAAATGACAAGTCTATATAACAATATCTGTAGCTTAATTTTGCTATGGGAGGCTCACCTTGCCTTCAGTGAAGCCTATCTCATTTCCTTTGGTTCCTGCTGTTAATTCCCATGCTGCATATTTTCATACCATTTTCAAGACAGAAATTAGCACCATATTGTAACCCACTTTAAAACAGTCTTAATATGCAAATACCCTTGTCTCCCGGTATTCTGGGTATTCTCATATAACTCATTCCTGTACTCAATTTCAGTTGCATGTAATCATAAAGGAAATTGGATTCTAGGAAAAGGGGCATGCTCTCACACACCAACTGCAATAACATACCCATGAGAAGCATGCCATGATCATTGTCAAATACCATGGGAAAGGCATTCATCTCTTCAGGACTCCCTTGATTTTCGTAGAAGACCTGCAGCGGTGAAAGGGTCTGTATATCCCATACTCTAAAAACCTAGAGGGAGAGAGAGAGGAGAAAATCTAGTATTGTATCCTGACTGGATTTCCAACTCCTTTTTGTTTCTATGACATTAATATTACAGCCCCCAATGAAAATCACATTTTTAAGAATGGTACATCCCAAAATAAGCAAGATAAATATCAAAGGTATCTTTATCCCTATTTTACTAAGGATAAAATGCACAGAAAGGCTGAATTTTGTGGGCCTGAGAAGTCCACAGCAGAACCAGATCTCATGAAAACTGGTTCTACCCCTTAAGATGTCTCCATTGTGTGACATACTTTTCTGCCACATACAGATAAATGCCACTTGTTTAAAAACTTGTATTTGAACTGGACTATGAAATGGTGTGCAACAGTACAAAGATAAATTTCAGGGGCTACTGGATAAAGAAATTCCTGAAACCTTTGACTGACAGCAGATGTTGGACCAAATCAGGATCAGAACACATTGCAGAAGTATTATTTTTATGCACATAAAGTTCTTGTGCTCTCCTTTAGGAAATGCTACTGATTACAGTCAGGGTACCATCTTGTAAGGAGCACTTGATGTATTTAGATGTATTGGTTCTTTCAGGTTCAATGGAAAGCACAGCATCTGTTTTAAACTCTAGAATAATTATATGTTAGCAGCACTTTTCATCTTGCCTGATCAAAAACTGTGTTGAACTTACTGCTATCCCATGCAAACTATTTTTAATACTTCAAGAAATCATGATTTAATTTCTCAGATTCCATGGCCTGTAGTGTGGTGTATTTCTCTGCAAGGTAATTTTACTATGTTCTCAAAAGTTATTTTGTCATCACATCTTATTCATCTGCCATAACTGGTGAGTCGCATACAGGCATTTGTGCAAGTTATTTGTATTCACTCAATTGTGCTATTACTATGGCTGCATTTTAATTGGGATTTTAACACAAAGACACATGTTGGCACAACATCAGTACTCTCATAAATACTCTGAGTGTTGTGGGACTTTACAAAAGTCACAACCTGATTTTAAAGGATGTTACAGTGGATCCATCAGAATTCTGAAAAGGAAGGGAAGAAAAGGAACAGATACATCAATCAGTGTTTAAACAAATCACCTTTGGCACCCACCAGAGAGAAATTCATACATGAGTGTTTCAGAATTTTAAGTAGAAGAAAATTTCTCCTTAATATTTTGTTTGTTTTCAGGAAAACTCAAAAAGAAAGGACTCTAAAGAACTTTTTACTGAGAATAATTTTTCTCTGAGACAGTACTGAGTCAAAAGAATCATGTCCATCACATTCCTCTGATTGACTTCTGATTACATTTCAGAGTTCACTCAAACATGCAATTTCTAAAGCCTAGAAAAAGCAAAACAGTCATTGAGAAGCCTTGAGAAAGGAAATCCATTTGAACAGGAAAAAAAATTATGAAGCTCTTCATCCAGCTGAACAGTAGACCAGCAAAAACAGAAAGAAGAATCGATGGTGAGAATTGAGAAAGGGCAATATCGCAGGTGGATCTCCAAGCTCAGTGCTGGTACAGTCACAATTAGAGCATGTAAAAACAGGTCTAAGAGCTGAAAATCAATTAAAAGTAGGTATCTATGGAGATACTACAGTCAGGTGAAAATAATAAGTCACTGAACAGAGATATAATAACCTTTCCATCCAGATCTGTTAAAGTATTAGTGAAATTACACAAAACAAAAATGAAGAAAGACAATTCTAATAGTTTAATGGACCATTCAAGTTAAATTGGTCAACAAGTGAGGCATGGGTCTGACGTAATATCAAAGCAATAAAAAGAGAAGATGTTTTTATAGCACAGGTGAATATAAGTAAGAGCTTCCTGCACTATTTCTTGCTGCTTGTTCAGTCGTTATGGCCAGTACCACATTAAGAAAATGCAGTCACCTAAAGTGACAGCAAAAACCTAGATACATCACAGCATTCATAAATCTCTCCCCTGCCTTGTGGCTGCCTTCTCTTCCCAGCCCGTGGGGAGGGATGGGGAGATTACATAAACTCCTGCTCCACATGAGTAATTCCCACACATGGCACCACCAGTGTGGCCGCAAGATAAAATGTCAGTGCTGCTCATCTGCATCAGCACACAGACTGTGCATGAATCCATACATGAAGAGAGGCAACAAAAGGCATGCTGATTTAGAAATTAGGAAGTGACTACGGGGAGTGGCCTTAGGAGTATTTTGTTAATACTAACTTTACTATCCTACTTATTTATTGAAGAATTTCCCACAGCAGCCTGAGAAATACCAGGAATCCCTGAAAACCTTTGAGAACATATTCTTTACAGCAAAGTGCTTTTAGACTGTGTCTTCTGAAATCACAAAATACAGACCATATACAAGCAAACAAAACATATTAGGGAGGAGAAGGAATGTGGAAAGAAGGTGCTTCATGCTCTATTGGAAACAACCCACTGTTTCAACCTTATAGGGAAAGCTGAGCTGTACTTCCAACAACATTATATTTACTATGGTAACCTACATTAATGAGAAACTTGGTTTGGTTTAGTTGTTAGCAGAATTTGCCTTGACCCACAGACAGACTTTTTAAAGAGTTAGCAGCGCAGGGATTCTTGCCTGTGTTCCCACATTGTGACCAGCATTCTTCACACAGTTGGTATCAGGGCACAGGGGCATGCAAGAAATGCACATTCCATCTCTTTCCTACCTTGGCGGCAACAGCCCCAGTAAACGACTCTGTTATCCTCTCCAGGATTGCAATCTGGATCAGTTCCTTCTGTGCTGGGGTGCTCTTCTTGTGTCATTCATTTTTCAACCCAATGGCAAAATCACATAGTTACAGATGGAATTTCTACAGACACTGATAAAAATTGGGAACCAAATCCCCCCAGAATTCAGTGGGAGTTCTTGCCACTGAGACCCCTTCTGAGCCCTCTAACATCCCTTGAAAAATTCAAATGTCTATATTTGCATTCATAAACACTTTCCTCTTGAACACCACCTTCAAGCCCTAAAACTCAGAACACAGAAAAAAGTCTGAACAATCTCTTCCGTTGGCTCTAAAGCCTATGTTTTATGATCACGTAAAACCAGCAACACACCTCTCTTCTTTTTTCCTTAATACATTTGAAGACAAACAGAAGGCAAAAGGTTCATCTTAAAAACTAAAATGTGAAGAGCAGAGGGAAATAGAGAAAAGATGGGAAATAGGGCCAGAAAAAATTGGTAAATAAATTTTTTACATGCTCTCAGTAAAAACAATAAAGTTTGGTCTTGGGAACATTTATCTCTTGCCAGGTTTTTATGAGGATGCTACTGTGGAAACATGCTTTGACTTTGGAAGAAGCAAATCCTGTTCTCCTTTCTATCTGTAATTAACTGAGATAGATAAAGACTAAAGAAGTTTAGGTTTTGCCCCTTCCCCCACCAAAACATAATCCCTTCAAATTACTGATAGTTAAGAATAAGTGACTTTAAAACACTGTTCTACAGGAAATATCTCAATAACTCTCAGAGGAAACAGTAACTCTCTTTTAGTTCTTCCAAACTCTCACATTCTGCTGACACTTTTTGAAAGTTAAAGAATATTTGTTTTTTGAAAAAGTCAACCTTCCTCAATTTTACAGAATGGTGATGCTGCAAGTCTTTAAAAGGACTTATGAAAAAACACTTATGCAGGAAAATCCAAAATCCAATCACTCTTCGGGCAGAAAGAAGTTGCGCTAGCCACAGTATTCACTGTAGGCATAGACAAGGAAGAGTAAGGAACAATTAAAGTAGATTTTTTTGTTGAAGTGTTTAGTTTATATGCTCCTGTTTGCTACTCTGTTCACCTGTTTGAGAGGGTCATTTAAGGCTCCATGGTCTAAGTGAAAAAATTCACAAATTCATACAGAACATCTGAGGCCTCAAAGACAAAAATCACTAGGCATGAATGTCAAACTGCAGTTCTGCTTGCTGTGTTATTTAATAGAGTAAGTTATCTGCAGAGAGTGCCTATATGTGTCTTGTGATCCCTGAAGGTGGTCCTGCAAAGCGCTACAACTCCCTGTCACAGTGGGAACACTTAGGAACAAATTGATGTAAATGGGATTGCTTGCGAAGTTAAGGGAAGGAGGATTTAGCTCTAATCATATTAATGCAATGTGGTGCAGCAGACAGTACTATAACTACTGCCTTATTGAGACAGCCACCTGACAAAGTTCAAAAGTATGAGCATTCCAAATCACTTCCTCAGATAGTATGATTAATCTGGCAGTCTATAAAATTACTTACTTTTCCCAAACATGAAGGGATTCTGGAAAGAAATGAAACTGTCATATGCAACAGTGAATCTAATTACATAGTAACGAGCCTGAAGGATATATACTGGGTGCTGCTATTTAGAGTGTGTAAATGCTTTGCATGTCTTGTCTCTATACTGTGTGCAGGATGTGCAGCCAACAGACAGACCTGGTCCTTGCTGCAAAGACAAAATAACACTCAACACTTCTGGAGAACCGCTTCAGTGGACATTTAGATGGTGTGGGGGACAGAAACAGGAAGCTAGGGGTGTAGGACAGAGGCGGCTGCCCATGGATACCTGAATCAGAAGTTAAAAACCAGGTAAGGTTCCTCCTGTCAATCTTCAACCAATCTTAGAATGATTTTCTCACCTTAGACAAAGTTTTCTAAGGAATTTTACTTTTTCATGAAGAACAACAGCTGTGTTGGAAGGGACCTTTGGAGATCACCTTGTCTAACACCATGGTTCAAGTGAAGCCACACAGAGCAGGGCCATGTCCAGATGGACTTGAAATATCTCCAAGGATGAAAATTCCACAACTTCTCTGGGCACCCTGCATCAGTATTTGGTCTCCCACACAGTAAAGAAGTGTTTCCTCATGCTCAGACAGAAGCTCCTGTGTTTCAGTTTTCATTGCCTTTGTTCTGGTCACTAGGAACCACCGAAAAGATCCTGGTACCATCTTCTTTACACCCTCCTTTCCAATATTTGCATACATGGATGAGATATCCCTTGAGACTTCTGTAGACTAACTTTGTAGTGACTTTTATTTTTGCAGACTACCTAAGGCACAGAGTAATTTGAATATTAGAAAACAGGACAGGAAATAACAGAAAATTGGGTATCTTACATGAAAAGTCTGAAGAATATTCAATGTTATTGAAGGATTATGCAATATAAGAGGAGAATAAAATTCTTAATATCTGGGAGAAACAAATAAACCAAAGAGAATAAAAGCACAGCAGTAAGAGAACTTTGGGTTTCAAAGCTGTATACAAAAGTGTATCTGATATAGATGTGGCCACATAATTTTTGTGAAGGATGACTGGAGCAGATTTCCCAAATGCCTCTTTTTCAAATTATCTAGATTAAATTTAATATTGTTGCTCTATGGTACATTCCAGTAACAGCCATGATTAGCATGGTTTGACATAAGTTAAGCAGTGTGTTTCCAGCTGAGTTGCTCTCAGTTTTCAGGAAGACAAATGACTGTACTCCAAATATATCCTTATAATAATGTCACGTGCTTTCAAAACAGGTTAGACAAACATCCACACTAACAGGCACTGATACAATCACCTGCTCAGTTACAGACAGAAAATGACACTTATGACTTCCCACAGGGATATTGCCCAGTCTATGTTAAACAGATCAGGAGACAGAAGACAGGAGACTGATAACATTAGGGGTTGAGTAAATTTACAAAAGTCAGAAAATGACAGAACTAATAACATATCTTACCTCCCTTTATCTTCTCTGAAATGCTAAAAATCTACCCTTAGTTTGTGTAAGAATAAAGCTAACATACGTACAACAGAATTACCTTAGGATGGGCAAATTTTAGGAAGGAAATGTTTATGTGGTTGCATCATGTTGGCTGCATTAGATTTAAAAGAAATTGTGAATGGAATGAAACTCTCCCATGCCCCAGAATGGAGATATGAGAAATTTTATTGCACTACTCTCCTGCCATGTGTAAATGTGAGCATTGCTCTTTAGCTAGCAAAAAATGAAATTACTTTTAAAATGAAAAAAAACGAAGAACAATGATTTCACTTGTTTAACACAAGGGTTTTGTGTTCACAAATGATACTGTACAGTGGTTTAAAGACTGGGAATATGCTTCTTATATTAGCCCTACTGATCATCAAACAAAACTGGTTTTATGAATTGAAGCCTGTAGGCTCAAATCTTCTTCTCCTGACTCACTTAGGTGGTCTAATTCAACCAAACCCACCACTGGAGATGTTCTAGTAAAATCAATGAAACGACTGGTGAAGTACATTTTGGCTTTCTGACTTCCACTGACAACTCAAATAGGCAAGATATGAAGTTGTAGCCTCCACTGTTCAAGTTCTGAATCCCCACTCTGCACTAAGTGAGAGAGAGTGGCTGTCATTGCTCCACAGCCTTTCAGCACAAGAGCTGGTCTGGTCTCTGCCATTAGCCTTAACCTCCTTGTTTCCACAGAGTGTAACATCATCTTTCAGGCCTGCTTCCTGCCACAAGCTCAATAGCCCCTGTGCCTATGAGTGGTTTTCTTTTCCCCTTGATGCTTCCTGAATGCATTCAATCAGTTCTGTAATATGACAAAATTAAGTAATAAGTGTTTCATGATGCAGGACGAAAAGAAGAATGGGCAAACTGTAGAGAGACAGGGGCAATGAAGGACTGAGTGACATGAACGAGAGGAAAAAAAAAACACAGCAGAGATTTCCTATGCAGTATTCTTCTATCTGTGCTGAAGCATCAAGACAGTTTTCCATTGTTTCTTTACCCCACAGACTGTTCTCATATTACCATACATTCTGTAAAAGTCATTCTTCTGTTTATTGGGCCCATCAGGAAAAAAGCAAACAAACAACTATAGCAATTTCTATTAACTTAGAGTACTGATATTTGTAGAAATATGCACTAGTGGTAATTTAATAACCAGGCAGATCAAATACCTTCATACAGGACAACCTTGACTTGCTTGGCTTGAAACTCGTCATAATTCATTGTCTATCTAGTGTATCCTGAAGCATCTGAGGATGCTGCTTAGCTGTAATTCCAAGTCCAAAGCTGGCTTTTTTAAAAGGACTTAATGTATTCTACCAGCCTTTCTTGTCAATAAAAAAGATGTTGCTTCAGTGCTTGAATAAGCCATATTATTTTACTTTGTAGAGAAAAGGTGTAAAATAATTCTAACTGTAGGAAATACATCACTTATTCCTCTTTTTATTTATTTTCTGTTCCCAAATGATAGGTATCAATGATATTACAATCATAAATCTAGAGATAGGCTTTGGCAGTCATCTTGCAAAAAATGTTTCCTGAAAACTGCTTTAGTGCCTTCTGCAGAATAATTCCAATCAAAGAGTTATACAGATTCGCATTTACAGTTATATACTTATGCTTTTACTTTTATGCCAATAACCTAATCTATGATATAACGTCCTGACACTTTAGCAACCATGTATTCTATGAAAACCTGAGCCTGTATTTTGGTACAATGACACAAGGGATGAGTTAATACCTTCAGACAAATTTAACAGTAATTCCTTTTTGGAAATATTTTCAAACAATGGAAGTCAAGACAGACACACTGTAATTGTAGTTGTGATGTATGCAGTTCCTGTTGGTCTGTGGTATATAGTTTAACATATGGTTGTGCTTGTGGGAAATCTCAGCACAAGATTCAGAGCATGTTCCTATGATTAGAAACACATGGGTCACATCACCATTTCAGATCTTCTTGTAAATTCACTTAACTGAATTGCTGAAGAAAAAGACACAGCTGTGGACTACAGCTGTAACTGCACCTATGCAAACTGTTATCTCTAAGGTCTTCACTATCTGGAAGATCAGGAATAAACTTATTTCCATGAATATTATACTCTGGAGCAAGTTCAGCAACACAGAATTATGACAATTCCTGCCTTGGCCCTCCCCTCTACCTCGATGTCACTACTATGGAAATACTAATTCATAGGACTAAAGGTCATACAGAAATTATATACAAATTAATGTCTCTGCCTAATCTGTAGATATTCTTATGTTATAAACCCAATTAAACTAAGTTTAATTTTTGTGATAGGAGAATTAGAAAAATTTTAATAGCTGCCTGACAACTATTTACTAATAATTAGTTCTATCAAGAAATCTTTATAATATTGGAGAAAACAAAATGCTTATGTGCTGTAATAGCTAAAGAAATCTTCATTTTCTTAAACAGAACCAGTGTTTGAATTCAAATTCCAAAACAGTTTCTTAATTGTAGTTGTAATTTTTTTTGTTATTACTGGCTCAGGACAACTTGTTTTCAGTTAGATTAAATACCACAGAGCTCTCTTCAATGCTTTCCAGAAATCTGTATTCGCCAAAAATGCCACCAAGTAAATAAACACTGTTCAGGTGTTTCTTCTGCTGACAAAAACAGAACTGATCTAGTGAAATGTACTAGTTTTGACTGGGGTAGAGTTAATTTTCTTCCCAGTGGCTGGTATGGGGCTGTGTTTTGGATTTGTGCTGAACAGAGGTTGGTAATACAGAGATTTTGTTGTTATTGCTGAGCTGGGCTTCCACAGAGCCAAGGCCTGCTGAGTAATCCGTATGTCTGGAATCTACCTCACAAAGTTAACACACTGATGCCTGCCTCCCTTCCCTTCTCCTGGGATCTACTCTGTTTTCCATGCTCTGCGACGTCCAGACTGTTAGAATTAATAATCTTCTAAGCTAGCTCTTCCACTATAATATAAATCCCCTGTGATTTCTAACTTCTTTCACTAGTGCTGTGAAACCATGGTTTCGGATTTGTTCATTTTTACATTTTTGTATAAACTACAATGTACATTTCTGTTCTGTAGTATGGAACTAAGGCTAACACCATCAAATACATCCCCCAGTACTCTGGTAATAGATGTGTAACATTTGTGGCATCTTTAAAACCATTCACTGCAGGTTTTGAGCCCTTAATTCTACCAATACTTCTTCAGACTGCAACGCTTTGCTGCAGCACAAGTCTGAAACCAAAAGCCAATGTGATCCCTTATTTTTGAACTCTGTAGAATAAATCAGTTACATACAGGCTGCAGAGACATTCTTGTGAGCACATAATTGGTACATTTGAGGATTCAGACTGATTTTAAACTTTATGGCTATTTTTCTTGAACTATATTGAGAAGTTCCTTGTCATTGTAAAGATGTTTAGGTTAAATTTAACTTTGGGAAGGTTCTGAAAAAGTATTAATTAAATTTTCCTAAGCTTTTCCCTAGTTCTCCTATTCTGTCAAGTATTTATTGTAAAATCTATATAAAGAGATTTTGCTTTGCTAGGATACAATGCTTCTATGAGATCATTGATATGTCTCTAACTTATTTTCAGTATAGATATATAGGCTGTCCATATTTTGCTTCAGTGGCCTCCTATATCACAGTCACTGAAAGATTGAAACAAAACAGAGAAAACTATTTTGATTTTTTTATGCTAGGCAGATGGAAAAGCAAGTTGGTCTTTGTTTTTTAGGTGGAAACAAATTAAATGTTTAAAGTAAAGTTAAAAGTTCCCTGAGAAGTTGCACACCTCTGTTTAATTCCTGTTTCTTGACTATCAAACACAAATGTGCTTTAAGTAGGTTGGAAGCAATCCTGTTACAGCTGACCTCCTTGTGCTATTTGGTATACTATGTATCATCTATAGATTGCATATTTGAGGTACAGAGTGATCAGCACTTTATTTGAAAGTCTGTGTTTAGACTTCTCTGTGAGGGATTCCTTCTTTTTTGATATAGTTTTCACTATGACCACAAGATTTATCTGACATTTGAAAGTCTAGGAATTTACGTCTATTTTTTTGAGGTTTTTCTTTTTTTTTTTTTGAGAAGTGTAATTTCAGCCTTGTAACTCATTGCACTATTTAAAACACGCATAGCTTTTAATTAAAACATACTTTCATATATTCATTTGCAGATACAAGTGGTCTTACTGACGTCATTGGCACAACTCAGCTATATTTAGTTAAGATCACATGTCCACATAGTTGGAGACTTTTAAAATAGATTTTGCTTTCTTATGAATCATCATATTTAATCACAGAAAAGCCCAGAAGGGCCCTCAAGAGATCTACATTTACTGCCCCAGGGGCTTCATTCTCAGTTGCTTTTCCATAAATATCTTAATGTTCATTCATTCCCCTTAAGTCATGTCTTACATCTTACTGCATTTTTCCTACATGTATAGCTTGCAGGCTATCTGTCAAAACCCTCCTTAATCCACAGTAATGCATGCCTGTAGCAAAGTTACAGTTACTACAGAACAGACAGGTATAGGTTTATAGGAGTGAGGAAGGGGGAAGGGTTATGGCTCCAGGATTATGTGAAGATGGGAAATTTTGATAATTTATTTTCAGCTAGTATTACTTTTAGAAATGTGCGGGATTTTTTAAGAATAAGATTAAAGAAGTGAAAATGTGGTATTTACTGTCACCACAATGAGCAGTAGTAAGCAATTAGAGCAGAGGAGTGGCATGGGCAGGAATATTTCCTACATAACCCAATAAAAATCTGGAAAACTTTGAGATAAATGGATATCTCGGTTGACTAATTACTTTATTGATTTATAGGAGCTATTTTTCATAGATCATACCTTCAATTTCAATGGCCATTCTGAACTCTAATACTTCTGCTCAAAGCCTGCAGCTTTAACCAGTTTGGGGTAACTGGTTGATTTAGTATCTATCCTCTCTACTCCATCATTGTAGATGCTAGAAGATATTGAGTAGTGCTAAATATTGAAAATATTGCACTGGACCACTCTTGAAAGAGTTCCATAGCCATTCACAACTACTCCCTCAGGGGCTTCTCTTTTATTTTTACACATATTTACAGAAGTTTTTATTCTCTCCTGAAAAGTGACAAATGATATAATGATATAAATCACCAACACCATGATTCCACCAATAACTTCTTGTAAACCCATCTATTTCCAGCAGAATCTTACAATATTTGGTAGAAGAAGTGTTTTTACTGATTTTATTAGTATTCCTGTTCATGGGCAATGCTTTGGATCAGTAAGCTTTGTAAAAGACGCAGCTTAGAAAGAGATCAATAGCTGAACAAGATACATAGAGACACCAGAAGAACTCCACCTATGGATTTAGGCAGGCAGGCAGAGAGAAAGGTAAAAGAGCTGCAGGAAATTTTTGCAGGTGATCACTACTGAATGAAGCATTTGAGTACAGGTTCTGTTTTAATTCTGACAGTTGCTAAAATAATACAGAAATTATCAGAATGTTAATATCTACTATTGTACATATTCTTTTATCACACTTGGGAAGATAGTATGTCAAATAGTTCCATTCTTGCTTCTCAACATAAAATAATTTGGAAATGTTAAACTAAACCCCTGCCTTTTAATTAAACAAACTGATAACCAATTACTATCAGAAGTGCTTACTCAAAAATAGATTCCTACTTGAATTTCTAACATTGATTTCACAGAATCACAGAATCATTTAGGTTGGAAAGACCTCCAAGATCACCGAGTCCAACCTCTGACCAAGCACCACCTTGTCAACCAGATCACGGCACTAAGTGCCACATCCAGTTGTTTCTTAACACTTCCAGCGATGGTGACTCCACCACCTCCCCGGGCAGCCCATTCCAATGTTTAACAACCCTTTCTGTGGAGAAATTCTTCCTGATATTAAACCTAAACCTCCTCTGGCACAGTCTAAGGCCATTTCCTCTTGTCCTATTTCTAGTTGCCTGGGAGAAGAGGATGATCCCCACCTGGCTGCAACTCCCTTTCAGGCTGTTGTAGTGAGTGATAATGGCTCCTCCCCGTCTCCTTTTTCTAGGCTGAACAACCCCAGCTCCCAAGGCCGCTGCTTGTAGGACTTGTGCTCCAGGCCCTTCATCAGCCTCATGTCCTTCCCTGGACATGCTCCAACACCTCAATGTCCTTCCTAAAGTGAGAGGCCCAACAATGAACACAGGATTGATTTGAGGAGTGGCCTCACCAGTGCTGGGTACAGGGGGACAGTCACTGCCCTGGTCCTGCTGGCCACACTATTGCTGATACAGGCCAGGATGCCACTGGCCTTCTTGGCCATATGGGCACATTCCCAGCTCAAGTTCAGCTGCTGTTGACCAGTAACCCCAGGTCCTTTCCTGCTGGGCA
This sequence comes from Corvus kubaryi, assembly GCF_017639235.1. Classification (NCBI taxonomy): domain Eukaryota; kingdom Metazoa; phylum Chordata; class Aves; order Passeriformes; family Corvidae; genus Corvus; species Corvus kubaryi. Next base: position 47,364,369 of record NW_024582091.1, read on the forward strand.
GCTTTCAGCCACTCTCCTCCAAGCCTGTAATGCTGCCTGGGGTTGTTGTGGCCAAAGTGCAGGACCTGACACTTGGTCTTATTGAACCTCACACTGTTGGCCTCAGCCCATCGATACAGCCTCTCCAGATGCCTCTGCAGAGCCCTCCTACCCTCCAGCAGATCGACACTCCCCCAGCTTGGTGTCTTCTGTGAATTTACTGAGGGTGCACTTAGTCCCCTCATCTGGAGCATCAGTAGGGATATTGAGCAGGTCTGGGGGTCACCTCTAGAGATTGGCTGCCAGCTGGATGTGGCACCATTCACTACAACTCCCTGGGCCTGGTCATCCAACCAGTTCTTAACCCAGTGAAGGTGCACCTGTGCAAGCTGTATGTGGGCTGACAGATTTTCCAGGTGTGTTCTATGGGGGATGGCCTCGAAGGCTTCGTTGAAGTCCAGGTAGACAACATCCACAGCTTCCCCTCACCCACCAGGCAGGTCACCTGGTCATAAAAGGACACCAGGTTAGTCAGGCAGGACCTGCCTTTCCTAAACCTGTGCTGGCTGGGCCTGATCCCTTGGCTGTCCTGTATGTGCTGTGTGATTGCACTCCAGATGATCTGTTCTATAACTTTGCGGGGCGCTGAGGTCAGGCTGACAGGCCTGTACTTCTCTGGATCCTTCTTGCAGCCCTGTTTCCTTGAAGTTCAGAAAAGTGTTTTTACCTTTGCACAGGAAAGGCTGATGACATGTTGATCTTTTTCATTGGTCACAATTTCCACAACACTGTGTCTGTGTCCTAATAGCTTCCCTGTAGGACTGAAATTAACAGCAGGATTCCACAAACGAAGGACTCTGTCATTACCTGAAAGAAAAAAAAAATGAAATATATATAGTTAGAAAGATTGAATAGTCACTTGTATTGCAAATAAGCTTTGTAATTGAGAGCTTAGTGTTCATAAGTCTGTCCTTTCATTCAGGTAGACTACTCCCATATAAGGATGTGAATTTTTCATTCTAAGGGATGGATTCCAGCTTATGTTTCATTGCTAATCCCCAAACACATATTAAAAATGCATAACTGATTAGCTTTTCAAAGCCTTTTTATTTTACTAGAGGAATGGTGGTGACACTGAATGGGACTACATGGACTAGTCCCAGAGGAGCAGAGCACTTTAATAAAAATACAACTGGGCTTCATATTTTTTTGTTTCCTTCAAAGACGTAATTTAGAAAAATGTAAAAAAATTTTTGTGTCCATTTAGCCAGGACACAAAGGGATAACCTCCTCTATGGAAGAACATGCAGAAAGGAGTGGGCATGAAAGCTGACGGCAGATAGGAAATAGTAACTGCTGATGATTGAGTTTGTAGTAAAGAATTAGGTGTTTCATTCTTATCTGTATGTTCAAACTTCAAATTTGCCTACAATTTAAGGAATAATCTTTGATTGCGTTATAGCTGAATCTTCGGTACTATTTTGCTAACAGCTTCCATAAATATTTCAAAACACAAAGATGTTAAAAAATTATTTTAACTTTCAATTCCTGGCAAATATTGCAATTGTACGAATTGTATGCATCTGGTGGAACACTCTATTTTGACACACAATAAATGAAATAGCCACATTTTGTCTAGACTTCTGTTCAAGTTTTAGTTTTCTCTCAGCTTAAATTGAAGAGCAAAAAGCAAAAAATCCCACAGACTAAGAAGTACATGCCCCAAGAGAACCAGCTCAATTATGTTAAGCGCTCAGCTCAATTATGCTAATAATCTTCCTTAAGCTTGTTCAACCTACTGCCATTAGTCAGTCTCTCCATATCTCTCCAGAAATCTATTCCTTTCCTTCTTAATGCAGCAAGATGTGATTTGTTTAGGAGCACCATCTCCCTTTTCCTCCATTAAACAATATTGTTCTCTGAGTTAAATTGATTCCACTGTTTATGTGGCTTCTCTCTAAATGAGAGAGGCTCACTGGAGGAATGATCTACTCTTAAAATAACTACAACAGAAAGCCATTTTGATTTATACCAGCTCATTTCACAAGTGTGACTGAGAATTCAACTATGCAAACAGCTGTACCAGCACAATGGAGGGAGAACTTCTGCACAGGAAAGGAGGGCCATGAGTAAGTAGATGACTGGCTTGAAACTTCAGGGGGAAGAGATTCTTTTTCAGGCAAAACTACTCTAGATAATCTTTATATGCTGTAAGCATGGCAGGAAGTAGCTTAAATGGGTTATAACTGCACAAATGGTTTATGAAGCCCTTTTGGATGGGGAAACTCCGGAACATGGTGGGTCCCTGCTCATTTCCTCAGATTTTGTGTTAGGCTGTGTCCCAGACAGGACCTGCAAGTTAGCAGAACCCTTGTAACCAGGTCAGTATATACTGAGAAACAAGTCCATGGGAGTAAAACTCAGCTTGCAGGCCTCCCATGAGAAGGACATGAAATAAAGTAGACAAAAGCCTCCAGTGAGACTGGTTATAACATCAGAGGGAACAGACATTGCTTCAACAACATACCTCTTACCAGCCCCAGATGGAAACTGTCATGTCTTAAGATGATGGAAAACTGGGTAGAAGCTGTTGACAATACCTGATCAACTTGACTACCTGCTTGCTGCACTTTTGAGGAACAGAACCTTTCTTGGTCTTCCTAACTGCTCTGTTCTTTATATTCCTGAAGTAATGGCAGATGATCGAAGGGGAGGATAGCCCCCTTTAATTCTGGCACAGAGAATGTCTTTTAAGAGTAGAATCATTAATACTTGCCATTTACTTCAGATATTAACTGGAAGATCAAGTGACATTTGGGAAGAAAACCTTTCCCTACATTAAAAATACTGTTTGCTTTTCATGTGAATTGTAGATTAATTTTAGTTCCTTTTACTGACGTGGAGATAATGGTAGATTTTATTTATTATAGTAGATATTATTTATATTAGATTTTTTTTTATAGTAGTAGATGCATTCTCTTCTCTATTTCTGGACTAATGCCAGATTGGCCCTAACGTTCACTGCTACACTGGAACATTTCCTGGAACATTTGTTCTCTCCATGCTCCAAATATGCCTCCAGGATTAAGAATCCTGACACAGAAAGTGTGCGTATTAAGCACATTCAAGAAAAGCCTGAAGAAGATGATCTATCCAACAGCAAATTTTTAAGATTTTGTGAAATCAGTGATTTGAATCCAAACAGATTCAGTTGTGTGGGGGTCCTTTCCATGATAAATAATTATAAAAACAGATGTTTAGGGTTTTTTTAGAAGTCAGATTCTACAGCCACAGCTCTGTTCTAGTTAGCTGTTATGGACTCATATACCTTCTTTGAACATGTGATGCTTTGTCAAACTGTCTCTCTTGATGACACTGAGCTGTCTGCACGTCAGTGATGTTGAAACCCACTTGAGAACAATAACATTTTTGAATGGAGAAATACTAGGCTTAGCCTGGCATCCTCTACAGACTACAAATGAAAAATATACCTCCTGGTTTCTTTCTATGCTGCTACTCTCACACAGAAAACTCCTTATAATTTAAAAGAACTTGTCTTTCCTTCAAATCTGTCTTTAAAATAATCTTGCCTTATAATGTCTGCAAAATCTCTTCACAACAGTCAGACATCTGGCAAACTAGCTTATCATACTGACAAATGTCTCAATATTTTTTCTTTGTGCTTCCTTGTCTGTCTTTTATGTTTTTCTTAAATTTAGACTGCATCATTAGCTTCTGAGAGCTAATATTAGAGGAGTTCTGGTATGTGATTTCTATCACTAAGATTCCTGGGAATTCCTGAAAATGTGCTTCACTTGTTCCAGGAATTCACAAAGGAAACTGAACAAGCAGAGAGTAGTTCCTTTTATCAGTCTTAATCTGTTATTGTTAGATTTAGAAAACATGAATAGTTTTTCTTCTGCTTCATTGCTCACAGGAAAACAACAGCCAGATTTGAAGAACTAATAGGGCTAGAAGTTGAAGTATCATTTAAACCTGATCATCTCCTGCTTTTATATGCATACCTAATTTGATTTTAACTGCAGTCATGCCCTTGAAGTGATGATTAAGACATAGCTGGAATTGAAATGAATACAGAATAAGAAGAAAACCATGTAACTTCACCATTCAATGTAATATTAATGCAAAATGGTACACAAAGAAGTTATTTTAAACTACTCTGGGCTCCATATTTTAGGCTGCCATCAGGCTTTTATAATTTTACTGGTTGAAATCTAGCCTTAAGCATGAAAAGCAAACTCAGTACCAGGTTTGTTTTTATCTTACTCATTTTTATAAACATCAAATATCTAGAAGATAAAATTAGGTTGCGTCACAGTACTGAAAAACTCATGAGCATGTGTCTTTCAGTAAGAAGAGTAAGAGTGTTAAAACATGACTTCTTTAATAGTCACAGTAATAATTCATCACAGTATGTAACATTCCATTTGTGCTATAAACACCTGGCTAAATAACATTAAGTTGAGGCCTAGTAAAACGTTTAGCAGATATATCCTTGCTGAATACTTTAGAAGCTAGCCTGCAATCAAAGGCTGGATTTTCCTTTTATTTTAATTGCTGAATGCGACAAATAAACATAGCTTTTACAAATGTTTGAACATGTCACCAAGAAATCTATATATTATGATTCCTGAATTATTTACCTGTTATGGTCTCTGATTTTTAGGGTATATTACAGATAAAATTGCAGGCTCCCTAATTAACTAGCTTGTGTTCATTTTAAATAGCTTACATCTGTCATTAACTGGATCATCAACGTGTGTTTTTCAGTTAGTTAAGAGTGAGATGACTTTTAAGATATAGAGGCAAACTTAGTGCGCTCCAGCCTGGCAGCATGCTGTGCCATTGTGAGCAGTGCATTCTATTAAGAGAGCACAGAATTCTGAAGCTCAGCTTTTGAAGGCTTTAGCAGACAGGACTCTCAAGACCTGTAGCATTATTCCAGTTCTTGGTTCGGCTTCATAGTAGGCCCTGACTGATCTAACTCCACAGTGAAACTTAAAGAGATGATCCCACCCTGTCTTTGTCTTTGGACATGCATTCCCACTGTGTTCTGAGACTCTTAGTAATACAGCTCAGGAATAATTTCCTTTCTTTTTCAAGGGGAACAGCAGGGCTAAGCTTTGAGAATGAGGGTGAGAGGCAGGAGGATGTCTTTCAATAATTAGACAATGGCTGTTGGGTGAACAAGCAAGACGGGATTCCAGCTCAAGGGTATGTAAATATTATGAATTGACAGGAAGACTGTTAGAAGTATAATTTCTTACACTTTTTCAAAAATTATCAAAATCATCATTACAGAGTCCTTAAACACAGTATTATTAAACTTTTTTCATGCTGCCCACACTTTCAATACTTTTGTGTAGTGAAAGTCAAAACAAATTAGAATTCAATGTTGAGAAAACTCATCTGCTTCTAAAATATTCTGATTAGGTATCTGTTTAGATGGGATAGGAGCTCCTGCATTCTAAGTCTATCCTGCAACCATCACAAACAAGTATGCAACCTAACCTTTTCAAAAGTCCAAGCTCCATTTCAAACTGAGAATATTTTTCTGCAACTGCCACTGGACAGAAGACTCTTCCTGAACATCACTGCTCTAATTTTTGCTCTAATAGACATCAGTGGCATTCCTTGTTAATTGTCACTTTTCTACGTTATAGAAACTATACTTTTTTAATCTTTGCACAGTGGTGCAGTTAGAGCTTAGCTCAGTTTGTTAGAGCCTGCTGCTAAAAACACCAAGGTTGTGAGTTCAATCGCTTTATGGGCCATTCACATAAGAGTTGGACTTGATGATCCTTACAGGTACCTTCCAACTCAGAATATTCTGTGATTCTGTTTTATGAACAGTCTCTCCATGATAAGACTTCCCCCACCCTTTTTCTATACTCAACTAATCTTTCTCAAATGTGGCTCATATCAGCAATATAGAACCAGCACAGGTACCTAGGGCAAGTGCTGCTGCATGGTCGTCCTATTCCTATTCTGTGCCACAAGTGTTTACTGCTGGTCACTGACAAAGTGGGGTGAGCGCTTTAGGCACACCTTTGGTCTGGCCTACCACAGCTATTACAACTTTCTAGAAAGTTTACCCAGATTTTTCTCTTCTTCTATTTCCAGAAGAAGATTTCCAGTGTGTAAAAGAAACCTTTACTAGTTCCTGTGTAATTGACTTTCTTTCCCATTCAGACACCTCACCCTGGTTTTATTACCACAGCAAAATCCTCCAGTTCTACCCACACTTTGTTCTATAGGACCTCCTTTATGTCATCAGTACATTTCTCCAGACTACTTTTTTATGACAAGGTAATCAGTGTAAACAGTATCTGCTCCAAGGCTGAACTTCAGAATGTTCACTAATAACTCTTCTACAGCTGTATTGCTTTTCCCTTAAATCTTGTGTCTAGAAAATCAATAGAACTGTCTGATATTTATTTTGGTATCTGTCACTATTTTCCTCTGGGGAAACTGCTAAAATTCAACATGAATTATTTCCCATGTCTAGGTCTTTTTTTTTTTTTTTTTTTTTTTGAGTTATACTGCCTTGTATATTATCAAGGCTGGACAGCAGTCTTGGCCATTTTTTTTAGTTCTTGTTAAATATAGACATAAGAATTCCTATGTTCGACATTGCAATTTTTAACAGACACAATATACAAACAAGATTGCTGCCATACTCCAGCAACATTTCTGCAGCACAAAATATGACCACTGAAGCAGACAGGCCCATAAAATTATTGGATAACTGGGAAGAAATGGATGAAGGAGTATGTCTTGGAAAAAACCTGATACTTACCTCCAGTGACAATGACTTTTGCCTTTCCACAATATGTGAAGGCATTTACTCCTTTAGAGACAGAAAATTCCTTTACAGGTCTGCAATTGTTAATAAAACAATCATGTAAGAAATATTAGAAAAATACAGTCTACGGTCATTCTGCCTTATTTTTCTGTAGTATACAGAATAGCTGTTTGCATAACGTATACAATCTCATGTTAAAAGTGAATTGATTTGTAACAGAGACTTGGAGTGATACTGGCACCAATGAAACAGAAAGAGGGTGCACTTTCCATTAAAGAAATAAATATCCAATTTATACACCTGAATCTTTTAACAGGCAAACTCCAAACAGACTCCCAAACTGGTAGCTGTTGCCAAAGTAAGCTGCACACAAGCCTGTGTGCTTAAAGCAGTTAATCACTGAGGAAAAGTACCAAAGCAACTACAATTGCCTGTTTCAGACATGGAGGTCTACTGTGATCTCAATGTTACATTACATGCAGTTACTTTTCTGTTGCTTCTGTACAATGTATTGTATAATGACTATTCTTTATATGATCTATTTTGTGTTGTATAACAACATGAGACAAGTATGTGAAACTCAACAGCTATTCTATTACATTCACTGCTAAAGCATGGGAATTCAAACAACTAACACAGATTCAGATTGACTCAGTGTCCCTTCTAAACCCATCCTTTGAGCAACTTCTGCGTATCTCTCCATTTTTATCCATTTCTACTAATGAGTGAATATTTTATTGATTTCTGGATGTAGCAATAGCAAGGTATACACCTGTCATTCCCATGAAACAACGACTGCCAGTGTAAATAAGCTGTACAGAACTAAATGAGTATACATTTAATTTTTTCCTTTGAAATTCAGACAAGTATTAGTTCATCTGCTCTGGACTAGAGTAGCCATTAATATTGAAAACCATAAATGGGGGTGACAGTAAATCTAACAAAAGACTCTGGAAACTTTGCAGATTAATGAAAGAGCTTGTTATTTCCAGGCAGGTGTAAATAAAAGGCTGCTTGCTTCCTATTATTTAGAGGGAGAAAAGATTTTTTTTCCAGAGCTCTAACAGAGAAGTCTTGATTCTCTTGATGGTGTAAAATAACAATTGATTTAAATGTATGATTAACAGATTTTGTAACGTTTTTTCACCTTTTATAATTCTATATAACTGTTCATTAGCTCTTTAATGAACAGTCTTGATACTTTTCCAAGATCAGTGGAAATAAGGGATTCTGGCACTGTGAAGTCCTGTCCAAGCCATGGCCTTGTAACAGAAGCACCCTGTGACCATATGCATACCTCCCTTTTTTAAATACTTTACAAGAAAATATTATAGGTGTTCACCAGCCATTATTGACAAAGAAACTCAAGTCACATAAGGGAGAAGATGCACTGCATCCCTCTTTGAGTACAATAACAATTCCTTGACGCGAAGTTAATTGGGAAAATTTCTTTTGTTAGAACCAGTAAATAATATTTTTAAATAACAGTTACTTATTAAATGGACATTTCAAAATGATTTGACCTATAGATATTTTTAGGACTATTAATTTCATTTTAAGAGCTGTGTAATTTTTCAGTTGTCTAAACATAAATTCATCTACCTGTTTTGTGAAACTGCTTAGAGATAAGTATTTATTGCATTTGGAGACACTATTGACAGTGTGAAATGAAAAAGAACTACCAAGGTATTTGCAGTTTATGTTCTTCATTGAAGTATTTGATGGTAGCATCTACTCTTTTGACTAGATTTTTGGCTCTGCAGACTTAGTTTTCTTTCTCTTCTAACTAATCCTATTTCTCCAAAGCTCCCAACAAAAACAAACAGGATTTCTCAGCTGACGCATGTGACCTTGGACAATCTATAAGTGTTTCATAGTTCACTTTCCCCATCCTCAACAGACATGCAATACTCATAAAACTTAAAGTTACTGTATTGATTCAAGAATTACTACATGAATATTTATGACCTGTGTTATACAAGAAATGAAACAGATTATAATAGTTGTAGCTACTAGCCTTAAAAGTCTATAAATTTCTCTGGATTTACCTCACAGAGGAATTGAGAAGCTGATATAATATTTACAATTTTTTGAGACATTTGAATGAAAAGTTCTATTTATATGTTCTTTATAGGTCCTTCTTACATCGAATTCAATTTGTATTATTTAATTGTACTATAAACTTTTCTAAATTCACAGAATAATTAGGCTTGGAATCAGCTTAATCAACTAATAGCACTGATCAGCCATATGAATAAGGACTTGGCACTAATAAGGAGGCCATAACCTCTTTCCTGCTGCATAGTAGAACCACTTCACAGCCCTCAGAATAAATTGTGTTCTTGGTTTAATCTTGTATAACTCAAACTTGCGAAACTAAAACTGTAAATAAAACTTAGTTGAGTTTATTTTTCTCTGGGTATAGATTTTAAATGAATGGATATATGATATGCATGCAACAAAACAATCAATTTTCTAACTAAGATTTACTTGCTAAGGAGAAACTGGAGGAGACAAAACTGTCAACATAACATATTTTAAAGGTTGTGAGTACTGAACATATATGGACAGTCCTCTCCTACATCAAAAGCTAGCACACAAAAATATTCAAGCATTTAAACAAATGTATTTTTGTTTTTATTAACAAGGCTAATAGAAAAGGCAGATTCATTATGACAAGATGACATCTTACAAGGCACTGATCTCCAGCAGAATTATAAAGCAGAAGATCTATTGCTTTCTAGAAGATGTCAGATACTTACAGGTTGTCCTCTAGTCGCTTTATGTCATCCAAAACAAATGAATGAATACTGTCTGTAGAGCAGGATGCAAAACGTTTTAGGGCAGAAATATACTTAATCTTCACAACCCAGTCATCATGTAGCTTGCGTTTAGGCCTAGGGATATCAATGGAGAAGTTATGAGGCTACAGTAGCAACTACTGTGATGTGTCCGTAGGTGGACAGGGATTTTTTCAGTGAGGTTATATATACAACCAATGCTAACATTTAATATCCAGGGCAGATACAGAACCACTCTTCCAGCTTAAATGCAAGCAGAGAGAAAGTCGGGGTTGAACCATGCACTTTTCTAGTCACAATCATGCTTCCATCTAATTGGGCACAATAAAGCTGTTCCTTTGTCAAACCAGGTAACAGCAATTGTGAATTCTCTCCTTGAATTTTATTCTGCATCCTCTCTGTTGTAAGATCTCTTGTAAAATCTTCTACCAAAAATGCTGGCATTTCCTTCACACAACAACAAGTGAATCCTGCTTACTGCAGTTTCAAAAATTATTTTCTTTGGTTTGATGGGGTTAATTTATAAACAGAAGCAAATCCTCCATTTAGGGAAATCAAAACCCAAATTAAAAACAAAACATAATACAAGACTGCTAATATTTTATCATATGCAACTTACATGTTAAAAGATTCAGAGTCCATGAACCTAAACTGTGATTCTTTTTCAGCTTTAGATTGTTTCATTATGAAGTCATCATTGGTCAGAGTAAGCAGATAAACATAACCCTTGTCATCTCCCATTAAGATGGTATCCTTAGCCAGGTGATCTGACATTGTCACCGTAGAAACACAGAGCAGACAGTTTTTCATTGGTTTGATGACAAAACCATTATTCTGTGGAATATGTTAGAGAGTTTATTAGATATTGCACAAGGGTCCTTAAACTGAATCTATCATGCTTATCTAGTTACATCAGTGTTCAAATCTTGACTTTGTTTTTTCTAGTTGCTCCCGTGATTGCTGCTTCCTGATATCAGAAACTCAGGGAAGACCATCACCAAGCAGAGTTAAAAGCAAACCCTAATAGTTTCAGCAAGACTCTGTTTCATAGGTAGCTTTTTCCATTTCAGTGAAGAAGTATTAATTACAAATTCTAGGAAGGATCTCTCCATGCTATATGGTATATTTGCTAAGACTGTATATGGTTTGGTTTCCTGTTCAAAAATAAGATGCTATCTACAAGAAAATTGGAAACAACCAAATTAAACAATAATTCAAACCACAAAATATAGCAGTAACACACAGGGAGAAACTATATCAGAGTCCTAATTAATAATACAGCCTGGGAGTGCCAAGTGTACTTATATGGGCAGGTGTTTCAATTTTTGAGGCACAGAGATAGTGGGAATGAATACAGTCACAAGTCATTGTGGTACCTTGCTGGAAGGCCCAGGATGGGATTTTGGGTCATCTGTATTACACTGTTTATTGGTTCTACTGCCTGACTCCACCTGTTATTTGATTAAAGTATCCTTGCCAGCCTAAACTGGTTAGAACTGTTCACATGCTATAGCAATTAACTGCACCAATGCTGCCTGTGAAGCACAGAAATATTAAAGAGACATAACAGAGATATAGAACTATTATTTCTGTGGTCCTGAAAGAGAGCTGCACCTATTCATCAACATATCTGCAACTCTCACTGATGTAATGACTGGAGGGAATTTGGAGAATAATAGGTGGAGAATAAATTTTTGAGCCGTCCTCCCAGAACTCCAACTGGATTGAAAAAAAGACTTAAATAGACCTGCCTGAGCTTGGGAAGCAGCCTTTTAGTATTAGGGGGAAAAAAAAGTCCTAGGACAATCTTATCCTAAAAATATTTACTTTGCTTCTCCTCATCATCTCAGCTAACTTGGAATTTACAAGAGAAGTCCCAGAAACAGGAGGAAAAAGCTAAAATATGGGTCAGAAAAGATGCATAAGGCATTAAAGAAAACTAACAGTTTAGACATACATTATTAACATCAAAATGTTTTTGGTCTTAGAAAGTCCCGAACAAAATACAGGATATGAAAAAATATTTTCTTTAAAACCGGAAGTTACCTCAAAAAGAACCTATGTTATATTCCTTGGAAAACCTGTTCCTTGATTCTTAACAGATTCTGAAATATATATATGTCCATGCACACATATTAGATATACAGGTGCACACGTGTGCATTAGGTACACATGGAAAATAAATTCTTTGGGGGTTTGTTTGCACTATAGTGTAAAATTTTTCTTTTTCTTCCAAACTTTTATTATACTTTATTAATTCCATTTGGTGTGTAAAGAGTATTCCTCCTTTAGTGTAAATTCCACTGTTTCACTGAGTTCCTACAAAGAAAAAAGTTAAAAGCCTTCAACCTGTTAGACCAAAGGGATGTGAATGCGTATCAGAAACAAAGACTGATCAACTTTCAGGTTTCATTTTGGCATTTGTCTGATCTAACATATACCTGTCTCTCTTTTGATTTATAGTCCCAGAGAATGACTGTGCTTTCAGTTACAGCCACAACATATTTCAGATTAGGCAGGAAATCACATCCAGTGATCCAAGCAGTATCCTGATGAAAATAAAAAGAGCAGCTAAAGAAGGATTTTCTCTGTAATATTAACTTCTCTATCATGTAAGTACATATTTTAAACCACTTCTACATAAACCATGTATACTCTGCACTAGCACCTACTAGGTTTAGCCCCACTCAAAGTTCTAACTCCAGGAATAGCTCATACATGAAGTTACAGAGGCACCAGGCTCAACCTCTATTATTAATGACCCACTTCAGAGGCACAAATGTTTCACATGAGAGGACACAATACACATATACTGTTAGTTGAACTGTAATGACACTGGAAAAGCACCCTGAGCAAGCTCAGATATCCATAGTAAAGCAGATTAAGCTTTTACCTGGATACAATTTGGTTTGAAACAAAAGAAATTCAAAACCAGTCAAAATTTCAGCTATAAAAACAAAATCCCATTGAAATGAATTTTTATGAAAATAAGCAACTTTGTTAAATAATTTTAATTTTCGCAACAGGTAGATCAAATATTTACAAATATATACGTAAGCCCATATTAAGCCATTGTTCAAGTATACCTCCTATTATACAGGTATTAATGTAAAACAATTTCTCTTGCAAAGTATAGATCAGACTCCTGATGCTTCTACTTTTATTTCCATTGTTGTACACAATATTGATTTTGCTCTTAGTGTAAAGGATCCAAAATCCTGACAGAGGATGTCAACACTCTGTTGCAGGAGAAAGCTTCTTTTCTTCCTAATGATCTGTGGGCAAGTGGTAATACATTTACAAGGATTTTTTGTGCCCTTTACTAAAATAAATGTGGAAAATGTCAGTCCTGCAGAGGCCTTGTGGATTGTTTTGGTAATTCGTATGGGAGAGTTTGTTAACTGTGGCTTTTTGAGGTCCTTATAACAGTATCATATAAAAATGACTAAATGGCTTGAAAAAGATGATTTTACATTTGTAGTTAAGTCACTAATTTCTTGTGTTGGCTTGTGATGATGCAAAGTAACAGGTTTCAGCTTTAGAGGAAAGGTTGTAAGAACTTCTCTTCTTAGTGCTGCCATACTTGACAGACAAACTAGGCAGCTGCACCAGATCAACCTTTTCATTATTTTCTTTTTCTATCCTGTCACTCAAGGGCTCTTATCTTTCCTCTCTTGTTTTCAATACAGCTTCTGTTTCACTTTGTCTGGCTTATCCATTGGATTTGTTTGTGCTTTTCTACACCATATTTAAAAGACATTTTATTTCCATTTTTGAAAGGAGTGGTTTATTTACTACCAGTATTCCCACCATCATTCAGCAATGATTCTATGCTGACTATTATCTTTGGGACCTGTCAGCTGGACAATTGTTAATCAATACACTCTGGTGGGGTTTGTTTTCCCCAGTGGTCATACTTTAAAACAGAAGGTTGTGTGGTGCCAAGTCAAATACTGTACAGAGTTTTAAGTGTATTATATTTATGCCTCTACTCTTCACTCAGTCACATAATCTCATCAAGAAATGAAATCAGTTTTTCTTGAAGTGATCTGTTCTCCATAACATCCCTGTAACAAATGTACCCATAGTTCATGTTCCATTTATATCATCATGATTCTAGGAGAGCTCTGATGGCTGCAGTCCACTGGATTTTATTTCTAGCGCTACTGTGTTTCACAGTCTTTCTGGCCTAATATCCTCAGGGCCAAGACCACTGTCACTCTGCTTGAGTGGGTCTCTATTCTGAAACACCTCAAAAATGAGGACACTGAATGGAAGAAAGCACAGAAGTACAAGGATTGTTGCAATCTATAAGCCACCCTCTACACACATCGCTGTTTGTCAATCGACAGAATGTTTCTAGTCTGATAACTTATCTCTGAATAAGTCCTGAATTCAGTACCTTACTTCATTTCCAAGAAGATGCACACAAAGACATAGCTTCAACAATTAGCTGTTCATGCCAGTATTGATGATGTTAAAACAGTTGAAAATGGCATAATAATTATAGTGAGAAAAGAAGGTACTATTACTTCTGCATATCAGAAGTGAAATGTAAGCCCTGAAAGGCAAAGTCATCCTTCTCTGTTTAGCTATTTAGATATTAATCATAAGCTATCATTCATAGCTGTACATTATGATCATTTGGTGCTGAAGTCTTCAACTAGTATTGTTCACCGTATCTTTAATAAGTACCTGGTGGGTGATGATTTACACTCACATAACATATTGTGCTTTGATTTTTAGTAAGTGTTTAGATAAAAGCTATTAAGATGCAAAGCTTCCATTTTTATAAGCATGCTTTACATTAGAAAAACTATGACCAAATTCTAAAGATAAATCTCTCAAAGAATCCCCAAGTTAATAAATTTATTAGCATCATACATTTCAACTGTCTGGAAAGTGGTATTTATTATCTCAAAGAAATACAGAATTTTATTTCATTTCAATTCGGGAATTTATATTTAAAGAACAACATAGCTTAAAATATTATGTCCTACAAGCACCAAAATCTTTCAATAATCATCAAAAATTTCAGGGACCTCAAGTCCAATAAAAGCCCTTTTAATTCTCTTGTCAGTGCAGTAGTTAGAGGAAAGATGAGAAAAAATTCGATTGAACAAGGGCAGGAATATTCAATGCAAACACTTAAATAAGAATATTAGATAAAAATTCCAATTCCATAAGACAAGGCAGAGCACAAAGCAGAAAAGGGTAATTTTTAACTAAGCCATCTGAAAATTTCATAACTTTGATACAAAAAAAAGTGAATATAATAACTTCAGCAAAAGTAAAATGACATCACAAAATACCATAAAATCTTTGAGACATAGAGGGATTTCATAGGGTTGTGGGCATGGGTTTCTCCTTCCTTTTCACTGTCAGCTCCCCAGTCAATCAAATGTCCCTGGGATACCAAAGATTTTCCCCCAAAAGACTTTATGCTCTACAGTAGAGACTGTCATGTTCAGCAGTAATGACCTCAACTGATCGAATGATCCCCAGGAGCAATGATCCTCCATCCCAAAGACGGAGAGGAATCCAAATTGTTTTTAACCTACTTCTTCCTGTCTCTAGGAAAGGCTGAAAAAGTGGAAACATCTCAGCTGGGAAAGGATGGGAGTGTGGCCCGTAACAACAGTGACAGCAGATCAGGGTAGCCCACACAGATCTGACACAGAGCTGAAACAAGAGGATGCTCACAAATACTAAAACTATGAGTTTTAGTGTTGTATTGTTTGGAATCACAATCCTAACAATTACAGTATTACACCATTATACTGAAAGATATCATTACGTTAAACATACATTATGTTAAACATTTCTTTCACACTTCTTATGGCAAAAATCTCCTTCAATGGTGACCAATACTGCCACAGCTGCAAAATACTGTCCTACTTTCGCAGCAAAAAACTCTTCACATTCATTGAGGAACCATTTTAAGACAAGTGCTCAGTGCTCAGAAAGGAAAGGGACCCTGCAGCCCACTGCAGCATTAGGCTAGCACTCCAGCTTCTTCCAGCTTCTTCCCCTTGGCATCTCTGGGGGACATCCTACCTTTGCATATTTGGATTGGGGAAAATGGCTCCTACAAGCGAAGCAGGAACAACTAAAATTTACTCCTGTAGCACACCTGCAGGAGAAGCTCTAATTCTAGTCAAAGTTTCCAAAAGTCAACGGGTCTCAAGAATATTTCTCACAGGTACCTCTCTGCACTAATTCCACAGGTCAGATTAGCCCTTGTAAAAACTGAACGCAACTCAGGCCCAGAGCTGTTTTCTGACTTCAAATAGTAGGGCCTCTGCTGCGGAGTACTTCTATTACTCCCAGGGTAAAAATGAGGTTTTAATGTATATACTGTGTAGTCAATCATCTAACTAGCAAAATATAGAACTGTTTTTGATTAACAAGCTTAAAATTTTACTTATTTTAATTTTAAAGTGACAATTGAAGTTTTGGATTTTAGAAGAAAAAATTCTAGCCAGGTAATGGATAAAGGATGATTTGGTAGTAAAAGTAGCATTTATCTGAGGTTTCATTTATCAGAGGAAAGAAATCAAGTTACTCAATTGTTTCTATAACCGGAAGGAATAAATTGAAACTATTCGACCTACAGCACCCTATGACAAATCATGCAGAAGTCTCAAAGTTAAATGTGGCATTAGAATAATGCTCAGTTTCTAATTATTTCTATTTAGTACATGCTGATTTTTACTTAAAATTATTTAACAGGACGGAGAAAAAAAAGAACTTACTTCAACATTGATGGTTGCCAGAACCTTCATCTGAAAAATCAAAAATGATACGGTCAAAATAACAAGTAAGTTCTTAAATTAGAAGTCTAAACAAAGTCATCTCTCCTCTTCACAGGCAGATCAGAACAATAATTGCCAACTGAAAGAGTAGGTGGTTAAGATCTGAAAAAGATCCTTAACCTGCCGGCTGCCTGTTCCCTTTTATATAGCGAAAAACTTAAAACTTCTATTTCTCTCACAGTTGTTTCATAGTTTCTTGTTCAGTTTGGGGTTTTTACATTGAGATGTTGGAGTGAGCAAAATAAGTAAAAAATACTCATTTTTACAATGGAATATAGATCAGCTGGCCTTCTGATGGAATTGTGCTTTTAATGGTTATTGACAGCTAGAACAGCATCAGCTCCTGTGAGAGATAGGATGAGTCATACAGAAACCCAAGCTAATGCTGGCCCAGATGTCATATCAACTAGTGCCAGCAAAATCCCTGGCAGAGGCAGCACTTCAGGCTGCAAAAAGGAATACCCACATTGGTACAGCATCTTTCACCAAAGGTAACTGTTGGTGGGCAGTGTAACATGTCGCTCAAAACCTGAAGAGTTTAAAGTGTCACCATCATCCAACAGAGACAGGGTTACCCTTCTATGTACTTTAACAAAACTACTAAGTTTTCAAAAGCAGTTTCAAACTTTTCCCTTCTGAAATACCCACAAATGGTTTTCTACCTCCTCTTGCCCCTGCCCCTGCCCCTGATCAGTAATTATTCAATGGCACCTCATACCCATCCCAGCAATTCGACATTTCATAAACCAAGAAGTTAGGATCAAAGCTTTTCTTCCCATAAAAGTGAGATGCCAAGTGTCCTCATGGGGAGTCTTTGAGCAGAGTTTAAGAGTACTGCTAATCAAAGGATGGATATCCATGCCCTGTTACCAGCCTTGGCTTTATCTGTAGTAACTAGAGTATGTCCTTAAGGCTGCGTACTCCTACAGGTCTTACGTGCTGGTCAAGGCAGTATCCACGTCTGAGAACCTGAGAAAGGTAAGTGTCATATTCTGGAGTAAGATGGAAGTAGTTGATGGTGTAGAGCTGTATGCAGGTGTTGAGGCATATTAGGCCCATGTTTGTTGCAGAAAGCAGTGCTAAGCCCTCAAACAGAATCATGGAATCATAGAATAATTAAGGCTTGAAGAGATCTTTAAGATGATCAAGTCCAACTGTAAAACTAACACTGCCAAGTCTACCCCTAGACCATGTCCCCAGTAGCCACTTCTACACATCTTTTGAATACCTCCAGGATAGGTATCTCAGCCACTTTCCTCAGCAGTTCCAATGCTTGACAACCCTTTGGGTAAAGAAATTATTCCTAATAGCCAATCTAATCCTATCCTGGCACATCTTGAGGCTGTCGTAATGCCTTAGTCAATTTCAGAACATAATTTTATAAGTGGGATTTGAGGTTCCTGATTCACTGTGTTAAGCAGCTGGGTGTAAAATCATTTACACTGCAGTCAGTGATGTCAGATCACTCCAGCCTATGAGGAGGTGGCAATTCAACTTGAAAATAGCATGGGGAGGTAGTGGGCAGGGAAGAGAGCTATTTTTAATCTTATACTTTGGGAAATTATTTTTCATAGGTACATAAGAGGGATAATGTTCTGGAGGACAGGCTTTCAAATAAATTATTTCAGCATTTAACAAAACTGCACCACTGCTTTGTTATTTAATCATCCGCAGGAGTCCTTTCTTGGTTTAAACGCTCCTGTCATAACCATTATGCACTAATTAGCTAAAACCCCTAGAAAGCATTAGTGCTGCTTTAAAGCTTTACTACACTGTCTGAAATAACTTTAAAGAAACTGGTCGCATTAAAATTGTACAAATATAAAGCACCAGTGAGCACAGATGTGTGATGTACCTCACAGCATCTACAAGTGCATACCTCTAAACAGTAGTATCTGGGAGATTAATTTGCAAATTTTAGTTTAACAGCATCTTAAGCCTGAATTTGTACTTAAAATGGTACAGATCTCCTTACAGTTTACTGATGAGGGAACTAACTGTGAGCCAGTGTCATGCAGATTGTTGTAAAACTCATGACTTTCAAGCTTCTAGATGTTGCTGTATTGAATAAAACTTAATTGCAAACAACTGTCTCTGTCCATTCTGGGTATTTTCTGTAGCTGTAGAAAACAGTTAATTCTCTGATTTCCACTCTATACCTAAAAGTTAATTCTAATAGCATATTTTCTATTAAGGGAAACCTTTTCTAAACAGAAATGCAGATCATTTTCTATTAAATTAATTTCTATGAACAATGTCTATTACTAGCCATCTCTACCTTCTATCAACTTTTGTGGACTGTCTAGTAGGTTTATAATTGACAAGAACAATGTATATTTCCTAATATACTTAAAAATATAGAAAAAGTTAACTTTGATAAGAAAGTTTTTTTACGAGAAACCTTTATCTAGGTTTTTTTACGAGAAAATTTGAATGCTAGGTCACAGTCCACTCAGTTCCCTTAGGTACTGCCTAATGCAATAATAAAAGAATTTGATTTAGAATTACCTGTTTGCTAAAAACAGTTAGCACTCCTCTCTGAGAGGCTGTTACTGTGAAATGCAGAAGGGGCACCTTCACTATACCCTTAATGACATCTTTTCTCTTGACAACTGTCAATGACAAAATATTAATCTTACAGACATAGAAAACAACAAATAGAACTGTAATAGTAAGAAAAACATAAACAAATAGAACTATAAGAGTAAGAATATTTTCTCTTCCTGAAATGCATTTTGGTACCAAATGCAAGGCAGTGATGAAATATACCATATATTATCCTATACTTGGTTTAATTAATTATGCTGCATTTCTAAATATCATTAATGTGTTCTGGATGTGCCAGTTCTTCCTCCATTTTTTCAAAAAATGCCGAAAGACGAGTAACTACATAAATAAATAGTTTGAAATTATTCAAATAATTCATCATTTCAAAATAATTTAGGAATATGGAGAACTGGGAAATGCAGCAGGGGAGTGTTCCACGTTTAGTAAAAACCCATGTATTTTGGAACACAGAAGAAGAAGCATGAACAAGCAAAGACAGATGTGATCTTATCACTGTACTTTCAAGAAAGTGAGCAGCATTAGAAAACTGCATTAGAAAAAAAAATTTTTGATATAAGATGAAGTATGTCACCTGAATGAGTAATCTGCTGTTTTTCAGATACAAGCAAAACCCTGCTTTCTTTCGAGGGGGAAGACGTGCCATCATCTTCTCCTAGGAAACAGCCAAAAATCTAAACAAAACAAAATAGAACTAAGCAAGTAATTTATTGCAAAACTACTTCTGGAAGATATATGTATAAAGTCAAATAGTTATCTCACACTTTAATAATTTAATATTCTTTGAGTAAGTACCTCAGTATTATTTCCTTTAACCATTAGTTGTCAGTATGACTTTAGACTGCTGAGATCTGATATTCAGGCACAACCTTTCTTCAATGTTTGCAAAGAAGTCAGCTTACACCGGGCTTCTAGGAATACAGCCCATCTATTTTTTTAAAGTTGTTAGTACAGCTTTGCTTTGTAATGATTGTTTGTAAATAACCATATTCAATTTTCATTTTCCAGTTCTACCTACCTCAACTAGGAAAAAAAACTACCAAAAGGAAGACAAAACAGATGACTCCGTATTTATAAACTGAGACATTCAATGTAGCATAGTGGTTTAGCCTACACAGAAGAGCTTTTCCATAAAGATATGTAGATTCCCATTTGCTGGAAAAAAAAGGTAATATAATGACTATTTTTAAAAATTCTTTTTTGGCCATCTCCCTATGTATGGCAATGTTCTACCTGTACTGAACATGAGGAAGATCCTTGCACAGGACAGTCAGGTAAGTAGCTTATTTCTGCTCCAGGGTGTGAAATTTTCAGCTGAAATGCTCTACAAATCTCAAGCTCTGTACCCAAAAGCAGTTTAGTAATTTCTTTAGGAAATTAGTCCCACTCAGATGTACAAATTTTTTTAACTTCTTTCTCATAATATGGACATTATGTATACTTCCTTTCATGAGTTCTAAAAGCAATGCCCCTTTGGATGGGAGACAAAATGTTGTATTTTATTCGAGTTCAATATTTTCCATGTTATACAATAGAGCTCCCATTTTCATTCTTTGAGACACTCAGATGTACATCTTTCAAAAAAATATTCTCACACATTACTCTTCATCTTTCACTTCACAGCTCCCTCCTTTCCATATACACAATTATTAGCTATTATACATCCTCAGTGAATACATTATCTACCACAGTCCCTTACATTCCTATTTCTAATTTCTTGTCCTATCACCTTGTCTTTCCATCCTGTATCCAAACAGAGAGGCTAGTTGTCTTGTACTTCCGTGGATCTTTTCGCTTTCCCTTATTGAAAGGAGTGACATTTTGCCTTCTTAATTGTATGTACCCATTTCCCAGCAGAGAACAGGCCGGTCAGCTTTCTGGGGACTAAGGTTTTGGTAAGAGGACTTTTTGTTTAAGGATAGGCTTATCCAGCATCAGGTCCCTCCTGAGTCCTGACAGGATGCCAGGTGCAGTGGTTGGGCAGCAGCTGCCCTGAAACCAGCAGAGAGGAAAGTTCTCAGTGCACATGTAGGTGTGTCCTGTCGCACTTCCTGCAGACATGAGACAGTGCCACTTTTGCTCCTGCCCAGAAGGCAGGACACTGCCCAAAGAAACAGCATCCTAGAAATCCCTTACAGCTGCGGAAATGGCTTCTGCTGACTCCAACATGGACACAGGAGGTCCCAACAAGCCCCAGCCCATAATGTCTACAAGATATTGATGGTGAAATAAAATGCAAGTTACACATACTTCAGATGTTTATCTCCAAAAAAATACAGCTTTCTAAGAGCTAACTACCTTTGAGAAGGCGATTCAGAGGTAAACCTCCCAAGTCACTAATAAATGATAGCTGTTGGGCTGTCCAGGATAAGCCTTTTAAACTGTGAAGCCAGCAAATGACAAAGGGTTGATCCTAATTTAACTAGAGATGATTTAAAATAACCTTAATTTTTTTTAAAATAAAAAACTATCCTTTGTACATGGTGTACTGTTGTGGAGACTGCTGGATACCTAGGAAATCCTTGAACATGAAGGACTTGAAAAAGAGAAATATCAGTAAGTTAAAGAAATAGGAACAGTCACACAAGGCCATAATTTTCTAGGTTGTGGAAATAAACTCGGAAGATTTTGTCAAGATAAAGAGAGGCCAGATATGGAGAGATAAATTTGAAAAAAATTAGATCTGTTATTCTAGGAAAAGAGGAACAAAGCGTCAGGGATAGAGTTCTGGGAAGGGGGCTAAGGTGAGAGAGAGAGAGAGAGAGAAATGATAAAACAGACATATCAAAGGAACAAAGTGAGGTGTATCCCTCTTTCTTGACTTTTGAGATCGAGGGCATTCTCAGCAGTACTAAAAGGAGCAGACGAACTCAGAAGAATGAGGTTGAAATACAGGACATCTAGAAAAAAATCATTAGAAAACTGGAGCACAGACAGCAGAAAGCATGATGGCTGTTGAGGATATTACAGACAGTAAGTCTTATTAATGATACATTTGAAAAATTAAGTGATAAAAAGTCAGCTGAAAGAAAATCAAGGCTACTTCCATTGTTCACAGGAGGTCATGAAAGGTATGTCCAAGCTGCAGTTAATAAATAGGATTTGTCTAATAGAACTAGTAGAGTAATGAACATTATAAGAATGGATGTATCAAGTAAGGAAGGCCTTTTTGTCTCTTTCATTATCTCTCTCAAACAACAGCTAGTCTCAGCTGGACTACTTAAAATACTTTCCAGTCTTAAAAGGCCAATAATAATTTCAACAGAGTTTTAAAGCATGTAAAAGAGCAGATTTGCAGTTGTTTTTTGGTTTGGTTTTGTTTTGTGGGTGTTTTGTGTGTGTGTGTATTGCTGTTGGGGTTTTCTTTGAGTGCTTGTTTTTGTTTTTTTCAGAAAAAAAAAACCTTCATTTAAAAGGAATGAAAAGACTAAGGAGTATGAGAAAAGCAAGTGGAATTTAGTCTGGCCAAAGGTTAAATAGACTCAACTTAGAAATAATAAAACAAAAGAAGAGCTACAGATATGAGTGGAAGAAAAAAAGTGTCTATGACCCTCATCAGTAACTACACGCGGACATCTTTGATTGTCAAGAGGTTAAAAACAGATGAAAAGAATTTAGAGCTGTATATACCTATACTTGTACATCTCTGGCAAAGTTAGCCAGTCAGAACACTGCCTTCATTCCTGACAGTAGTAACTTTCCAGAACTACCTGAAGCATTTTGGAACTGCAGTGTTTGTCAGAGAAACAAAATTTTAAAATGCCACCACCACATAATATGTAGGACACAAACCAATCACATTTTATTTTGTTGGAACCCATTCAAATAATCTTGGAAGGATGTGTTTTGATCCAATCATTATGGATAGGATGCTTCCACAATTACAGAGATCAAAACCTGATGCTGAACTTATGGCTGATGTAAATTTGGCAAATGATCAATTCTGTTTCCATGTAAACTAAGCCTGAAGAATTCCAGCAGTCAGTAGTTTTCTTAATGAAGTTTTTGTTGCTCCCTCTCTACCTAGACTACTAATAAACCAAATTTTCTTTTTTTTTTTTTTTTACTTGAACAGAGCTTGGCTTTATATTCCATAATGTACAGATAGCTTGTAATACATACAGACCATCAGATTACTCACCAAACAGAAAGAAAACAAAAAAGCAAAAAACCCACTGCAGCTTTTCAGTGCTGTACAGTATTTCAAACTGTGCTGGATAAGGCTGTGCCAAGGTAAAGAAATAAATACAACATTGAGTCTGATTCAAATAGTCTGATCTTTGTCTATTTTACAACTGAATTATGACTTCTGTCATGGATGAATTTCCAGTTACTTTATGTTAAAAATTTCTGCCCCGCAAAAAGACAATAAAGGAAAAAAAACCCCAGATTAACACTTTGATCAGGAGTCTTTTGAATAGAAAAATAGTAAATACTTCTGTTTCATTCCCTACACCACTCAGTATAGGCTCAGAAGATATCCATCTGTACATGAAATGCATGATGTGAGATGCTGAAGATTCATTGTATACCACACTCCACTTTTTTCAAGAAAGTTTATACACAAGGCATATTAAAAGGCTGTCATCAGTGAGCTCACACTTGGTAAAATTTGAGAAACGCTCATAGAACAGGTTCTGGGGATTTTTATCCCAAGCAAATCATGCACAGATTTCATAAGGAAACTAAAGGGTTTTCACCTATTTTATTACACCCCATGCCGTGCTTGCTTGTGTAATTATGCAGCCAAATTATTTATGTAATTATGCAATTTGGTAAACTAGTCTGACTCCATTGGAAACTCAGTAAGGTTTTGGAGTAAATGATATGCACTCCAGTAAACATACAGAGCTTCCCTTAGTTCTCTTATAAACAAATGAGCCTGAACATAATTTGCTACTGTTCTGCTACTCTAAACGAAGGACAATCAGTCCTTCAGACTGTCAGCTATTTTCCAGATTTGCCCCAAGCCCTTCCTGAAGGAAATCTTTAATGCCTGACATGAGCAAAATCCGTGAACAATGTGACACTATAATCAAAAACAACGGTTAAGAAAGGTAGTAACCAGAAATGTTCCCATACAGAACATTAAATAGAAATGGCTGAACACACTGTTTTTAGGATGATATTAGGAAATTACTTGATAGCAATTGTTGATAACATGTAAGAAACAAGTGTTGGGTATCTTCAAGGTTCCAATATTAGCATGATGTTACAGAGTAACATAAAATGTAAATATGCTGACAAATTTGTAGCTCATGTCACTTGCTAATACCCTGCCATAAGACTTTAAGTCCAGCAAGGACTTGCCATGTATGCAATGCCACCTATGCTATCATAGGAAAGTCATTGTGTGCTGCAAATTCTGTCCCTTCTGCACCATTCTGTCTTTGGGTAAGAAACAAACAAAAAAATCATGTAGTAATATATGATGATGGGTGCCCTTGATAAGGATTGGCTCTAACAATCTAAGAATCAGTAATTTTTATAGAACAGTTGCTTGAAACACTACCCATGGGAAACATCTTCATAAAAGACACATTTCTAGAGCAAGTGCTCATTTTTCAATGTGCAACGTGCAAATAAAAAAGAGCACCATGTTTAAAAAATCCCCGAGAAAGTACTTTTTCACAAAATGTGAAGAACTGGATGCTATGGAGGTAAGCTTTTTAGGCAGATTCAGAAATAACTTACAAATGGGATAGATTAAAAATCCAGGAAGGGGTATTAAACACAGAGTGCATTTGCAACTCTGGCAGAGGAAATCCTTAAGACATGTGCAGACAGATGCAAAGAGGGTAAACCGGATCTACCATTTCATAGTTACCTCATTCTTACATGCTTTTTACACAGGTTTGCTATTTACCACCATTAGAGACTGAAAAATTGATTACATGGATCTCATTCATCTACAGGACCAAATAATATATGCAGAATTCTCTGGTTACAAAACTCGATGCTGCCCTACCTTTAATGCTTCAAATTCAAAATAAGGTCCAGATTTATGCTGTGAACAGGGGAAGAGAAAGGTAAGGAAGCAGAGGAAAGAGAAAAGAGAGGAAAGGAGCAAAAACAGGAAGCATTTCTGAAGGTTTAGCTAAAGACAGGCTTATCCTCAGAGCACAAATGGCATACTGTAGTTTAAGAGATTTTGCATTTTGTCAAGAAGCCTGAGGACAATGCACATCACTGAAGTAGTTCTGAAGACCAGGACACACCCAGGCTTCAGGCAGCTAGAGTAAATAACAACAAGAGAGTGCCTCATTATGCCATGGAGCTCATGAACAACAGACTCGTGAACAACACACAATCAACAGATAAATATTGTCACCATTTAAAATTCTAATTATTTATATTTAATAAAACTTTAGAATTCCTTACCTCAAGCCATTCTGGCTTTTCATCAGGGTTGCTGACGATCTTCCTGAAAAAGGCCTGAATATTCTGATCCTTGACTGCTGGACCAAAAAGTGTTTGTGTGGTTGTATAGAACTTATCATAGTCTATCTCATCTGTATGGGAAGAACAATGTCCACACAGTTTAAAACCAGTAGGCTATAGATCCCTTTCTTATCCACCCTACTTCTGGTTTTATTTCTCATTCAATATCAATAACGTGCAAGTTCCAGCTTCTCACATTTTATTCACTAAAGCATTTGAAAAGAAAAAAGAAGTCTTAATATTTGCTCTTTTCAAAACTACCTAATTTGCAATGCGTGACAGGAAACAGATAAAAGAATAGATAAAAATTCCTCACTTCTGTATTCTTCTCTTCCTTACCATAATTCTGATTTTTTTTTTGAACCTGAATGGTGCATGGGGTAAAGTTTATCCTTTCAAGCAGCAATAGCCACTTGCATTGAGAAAAGCAAAATTTTATCCCCATTATTTACAACTAGCAAGTGTATTTACATAATTCATCGGGTTTGTGCTTTTACAGAAACATTGCATCATGCTGACTTCTATATGGGGCAACTCCACCAATTATATTTTGTGAGTGATCACCATGGCCTTGTAACCTGGTCAGAAATCCTAATAGGAGGAGAAAAGAACTCTCCTAGTGCAATCTCTCTATTTTCTGTAAAGATCAAACAGTTACAGTTAGAACATTGATTTGAGGTCTTTCTTATCGTCTTCTCTCTACGGTATGTTCTCTCCATGTGAAAATTACACTTTTCCATCAGGTTGAATATATCTTACCATCATCTTTAGTATACAAGCCTGAACTCTCCTTGGTCTTCTGGATGATCATTTTTTCAACTAGATTCTGGAATTGCTCCAAAGCATTCTTGAAATCAATCATTTCAAGAGCAGAGCAGCTCTCCTTATCATGATGCTTCTTTCCAGACATCCTTTATTAGGAGAGAGCAAGATAAGAGGGAGAGCTCTTCTTACAGCCAAGACTTGCTTTGTTCTTTAAACTCCCACATGAGTTCACGTGAGATGCAGCTGCATGACAGGTATACCAAACATTACAGAATAAAAAAAAAAAAAAAGACCCTGGCTTAGCGCCTCGAGCTGGCAAACAGTGCAATGAACTGTGGATGTCACAACATCCCATCACATCACAGAATCCTACTCTCTGAGTGCCCCTAGGTCATGAACCAGGATCACTAAATAAACTGGCATGTGAGATTATTTCATTTTATCGCATGTAATTTGTGACAGAAGAGACCTTTAGCTCTACTTTCACCTCTTTTCTGTTAGAGACCAATAAATACCAGCCATTTATTACTACACTGAGCCCAAACTTTGTTCTAAAGTATAATTTGTGGTAAGGTGTCAAGTGTTGATCTTCAGACACAAAAAGATGGAGAATCCAACATGTTTGTTCCAAAGGTTAATTGCACAAACTGTTAAAATTTAAGCCTCTTTGTGTGGCTTATTCTTCCTTTCAGCAGTTCTCGGAATATCTTCACTAATTTAGTTGGTACATTCTCCTACTAGGGACCTTTGTTCCTTGCCTACTTCTCCTTTCCTTTAGGTCTCAGCATAATATTTGTGATTCGTATCCACATTTTTCATCTTTTCAATATCTTTAAGGAATACTGATGCCATGTTACTGAGCTATACCATAATAGGCAAAGGATGAATTTCAGACAATTTGTTAAACTCACTTTTCTGTAGACCACACCGATCAATTTCTTTGTATTGTTCTTTACTACTGATCTCCAGATCCACTTTGCTATTACTTCACACAAGGCTAATGCCAGCTTTACTGGACAAGGCTTTCTTGAATTCCTGAGTGTGGAGTCTCAGCTCTGTGGAGATTCTGTAGTTGAAAGAAAAGGAGAAATTATATTTTGTATTTCCTTATGGCAATCTAGAGGACTGATATCAAACAGACATGTTTCAAGAATATTCAAGTCACTTCTTCAAAGAAAACAAAACAGATAAAGGCAATAGTCTTCACACCAACTCAGAGTATCAGCTGAGCAACATTTTTGAAACATATAGGGAAAGCAACTAATTGGTATTAAACAGAGTTACTAAAAATAATGCATGGAAATATCTCTGCATGAAATAGCTAGTTCTTCAGGG
The DNA here is from genome assembly GCF_017639235.1 of Corvus kubaryi. Classification (NCBI taxonomy): domain Eukaryota; kingdom Metazoa; phylum Chordata; class Aves; order Passeriformes; family Corvidae; genus Corvus; species Corvus kubaryi. Next base: position 47,391,896 of record NW_024582091.1, read on the forward strand.
GAAGAGGTGTCTGATGATATCTACCTAACACAAGCAATCCAACAGCTTGAAATTCTATCATTTCAAGGGGAAGAACACAAAAGTTTCTGGGTAATTCTTCTCTACTGCAATGAGCATTTCTTTTGATTAGAAGAAGGAAGAGTGTGGCAGAGAAAAGCAGCAGTGATGCCTGGAAAAGGGAAGGATAGCTTGAGCATATATTTTTGCTGTTTTCAACAGTAATTCTCAAGGAAACTATTTCCTTTGTGTGTCAAGGTACTCAGTGGCTGGTCAGAGTTGTGGTGTACTTGATATACTGTCTCCAGCTGAATTCTTGCTATGCTGTGCTTCCTGTTGATTAATTTTTCCAGTCTCTGTCATCTAAGCTTGTATGACATCAGGTTATATTCTCATTTCCCAGCAGTAGTTTAAGGTTCATAAAAGGTATTGGCATCCATGACAGAAGGGTTAACAACAGAAAGCTATGTTTTGTTCTCTTGCAAAAACCCATGTGGAAACTTCATGTTATGTACCACAATGAAAACACAAAGAAACCCCAAATGAGGATTCCCTGCTTTCAGTACCAGCTGATTCTGTTGTCTTCAATGTTTAAAATAAAAAAAAAGTACAGTATAATTTAAAATAAGATGTGATGACTGAGTGGACTGAAAAAAAAAAAAGTAGAGAAGATAGGAATTGCTTTAGAAGATAAGCAAAGTCTAAAAGGCAAATCCAATATTTAATTGATGAGTCAGGAAGTCCTTGCATTAGCAGGCTTACAGTAGCATTAACTGAATGAAAAGCATTTCCTTCACTGTCTCCATTACTGATAGTGTGGAAAGCACTGGATATGGAATATGATATAACTGATGTTTATTCAGAAGTTGACTCTCCCAACTCTTACCACATAATCCTATTAGTCTCAATCATTGGAAGCTCTCAGATACAAAGACAATGATATGTACGTCTGTATGGGTGCAAAGAAGAGCTGCAGCAAGTTCATTGCAGGACTGGCACCTCATTTGAAAAATCAGTAATTTTCAATCTTTATCTCAATAACTACAATAATTCTCTGATATTCCATGCAAATTTTAAAATTCTGACCATGTAATTTGTTGGCTCATACAAAATAACCCAAAGCTACTGAAAAAGACAAACAGCAAAAGGTGACAGATCTCCTTTCCTGCCTGTACCAGGCTGCCAGTCACTCTTCCTGGCAGTCTCATGCAGAAGCAAATTCTCCCCAAGTAAAATGATGGTTCAGAACAGCCCAGAGAAAACACAGTGGATCTTACCTGGCCTTAGTTGTCCCTAAAGAGGCTCTGGGACATAAAAGACTTTGTTTCTGACTCTGATTTTGATCTGGATGAAGTCCAGCCCTTTAACAAGGAAAAAAAAAAAAAAATCAGTCCCTGAAGATGCTTTCTTTTGGTAAGCTTACTCATCCTTTGCTATCTCTTCCTTATAAACGTCCCATTAAACCTGGCTGTTTAAGTCAAATCAGGATGGAGCTGCTCTACTTCAGACTGGCTGAACTCTCTGACCAGTATGGAGCTGGGCAAGTAATAAGTTTTAGCATTGTAAAAACTAGATTTCTTCCATGAAAAAGTGTTTAAGGGGCACTTAAACGTTGACATTTACATAAGCTCACTCTTTTTTTCTACTGGCTCAATTTTTCACTTTGCTTTTGATATTAACACCCCACGAGCAGTATTGCACTCCTTGCCATAAAGTGCATCTGCTCCTCTCTGTACTAACAGCAGCTGAAATGACCAAGTGATAGTTTTAGAAACTGTATTTCCTATAAATTATATATTGATTTGTATGTTGGGCTCTGGAAAATGACAACAGAGCAGTGAGTTTGTAAACACTTTCACTTTATGTTTGTCAGACTAACAGGAAGCTGCAGCATAAGTATGAACTACTATGCAAGGTTATTCCTTGGAAAAAAACAGTTTATATCACAAACAAATTTCACAGTGTTATTGTTGCAAAACCTGGTGTTGCTGGTCTCATAATGGCTTTACAATGCTAGTGTTTAGAATTCAGGCTGCCCTATGAGCTGTGTCTGTACAACCAAGGACAGTATGATGTCAGCAGGCACAAGTATATATCACCATTTCTTTTCATCTACTCTGCAAGAAACAAGTGCCACAGAGGCATCAATACGCATCTGCCGCCTGAGCATGTACCACAGTCCTACACAGGCTTGTCTAGCCAAGATGAAGTTCATCTCACCTAACTTAGGCATCTAAAAGTTAGTTATTCAAGTCACCTTATGTGCCAGTCAATAGACACTTCCAGAGAGTGATTCATCTTACTGGTCTTAGGTGCTTAACCTTCAAATGCATCGTTTAGGTGAGATGAATCACACCTGCAGCTAGTACAGCTCTTTGTGCACGTCAGGTATACCAGAGTTCACATCATGGAACAGGCTGCAGCCAACTTCCAACTGCACAACAGATGCTCTGACCGCTCGACATCACCTCCCCGCCTGCTTGGGTCCCCCTCCCCTGCTGAGAACCCCTGTGCTTGCTTCAGTGAACTGTGTCTGGGCCAAGCATTTCTCTCAGCCCAGAATATCTGCACACTCTTGCAACATTTGCACTTTATCTGCTTTATTATTTAGTTTTAGAGTTCACATCCCAATATGGACTAGATTATACACATAGGATTACAAGTTCTGCAAGATGAAGCCCTAGCTTTAAACCTTTGACATTAGGGTTGTGCATTTGGGGTTTTTTTTACTTACATATTGCATTATCAACAAGTGTACATATGTATTAAAAGCCTTGTTTTAATGTCAAGTGGTTGGGAACAGATGAAAGGTTTCTTCTGTCCACAAACTCACCCTTGCTCTGTAGATACACACTGCAGCTACATATAGATACAGTGAATAATCACTTGGCTTTCATCTGCCTTTAAGGCTAAAGAATAGCAAAAACAATGTGTAAGAAAAAAAATTGCCAGGAGAACACTGTAAAAAATAAAAAAGCTGAAGCCAGGTAGCCAGAGTTTTTGGGAACTTTGGTTTGGTTTGGTTTTCAGTGACCTGCATTCTGGCTCTATACCATGTCCTTTGAAATAGTAAGTTTATAAAGTTCAAAACATGCAGCAAAACCCCAGCACTACCTGACTCCTAAACCAGATGTATTTAATAGGGACAAAAGCTTGACTTTCCTGTTTACTCTCTGCTTGTCAGGAAAGATGGGAAAGAGCCTGTGACTTTAAAGGCACACTAGTACAAGACAGAGAACAAAGAAAATGAGTGGAAGCAACACATAACTTAGTGAACAAGAAACAAATACCTATTTTGTCTCTTGAATGCCTTAAAGCATTCTTTTTCCTTAAAGCATTCTTTTTCCACCCTACAATGTTCTCACTGCAGAAGCCTTTTTAATGGTGCAGTTAGACCATTGTACTGGGAGTCATGGTTAGTGGTTCTATTTCTACCAAACCTTAGAGAGTAGCAGCGACTTTTGACAGTTTTACTCTGCTTCAGATTCTTCAGCTCTAACATGTGACACTTGATCTCCGGTGTGCTGAAACATTTCAAATTACTAAATACTAAAAACTTTTGAAGACAGTCCCAGGCATCTGCAAACTTTCCAGCTGTGAATTATTAGTTCCAAGTCTGGCTTTTAAGGTTTGCCTTATGCATATGTTGGCCACCTGAAAATTTACTGCCAATGCATTCTTCCACCCCATGTGAATTGTGCATAACAGACAACATGTTAATAGGACTGCTGCAGAAGAGATCTAGGAAGTTGTTGGGAGTTTCAGAGACTGTTTCTGTAGTACAGGACTGGGGACCTTCTATTCCTGCCCCTTGTTGTATTTTTTTAATCCCATGAGCTCAGCTATATACATGCTTAGTACTTTGACGCAATTCTAGTAAGTCACACAAATATACTTTTACTAATGGGTTCTGGTCTATCCTATTATGCAACAGTAAAAGCAAAGGTAAAATCCTTTTTTCAGCAGAAAAGGATTGACTAAAGAATTAGATTATTAAAGCCATAGCTGCATTTTTCTAGACTGAGTTAGGCAAAACAGAAGCTGGACAAGAATTGGGTCAGGGGTTCTGTTACCAGCTTTGCCTTTGACCTGATGATACAATAAAAGAGCATTTCTTTTTGTTGGGCCTCATATGAGAAGTGACATTGCATGGAAGACAAATGGAACTCTGCTCATGAAGTATCCAAGACCACCTGAATAACATTTGCAATTTGACAGTATTAATAATGTGACCATTGCAAATAAAGCATTGAAGAGATTGCACATTTATGGATCTATTTAGTTGTGCTGCAAAAAAGCCCAAACCAGGAATTCTGAGATATGATCTTTGTAAAATGCAAGTTATGGGTTCTCTTGTGTTCTATAAATTCAAAGACATTGAGAGAGTATTTCTGACAGGTGCTGTAGTGAAATACCTCTTAGAAACCCTAAGTATATAATGGAATCTGCCAATGGACAGTATGTCGTCTGGCATGTACTACTCACTAAATTACATTTTCCCCCTGTTCTTCTTACCACCTCTTCTCTCATTTTGCAGGGACAAAAATATACACAATTTAAGATCTTCCTTTAGAGGCAGAAGATAGAGATGTCTTGTTCTTAATGAGGTGTAGTATTAATTTGGTCCAGTCATTGTTAGACTTTTAGAATGCAGTGAGTGTCCTAAATGAACCCATGACTGTGCACTGACATAGTATTTTTGCACATGGTCTGTCATGCACAGGTAAATCTCTTTCGTGTATGAGAAAAGACAAAGTTATGCCTTTCCTAAAACCCATGCTCAAGTACTGTGGTCTATTACTGGAAATTCTGGAAGGTCATGTGTTCTGTAAACAAAGCTTTTATGGTAAAAAACATATAATTGATTTGAGAAAGGAAGCTGCTCCTTCCTTTATAATGAGAAAAACCCTGAAGGCCAGTGCTGAATAAACAGACTGAACTTGCTTTTTGAAGTAAGTTTCAATTACTGATTCCATGCTATTTATGGGATTTAACAACATGGATTGTAAATAAAGTTAACATTGATAAGAATAGTTACTTTAATCAGCATTTTATTTTTCTGACCTATGACTTTATTCCTACTGCCTTGTATTACACCAGTAATTTGTCATATAAGATTTATTGCCGTGAGAAGCCCATAATTTGCACATAGCTGTGTTTTGAAAGACATCAAACCAACCTCAGCTGTCCATGTTTTCAGTCGCAGTTCACCCTTAGTCTAGACCATTTAATACCACTGCGTATAAGAAAAAAAAAAGTTATTTTTTGATAAGACATGTATGCATTAAAATTCTGTTGCTTTCACAGCTGATTTTTGTTTTTAAAAACTAAAGTAAGAATAGACCTACACTGAAAGTCTTCTTTGGGCCCTTATGAAGGCTGTCACATATCAGCACATATTAAAGCAAACAAATTAGGTCTTCCTGCTGGAAGGAAAACTGATGCTTGGTCTGGCAAGGTGTTTTGAGTGTAGAACCATGATGAGCAAAATTCCCTATGAAACACTCAGGAGTGGGTTGGGTTTGGAGACAGTACAGCCACCTAACATAGCTGGGGCTCAGGGCAACACCGTGACTAACGCCAGCTAAAGCTGTACACAGGCTGCTAGGGCACTCCTGTACAACAAACACTGGACACAAAGGTATAAAAATAGATGACTTCACGGTGGAAACCGTGGTGTCTTACTTGCCCCATGGCTGACAAAGCGTTCACTCGCACCACAGGTTTGCCCGGGCCATGACGCTGCTGGTCGCTTTGTGGGGTTCCAACTCCTAGGGCCAAGCTGTAAGCACTGCGGGGAACCTCCTGAGAAAGACGCTATCGCCATAATAGGAGTTTTCATTGGCAGGACATCTGGGGAAGAAGCCTAAATATCGGTTCTACCTTTTCCCGGAGCTGGCCACAGAGCAGGTCTGCCCAAACGCGGCCCCCGTGAGGGAAGCGCTGCTGACGGCAGCCGTGGCCCAGACAAAGCGCACAAAGGATTTTTAAGGAAGAGGAGACAACAACCACACGCCCGCCACAAACGTGCTGCTCACCGCGGTAAGAGGACGAGACGAGCTGCTCGTTCAGAAGGAGCCACACCCGGGCCCGCCCCGGGGCAGGCGAGGGCGAAGCCACTCGAGGGCGCGCCCTCCGTGGGCGGGAAGGTAGCGGGGACTCCTCCTCCTCCTCCTGCCCAGAGCATCGGTGTGCGATGGGGCTGGGAGCGGGCCGGGAGGCTTAGCCCTGCTCTGGCCGGGAGCCATGCCCGCGGGGAACGGCACGGGCACCTCCAGCCGCCTGGAGCCCGCGGCCCCCGAGCAGGAGGTGCCGGGCGAGCGGCCTCTCTTCAGCGCCGGCACCTACGAGCTGCTGGCGCTGCTGGTCGCCACCATCGGCATGCTGGGCTTGTGCAACAACTTGCTAGTGCTGGTGCTCTACTATAAGTTCAAGCGGCTCCGCACGCCCACCAACCTCTTCCTCGTCAACATCAGTCTCAGCGACCTGCTGGTGTCGGTCTTCGGCGTGAGCCTTACCTTCATGTCCTGCCTGAGGAGCCGCTGGGTGTGGGATGCGGCCGGCTGCGTCTGGGACGGCTTCAGCAGCAGCCTCTTCGGTGGGTGCCGGGGCCGCGGGCGCCGCCTGTCCCTCCCTGTCCTGCTGGCTTCCTCCCCGCCCGCTTGTACCGCGGTGTCGCGCCCCGTTCCCGCTTCCCAACCGCCCCAACTGCCCCGTCCCGCTCCCTTGCCGGCCCCAACCGCCCTGTGCCCGCTTCCCAACCGCCGCATCCCTGCCTCTCCCGCGGGGCGCTCCGGCCGGGGGCTTCACTCGCCGCCCTGGCGGGGCGGGACCGGGCGCTTTTTGGTAAAAAAAGCGACAGTGCTGGAGAAAACGACCCGGAGCAAAAAAAAGAAATTCTTCGAGAATCAGTTTCTAGACCTCCAGCCCTTGCCGGTGTAACGGGACACTTAGGGAAAACGGCAGCAGCACTGTTAGAAGGGGTCTCGAGTTGACCGAGTGATGCGCAGAATTCATGAGCATAAACGACTCTGTTCTATAGGAGGAAGCGCTGCAATGCGTGGATAAGGAGCACGTATGACTCGGGGTGCAGGGTCAGCAGTGTCCCGCCTCCATGGAACAGGTGGAAAGCTGCTCCCCAGCAGCCTTCCCAGTGTCCCGACTTGTCTGTTTATAAAGCTATGTAGTGTGTGGCAGTGGCTTCAATTTCCTTGTCCATATGTGAAATTCGGGTACCATCTTTCAGTCATAACAGTGTCACACAGTTGGGCTTTGGGAAACCACTGATTCCCGTGAAGTTTTAGCACTGCAGAAGGAGTACTTACGCTATTTCTGTTTTCAAAACCTAGAAGCTCTTCACTGGTTTCCTCCCTTCTTCTTTTGCAGAAGTCTGCAGAAGAATAGGTTGCAGTCCAGCTATGCACATGGAGCCTGTTAAAAGGAATATGGCTTTTTGTTTACTGGTAAATGATGCTGCAAAAGAACAGGGTTGTGTTTCTAATGGTGAAGTAAATGTTTGGCTAGTCAGAAAAATCTAAAGCTCATGTCAGATACTGCTTTTTCTGGCAGAGGTGTATAAATTAGAGGTGGATCACACCGTACCCATGGGATGTGTATGCACTGAAAATTGGCTCTAAGGCGACACATTAAAGTCTTCAATAAGCTTTGTAGCTTTCCTGCACACATAATCTTTGTTTCACATGGCACTGTAGTCTGCCTTTTGTGGGCTACTGGGCAAAGATGCGTGGTTGCTCATGTTTGATTTGACTGCTGCTGTGTAGTCCAGCAAAAATCTTATGTCTTGAAAGTTATGGTGGGTGCAGGATGTAGTTAATAGTTTGTGCAGGGTTTGGTACTAGATGATTTCTGCAGTCAACAGCTCTCAGACTTTTGTGTAGCTGTTGTTGTCAGGGAAAGTACTAGAGAACCTCACTAGCATAAGGTTGTCTCCATCACTCAGCCTGTTCAAATTCTTGCAAAACTCAAGTGTCTGCCTCACAGATGCTGCCACACAACTGAACGTTAATCTTACACAGGGGACATAAAGTACAGTTCTGTTCCTACCTTTATCTTTTATATGTTATTATTTTTGATGGAGGCATTTTCCATATAGGTTCAAAAAATAAGATACATAGTAAGAGTAAAAAAAACCAGACTATAATAATCTTGTACCATCTTCTGAAATAGTAGAAATAGAAAGAATGAGGTATATAAATTGGCAAGGAAATTGCTTGATCACGTGACTTTTAATTTCTGTTTATTTTTAGGTGTGCTATGTAATTTGTTACTATAAATATATTCAGTGTTGATGCTTTCCTGCATCCCTCTATTTAAGAAATTTTCCGAAGAAATGTAGGCAAATTCATGGGCCTTATCTAGAGAGTAGTCAAGTTAGCATCAGTGGTTTGTAAAATTACATCTTCCTGTACTTGGTCACGCTATGTTCCTTTTCCATAATGTGTTTCATTGGGAAGAATTTTTTTATTACTATTATTATTAGAAAAGTGTGTGTTTGTGTGTAGTTGATCATATGGAAGTGGAGAGTAAATGCACAACTTAATGTTCAGGAGTGGTGCCTGAGTTTACCTTTTTCAACTGGCATGTAAAATAATAGAAAATATTTAATGTAGCTATTATAATTGAATGCTAATCTGATAAAGTGATGTCTAATTTTAACTTCCACAGCACTGTTTTCATACTATAATCTAGAAATAGAGAGATTGTTCTGTCCTGTTTTTGAAGATAAGTGGTTCCCCACCTGCATAGGAAAGCAGGGGCATGTCAATGCTGGGGAAAAAAAAGTATAAATGATGCCCTGCAGGTAGCATCATACTCTGCTTGCCATCTGGATTATTGCTACCATGGCTTCTATTTTCATTTTGTAATGTGTCTATGAAAAAAAAAGTAATTCGAAGGTTTTTTGTTTGTGTTTTTCTGTTTGGTAAATTTTTGTTGTTGTTTGGGGTTAGGTATTTTGGTTGGATTTTTTGTGGGTTTTTTTCTTTTTTTCTATTTTGGGGGGGGGGATTTTTTGGTGGGTTTTTTGGTTTTGTTTTTGCTTGCTTGTTTGTTTTTGGGTTTTTTTTCCCCCCAGTAGTGGTGAAGATACTGATTGAAGATTTCATTCAGAGTAACCAGGTATTATCTTAATGAATATACTTCTCTTGTATATAACAGACCAAGTCACCTATTATCTTGAGGTGATGGTAGTAGGAAAAGTACTGTAATGGAAGTCTTATGTGTGTATTACCTACAAGTGTTTCTCCAAGCATAACACTCTCCCCAGGAACTTTTGGGAGTACGAAGTACACTCATTGATCAGAAGACATACAAAATTGACATCTTTGAAAAGTGAAATTCTTATTAACTAAGCAGAGTACTTACAGCTTTGCAGTGTTCAATTGCTCAATAAGCCACAGTGACATAATAAAGATATTTCCAGAATAAAGTGGTGGTAGCTCTGATACCATGGATATGGAGTCTATGAAACCACAACAGATCATGTGAAATTACTTTAGTGGTGTGGATATGTCCTGGGGTTGGACCCAGTCTAGCTCATTTCATGTCAGATGACCAAAACCTCTTTATTTACAGCTTTGTGATTTCATGTTTGGGTATAAACTTGGACATTGCTACGTGAGCTTTCTGTGCCAGCCCTTCAAGTCTGAAGGCTGTCAGTCTTACTTTCCATCCTTATGCCTCTTTTTTAATTGGAAGAACAGCCCCTAAGACCCAATACTTGGTGTAAGTTGTTCTCTGCATGTGTTGACTTATAAATGAGAGGTTCCCCTGACAGTGGACAAGTTTGGGACAAAATATTAAATCTGCCTTTTTATTTATTTTTTTTTTTTTTAACATAGGATTTTCACTTCAAATTCAGAGCTAATTCTCAATGCATTTTAAAAATCAGATTCTTTCTAGTTACTGTAGTTAATCAGGAATCACTTTGAAAATCATGATCAAGCAGCTTCATTTTAAATCTTCACGTGTTGTTACAAGGTTTTTCCTCGTACTGTTTTGAAACTGAGATCAAGGTCTTTCTGTGTTCCTCTTAAGGATTTCAATATGATTAAATAAATAGGTGACATTTATGCTTAAAATAAACCAGTAGCATCTGTATTTTCAGAAGCCTTCATTACATAATAATGACAACTTCTTTTCCCTCTCACAGATATGAGGGCACTCTCTACACTTCTAATAATTTTGCATTGAAGAATTGAGCATTTTCTTTGTAAGAGTGCTTCTCATTTTGCCAGCCAGTTGGAGGCATGTTAAGATCCAGAACTTAGACACTGTAAGCAGATGTTCATGGTGTGAAACTTTTAAGTTGAGAAGATGGCAGCAGAACTACAGATGGTCTGTCCAGGAATAAATGGCTGGTTTTTGTGTTCCTCACAATAGTCTACTTTTGCATTATCATAACTTTATCATGAGACAAACCCATGTAGTAATATCTGCTCTTGAGTTGCATTGCACAGCTCAGAACCTGAGGTTTGTGCTACTGCCTAAGTTTTCTGTGACTTGGAAGATTTTTTTTGAGCCTTTAGAAGGTGCAGAGACCTGCTTGCTACAGTGCAAAATTGATCCTTTTGGCTACTGAACATCTGTCCTTGTCACACAAATAACAGTCCCTATTTTCTTTAACTCCTTAGAGTCTGAAGTCAAGATACTGTTTAGGTACATATGTCTCCATAGCAGAGGCCGCAAGAAGGGCTTTTTTTCTCTACTACAAAGCCATTCTTAGCACCTCATATATTAGTGTAGGGAAAATGACATGAATGATTACCTGACGAGTCTTAGTCTAAGCTTTCATGACGTCATTGTCTGTCTTAGACAATAATCCCCACCTAATTTTGTTTCACTGAGTTCCAGTGTTTATTTTGTAACAGGTGATGTATCCTGATGTGATATGGCAGCTGCTTCAATTAAGTGATGTATTTATACCAGGAGGGTCACCTTTCTATGGAGGTGTGCAGTCAACTCTATGCTGGTCCTACTGCGTCTGCCACCCTGTCTTTATGTAAAAAGCTTCTCTTTCCCTGTCTGTAGTCAACCAAGCACTAAGTAGTAGAGATCTGTGTAATCTCTTTATCTGATTTAGTAATAAAACTCCTATTTGGGAGGTGTGCTCTCTATCACTGACAGCATAGCTTTTTGGTTATAATTTCTAGAGAGGACAGCTGACAGCTAAACATACACAAAAGTCTTGGTTAGCAGACACAGATAATTTCTTTCTTCAGGTAAGAGGGTAATTGTGAAATACAGGGTCAGGATGTCATGATCTTTATGTGTATCTGCTGGCTTCTCACAGATATGCAAGGGTTTTTTTTAAATGATGGTAACTGTCATAACTTGATGTGCACAAGAGAAATTTGTGTACTGCTCACCCCCAGGCAGTGGATGTCTGCTTTAATGCCTTCTGTACATAGAAATAGGCCCTGAGGGTTTTGAGGTAAGCTAGTCTTATCACGTGGAGCGTACACACATAACCCCCGAGCATAAAGCACTTCAGCTACAAGTAATGGTAGCTAAACCATTGGCCAGTACTGGTGTTCTAACACTTTCTGATAAATTTCATTGTGCAAAGGAAGAAAGGAGTGGAAAAACTGGTTTATTACAGGAATGATCTCGAGGAACAGGAACCAAAGTTGTTTATCTGAGGCAGTTTCTTGACAGAAGGTTGCATAGTAAGGGTATACTCTGGGGTAGGCTTTATATTATTAAACCTTGTTTGTGATTGAAAGGCTACTCTTACTGAAGTGCGATTAGAGACCTCTGTCTGTTACTAACTGCAAGCTGTTTTTGTAAGGATAAAAAAACACTGCCAGATTTTAATGTAAAATTAAAAGTATTATGTCCCTTCTGGACAAATTACCATTGGTATACAGCAGCTAGATCTTGATGAGCTACCAAACCAGTGTTGATATCCGGGTGTATACTCCATTCAAGTAACATGAAATAGAGCATGGGAAAAATTGTAAGAGCTTTACAGACTGTACTTTCCTGTGAAAAGCTTCTGTGTGTACAGCTGAGGTTCTTTTATTTGTTTGTTTCAATGCAAGCTGATACCACCACCACACCCACCAAATACTGAAGTAAGGGTTAATTGCTTGAAAGTGTCTTGTGGACCTGGCTTCAGTTACACCCTGTTCATCTAAGGGTCTTCCCTGCACAGAGGCAGAGTGATGTGCTGTGCATTACCCTCTTGCATTACCCATGTATGTTATATGCCCTGATTTAATCTCGCTAAAAGTGTTTTCTATTGTTACTCAGCAGATAGTTTTAGGATCTTGTGTTACAAATAGCTGGAGGCTCAATCAACATGCTTTCAGCTTTAGCTTTTTTTTTTCCTCCAGAGTGAGTTAATCACTTGGAGTATTGAATCTGGAAGAGATGATTTATTTCACCATAATTTTATAGGACAGCTGCATATAAAATATAGTTGAAGTCTATTATGTCCAAGAGAAGTGATTTTTCCCCTGCCTAGATTTGAATGCAGATATTAAAATTGCTTGAAAAATTAGAAATGATGCATAGCTGGTGCTTAAAACTTACTGTAGTGCCTAACTGCTGAATTCAAATAGACTGGTTATGTATTTTTTAGTTCAAAACTGGAGAGTGAAACAGCATCTTTTCTTTCCATGGACAAGGAAGTTGCTTCTACTAAATTGCTGCTGTCTAGCTTTTCAGATGTGAAAAGAGGTGAGGAGGGGTTGCAGAAGGGTGGCTTTCTTCTGTGATTAGGTATACAAAATAGTTATTCAGCACTTGCATGTAGGGCAAGGATTAATTGATACAGAAAATAATATGTCCTTTGACAGAAGCCACGGTCTGTCTCAGAATTGGGTCTTACTTGCTACATTATGCTGTAGTTGCTCTATAGCAATTCTCAGTCTTTGGCAATATTTGATACCACCTCTGACCAAATTATAGGCCATGTTTGGGTCAGGGACTCAATATGAAAATAAGGTGTATCTTGCATGGAGAGGGCAGAAGCTGTTGTGATTATTCAAACTCGGTTAACACTTCAGTTCTGAAGGCACCACAATATTTTTCTTCTAATTAAGGATTATAAAGTCAGAATATACACATTGTATGGTACAATGCAGTATGGCTTAGCTGTGTTTTGCAGGCTCTGTGTTGACATACACTATGTAGCTTGAAGTATTTAATGATTTATCCAGAACTAGTATGTCTCCTTGAAAAGCTCTGAATACAGAAGAAATAATTATCACATATGATACATGATGAAATCTACACTAAAGGCAGTATTTTGGCAGAAAAACAAGACAAAATGGCAAAAATGAGGATTTTCCTAGTAGACATTCCTAAGTAACAAGAAGTAGCTTGTCACTGCTCTCTGATTCTGTGCAGCTGGCTACTGGAGAAGAAGAGGAGTTGCAACACAGAATTGCAAGCTAGTGGCTTAAACAAGAAGACACTTCAGTTTTGCTACATTTATCTGCAGGTTAAATGGGAATGACCCCATTTGTGCTAGGGTAATTGCCCAGGCTTAAATCAGAGCTAAAACTAGCATCATTTCCTAAACACAGAGAGTGTTTATGTTTATAATCAGCACTTACAGATAGGGGTATTCACTGAGATGAAAATCTATATGTCAGACATGACACTGTAAACACTGGGAATAAAATCTTTCTGAAAGAGTTAGAGTGGTTTTCTGGTAGAGTAAATCAACCCTCAGAACTTTGGGTCTTAGCCTCGAATCAAAATATGTAGATCTCCAGTACCTCAAGAAGCATAACAAAATTTGTTTCAGATAAAAGGTAAAAATTGGTTTGAAATGCACATTTTTGCTAAGAGGGAGCTAATATCCAAAAAATAAACATAATGTCTTTCTGTAACAGATTTGGTTTTTTAATCGGCACATATTTCATCATATTAAAATATGCAACTCAGAATTAAATCTAATAATTTCCAGAAAAGCTCCTAGAGAGGAGCGGGGGCAGGGAAGGAAGTAAAATTCATAGCTTTCCTCTGTACTAGACTACAGAAACTGAATGATACATAGAAAATGGAGCCATATGCGTGCATAAATCATATATATATTATGCTGTGACCTGCAGTTCCTGCCTCATGTCTGCCTGCTACCAGACATGCCTTGAATACCAACAGAAGAGGGATTTGCATTTTGTTGCATACTGTCCAACAGGCTGTCCAAGGTCCCCTTTACAGTTCAGGGAGGAAAATTCAAGTATGTCTTTGAAGAACAGTGGTTTCAGACTGAAAGGGGCTTTACAGAACATTGTTCAAGTATCTATGTGCACATACTGATTTTTAGAGATATTGAGCATCTAATGCCTTCCTTGAGAGTGTCAAGGACTCAGTAAATTATTGCTTCTGAGCACCTGTACTTTCAGTCAAGCATGCATGCTTTTGATTACTTTGTCATGGCTAGAATTCAGCACTCATAAAAGGGATGGGGAAGTATTAAGACCACACAGGGACATTAGTCATTGAACACCATTCAATGAGGGAAGGTGGTAAGGAGCAAAAGGTTGATTTAGGTATTCTGACTCATCATCCTGAGGAGCTGCTCTTTCTCTCCATGATCAGACAAAGCTGCAATGCTCTATAAGCAAACTGAGCCTTTAGTTGAGTGATGTGGATTTTCCACAATAAACGTGCCTGTGGATGACTATCATAACTGTCAGGTAAAATTCTGTAATTCCTAATCTTTGGGTAAGGGAAATGGAAGGGGAACTTGTTGCCTTACCTTGTGTTCAGGAAGTAGACCACATTTGCTTGAATAAAGCACTTCCCTGAGCCAGTGTAAGTGTAGAATAGTACCTGTAAAATCCTGTAGTCATTTTCTAATGCCTGCAAATACTTTGCTTAGATCCACATTGTTCAATGTATTTTCAGCATGTTAGGTTACAAAAAAGGGCATGAAGGACTACTGTTCAACTTCATTAAAAAAAAAAATCCCAATAAACCCACCAACAAACCCAACCTTAGGTCTTTGGAAACCTTCTGGCCCACATTTGCTAGTGCAATTTCAAGCTATGAAAGTGAAATTCTACAGCAACCATTTGTACAAGGAAAAAACCCCACAAAACTAAATGTGAAAGGTTACTGCATGTCCAACTATATCTACATCTTTTTGTGATGAAGGTTTAAAGATGACTAGAAAAAAGCACATAAAAAAATAAAAATTGTTTCATTTTAAAGAGATATATGGAAGAGTGTGGCGTGTTTTCTTTTAGAGTGGGAAATTCTCTTAATCAAGAAAGTGTTCTAAGCTCATCACATATAAAAAGGGAAATCTTTAATAACTGCAGCATAAAGTAACTTTCTTAGAATCCTAAAGGATATCCTACTGTGAGATACTTGGTTAATAATAAACTTCTTTTGCTGTTGAATACCTTGACGGAGAGGCTATGTGTTGCTCTAGATTTTGTTACTCTTTAGTTGCCTTCCTAAAATCCATGTTGCTGGTTCTTCTGTGCTGTTGTTAATTTGTCTTCATTAAATGTTTATCCTTTTTTCAAAGTGAGATCAGGTTTTTGCTGAATAAAAAATAATGGTTATTCTCTCTTTGGTAGTGAAATCTGCACAGTTAACCTTCTTACAGCTGTATAAGTGCACATTATGGCACATATGAATGTACTTGGAGAAATTAAATGCTCTGCATATGCATGAAAAAATACTTGTGCTTTGTATTAGATAAAATCTATACAGATTTAGACACAGGTATCTGTATAATCTCACAGAATGCTGTGAATTGTTGTTTATGAGCTTGATGACTGAATCATAACAGATTTCAGGGGTCTGGCAGTTGCCTTGATGCCTTTTCCTGGCATTTCCTCTTAAAATCAAGAGTCAAACACGGTTAGAAGGAAAAACGGGATTTTACCTGTGTATTTTTTTTAAGGATCCTTAGGTGCACCATGTCCAGGTGGAAAGCGCTGAAATGCACCCTGCAATGCCCACACACAATAGATCTGGTATATCATTATAGGTCTTACTAATTAGCATATCTATCAAAAATTCCCCAATGAGAGGCTCAAGTGAGCCCCCCCCCGAGGAGCCTTCCCCTGGATGGTTCTATCTTAGTTTACAGAATGTGTTCTGGAGAGGACCTTGGGGTCTGGGGCACACTGATCCCTAGCTACGAAGCTTCTAAAATGTTTAATCTCTTAGTTTGACGAACAAGTCCAAAAATGTAGACAAAAAACCACTAAGAATACAGAAGTTATAAAAAAGGTATAAAAGAAAAGGCAAAAAATCATCATGGCATCAGCCTGATGGGTAATTTGGTTTTTGATCATCAAGTGTTACAGACCATTGAAACAGAAATCCTTATATTCTAATCAAGACAGAATTGCCTCGACTTCACGAAATTATAGAAGTGTCTGGATAGGATAATACTGAGAGCTGAAGATAATGTGATTTCTGTCATAACATGTTAGTAATTGTGTACTCTGAGGTGGACAGAAAAGGAAGAGAGTGAATAAATAAACAAGGATTGATATTTTTATGAAAGCAGCACGATAGAAAAGGACACTCAAAATAACTGAATGTCTTTCAGATGGGACACCTTCAGCAATGTAATGCATTGCCTTCCTGGTTCTTTTTGGAATGCAAAGACTTCCAGAATGTCTTGAAATAAATTGGAATTATTCTATTTGTTTTGTACATATTAAAGGTGCACATCTATGCTTTCATTTGCCGAAGGCTTTCTTTAATTTCAGTCTCAGCTCTCAATTCTAAGTTTCTAAGAGATTTTTTTATTGCTGATTATCTCAGTTTTAGATGATAGCTTTTTCTTTTATAAACCCTAAACAACAACAGCCAAAAGAAACCACAAACCCCAAAGGAATGCGTAACAACAAACCCTACAACTGCCAGCAGAAAAAACCCCAAACCTTGGACCATGATATCTCACTTAATGAAGTAATGTTTGGGAAGAAGTATTGGCTTGGTCTCTTTTTTTACCTTGTCCCACTTCTTAGCCATTGTACATCATGGATCAGACATCAGCTTCTTCCTCTGAGTAGTTTGAAGTTGGTGATTCTGTTTGGCTTAATAGTTAGTGAGTAATGCACTGTCACCCAAAAATCTTACTGAGATTAAATTCATAATATGAGCTAGGTAATTTTGAATTAACCTGCTAACAAAGGAAACATTTTTCAAGAGGCGTTCAGTCCAATTTACAGTATTTGTGAATAATTTGATTTTCATTATCTTTTTTTACAGGAATTGTTTCAATTATGACTCTCACTGCTCTTGCCTATGAACGCTACATTCGAGTGGTCCATGCGAAGGTGATTGACTTCTCTTGGTCTTGGCGGGCTATCACATACATCTGGCTGTACTCACTAGCCTGGACTGGAGCGCCTCTTTTGGGCTGGAACAGATACACACTGGAAATTCATGGATTAGGTTGTTCGGTGGACTGGAAGTCAAAAGACCCTTATGATACCTCCTTTGTGCTCCTTTTTTTCCTTGGCTGTCTAGTAGCACCTGTTGGGATCATGGCCTATTGCTATGGTCATATTCTGCATGCAGTAAGAATGGTAAGTTAGTTCAAATAAGACTTCCCTTAATGTAATACTATCAGTGAAAAGTATTGAAGCTGTAAATTTGCACTCTTACTTCCCATTCAAACTTCTGAATGTTTGATGTTCATCTATGCCAGGTACCACTAGAAAGGTTGTAGGGTTGGGAGAGAACCAGCCTAGAGCTACCGAGGTCTATTTGTTATGTGGTTTTACTGGGAGGAAGTAGGGAACTGCTTATGCTTACTAATCCACATCAGATCCCCACCTGAAAATTCAGTTCAAATCCTTAGTATGAAAAAGCGTTACTGATTCATATTCTGTGGGTAGTTAGTCTGGACTCATTCAAGTTTATGGTCAACAGTATTGGCACAACAGATAATTTGTGGAGTATGTTCATGTGCATGTCTTATCTTTTCCTTATTTTATGACTGAGGTAACATGGCAACCTGCTGCCTAGTATTCTGCTTTAGAGATTTCATAATTTTAGAGTAAAAAACTATGTGGCAAAGCAGTACAGAGAAATCTATTTATGAAATTTTCTTTTCTCTAAATATTTCTGATGACACAAATCTACAGGATTGTCTGAGTAGTCAGATAAAGGACCACTAATGTAAACTGAAATTGCTTATGCCAGTAGCTGAGCACAAGTTATTTTTCTAAAATGCTTATAACTGCAGCGTGCTTTGTTACATCTGCAGCATGATTTGTTGTTTTCTAGTAGATTGGCTATTCTGTGTTTTCTCAGCTTGTATTTTTACACTTAATGTAGAGAATAAGAGTCTGAGAAACATGATGTAAACTTCCAGAAGATTGTGGTTTATAAGATAAGGTGTATGGTGTCTGTGCCTTAAACTAAAAGAGTGAATCAGTTACTTATAAATAAATGTAGAACTATTCAGGTTCAAGTAAAACAAAAACCTATTTTATTTTACGATCTTTTTTCCTCTACAGCTTCGCTGTGTAGAAGATTTCCAGACGGTTCAAGTCATCAAGCTTCTAAAATATGAGAAGAAGGTGGCTAAAATGTGTTTCTTGATGATCTCCACGTTCCTTATTTGTTGGATGCCCTATGCAGTGGTCTCCCTCTTGATAACGTATGGCTATAGCAACCTTGTAACTCCAACAGTAGCTATCATCCCATCTTTCTTTGCCAAGTCAAGCACTGCTTATAATCCAGTTATCTATATCTTCATGAGTAGAAAGGTAGGTACATGAAAGGTTTTCTTGTTTGAATTATTAGTAGCCAGTATCACAGTTGTGGAATTTAGGTCTGATATCCTTTAATCTGAAAAATTATTTAAAAATTTGAACATCTAGGGTAAATGATGACAATGTAGAAGAAGTAGAGTCCATGATGGTGCTTAAATACCACCAGATTAGGAATTTAATTTGCTTATATGTGAATTTAAACATTTAACTTGCATGAAAGGGACAGGAAAGAGTGTCAGAATTCAAATGTCTGCTTTTGACAGTTTACCCATGAAATGGACTGCAACTAGAAGACCTCATCTGAATCACTCCCTTACCACAGTAGAACTCCATCAGAGAAAATTTAGAATAATGAGTGTCTGGGTTTTAGCAATAAAAAATCTTGCCTCTGACTTCTGTGTTATAGCAACACAAGGACTGAAATTGGAAGTGTAACATGCACATTGTAAACTTCTGAAACCAAGGTAGTATAAAGACATCTGGTGTTTAATAGAATCCCTTGACAAAGGGTAAAAAAACTGAATGATTGCTGGAGGGATTCTCTTGGGTTTTCCTTACCTTTAAGCTCATTATATATGAGATGGAATTTTCTGTGGTTTCCTACACTGGCTTGCAGTTGCTGGGCAGCAGCCTGGGCCAGCCAGCAGCCTGTAGGGACAAGGCAGCCAAGTCAGTGGGTCCAATCAGCCACGTGGGCAGCCAAGCAAAGGCTGCAGTGCAGCTCAGCTCAGGACCAAGGGCAAGGGGGAGCTTCAATGCTTTCCTGAGTAAAAGCAGGAGGCCTCTAATGTGGCATCTAGCAGTTTCTTCCCCCACAGCTCATTTCACAGCAGAATGATCCACAGTTACACAGCTGCACAATATCAGAGTTGTCCTGGATATGGGAAGCTAGCAACAGTCATGTTCAAAAAGACTTTTTCAACAGAGTGGCTTTTTAAATACATTGGCACTGACTCTGTACCTAGTTGTCAGGCTGAGTAGTATATCTAAAAACATTTCGTGGGTTCTGATACCCAGCAGCAAATCAAACCGGTACCAGGTGTAATGCCAGTAAAGATACAGCCAGGATAAGAATCAATCATCTGAACACACTTATTGGAGATGCATTGTGAAGTATTTTTCTCTTGCCTCTAATTCCAGATTAGAACCAAAATTTTAGTATTTTTTCTTAATTTTTTAGGGTTATTTTGCCCTCAGAAGGAATCCTAAAATGGGTTCTCTATAATAGCCTTCCTTTATCTGCTCTGTTCTAACATGCTTGTACTTTCTAACTTCTGCACTACTCCGAGGTAGACCATTACCTCTGGAGTTGTCAAGGCTTCCACATGACCATTCTTTTGCACCAGATTATCTTTTTCTGAGATCTTGTAATTAGCTAAGTTCATTTCCCAACAGGACCGACCTATTGTCTTCCCTGTGTCAGAGTAGGATTAATTTTCCACAGCAAAACCTTGTTCCAACTTGACATGTCAGATTGCTTCTTGCATGGTATCTGGGCAAACAGAGGCACTGGCCATGCAGGATAGTACAGAGTAATCCTTAACTCAGGTAAATGGAAGGCTGTCAAAAAAATGTCCTAGCCCCTTTTCTGAGAAAAAGTGCATTATTTCCCACCTGCTTCCAGATGTTTGTTGTGTGTGGGGTTTTTGTTGTTTTTGTTTGGGTTGTTTTGATATTTTGGTTGGTTGATTGAAGTCTTCATCATACATTCCAGGCAAGTCTTGTTACAGATTATTAAACAAAGGGGAAGTTGCCCACTTATTTCTGGTAAAAACAGAGATCTTCCCCAAAGGATCATATTTGAGCTTTAAATGTGTGTGACTGAAGGAACGCATCCTTTAACCCTCATACCTGGATCTTTGTTTTGTTGAAGGGGAGACCACAATTAGAGAATTAATACAGTACTACTACTCAAATTTTCATTCTATGTGCTGGTATGAGCTTTCACTGAATACCTCACATTATTTAGTCACACAGCAGAACAGACTTCCTATGTCATATGTAGCTGCTAGTTAGCTGAAAGACTTCTGTTCCTTCCATATTCAATGGGAACATTTGACTTCTTTGTTACTAACCACTGAAATCTCATTTTACATCTGTGACATTAAATGCTTATTTTAAAATTCCAGACCCTGGAGTTACTTAAAAGGAAGAAAACATCTCTTTGTATCCCCTTCCTCCCCTTGTTCCTTCCCTCTGTATTCTCCTGTGAAGTGTTTGTGAGAATATTCTTTCCCTGCTGGATCAAATGTGTAACTTTTGAATATGGAAATACAATTATAGCACGCTTTGGAACCTAGTCCTCTTGCCTTTTGCAGATTGTGGATTGCAGATCTTGTGACTGGTAAAATACTCAGTTGCATTTCAGTGCCCTCTGTTGGCTCGGTGATCCTATTCAGATGTAGAGGGAAAAAGTACCCACTACAAAGGCACCGTGTTTTGTTGCTGAAACTAACTCAGAAGTTATGCAGAAGTCTCTTAGTTTGAGTCATTTACTGTACCGTGCCTTTCACTGGCTTGTGCGTGGTAGTGAATACTTAGGAGGCTGAACCTTACTCTCTTTATTCTCTTTGCAGTTTCGACACTGCCTTTTGCAACTCCTGTGCTTTCGCCTGATGAGATTCCAGAGGACGATAAAAGAGACACCAGCAACAGGGAGTGACAAACCAATACGACCAATAGTTATGTCTCATCAGAAAGCAGGGGACAGGCCAAAGAAGAAAGTGACTTTCAGCTCTTCCTCTGTCATTTTTATTATCACCAGTGATGACACTGAGCAAATAGATGACAGCAGTAAACACAACGAGACAAAAGTAAATGTCATCCAAGTAAAGCCACTGCAGGGATGAACTGAAGAGACATGAGAATGAGATGGATTTCAGCCAGTAGACTGTTGAGGCTGGAGACTGGTTTCAGTGGCAATGTCTGTGGGCTGCCAAAGGAAACTATATTCTTAAGCTGTGAAATACTGAAGGGATTCAGCATCTGAAGCTCTCCACGTAGTTCACTTTCGGTCACAGTACGGAAATCTCTGCTAAAATCGTTGATGGATGTCATTACTCTAAATTTTCTTAAAGCATATTTTATGATTGCCATTCAGAACTTTTGGTATTTTAATGTTTTCTGTATACTGAGCCTTCAGTGAATAATTAAATGGATCTTATTTATATAATTTTGTTCTTGGTGAAATATTTTTTTCCCCACCAACTAGGACATGATCTGATACTGTTGCTTGTTGGATACATCTTGAAGGGAAGTACTAGGTCCTGAGAAAAAAATAGTATTTCAGTATTTCAGTTAACCTTTCTAAAGAACAAGTAGAGGGTTTGTAAACAGAAACTACCCACTGTTCAGATTTATGAAGATAAAATTTGAGTAATTAACAATAACAGTGTGCAATTCTTCATTAATTGATGTACAACATATTTACCACACTGACAATCATGTAACAGTATATGAAAACTAAAAACTAGCAGTTGTGGTAAATTTCTTATCTTAGCTACTCTGTTTGAAGGGCAGTGAAATGAGCCAAAACTTCATGAAATGATTTTCATTGAAATGGCAAGATTTCGTTTCCTTTCATGAAAGGAAAGGAAATGAGAAATCAAGGAATGAAGTGAAATGGAAAGACAAGAAAGGAAATATAAGGAAATGAAATGAAATTGAAAAAAAAGAAAATTCTTAGGAGAATTTTGAAACGGAATGGAATGAAGTACCATGAAATGAACCAAAACTTCATGAAGTGATACTCATTGAAATTGCAAGGTTTCATTTCCTTTCATGAACTGAAGAAATTTCATCACAGCAGGGTACCGAGATTGCTCACTGTACACTTTTGGAATCTGGGACAGCCATGGTGATGGGGATCGCAGCAGCAGCCACAAGTTGCCATTAGGGTTTGGGTTAGGCTTCAGAGAGCTGCAGGGCCTCCAGAGACACTGGCAGCCAAAAAGGCAGTGCAAAGGCATCACAGCAGGGTGGCAGCATTGCCAACTCCACTCTTCTGAATCTCTGCCCCCTCTGGTGATAAGGACCCCTGCCACAGTGCCAAGCTGCCTTTGGGGTTAGAGTTAGGGTTGAGAGAGTAAAGGAGCCTATAGCTCCTGGAACACTGGGGCTGGAAAAGGCTTGTCAAGGCGATCCCCACAGGGCCCCAACTTAGCTGCTCCTACAGCAGGGTATATAATTAATGAAGATTTTAGATAAACTAGTTGGTAAGAACATTCATGATCCTGACATGCAAAGGGAAGTTATGGGTGTGGTGAGTACCATAATAACCTCAGAGCAAATTAATTTCTCTTAGGGATGTTTCATTGATATCATGCATTACTAGAAAAATACATATGATGATTTAGCTAAAATACCATTTTTAATCTGCAAATGCAGAGGCCTCAGTTGGCTTGTTGCCTCCCAGCACCTGGTGTGTCAAGACTCTCTTGGGAGGCATTTCAGCATCTCCTCTGTGCTGGGGAAGGGATCCCCTCTCACCCTGTGTTTTGAGGCAGTCATGAATCCTGAAGCTGTGCCCACTGACTTACCCGTGCTGGGGCTTCTGCTGCTGTGCTGGATCCCATGGAGGCAAGACACTGCGGAATGGGAACAGATCTGCTGCACAGCCATGTGACCTTCCTCCTTTTTCAGCTCCCAGCAGAAACTAGATTTGTGCTGAGTGTATCTAACTTCATTGCAGAAGAGTTGGGCCTTATACTACTATGACTGTTTTTTATCACAATGATTACATCAGTCAGGAGATCAGTATTCACAAGCATACCCTTTTTGCTCTTGTCCCCTGCATAACATCAGTCTCCTGCTGCTGTTTCCTGCTAGAATACTGCATCAGCTAAGTGAAGTGGATATGCAACCACTATACTGTGCTAAACCACCCAGAAAGAACAGCTTTTAAGAATACACTTATCCTTGGCTTATATAAACAACCTTCAGCTCAAGAATGGAATTTGAATGTCTAATATCCAGAGGTAAGAGATGAGAAAAACCTGGCTATGACGATGGAAGATTTCACAAACTCATACTCGATGCACATGCAAACATCTCAGTTTGAAAATATCTGCAGTCAGGTATTTCTTTTGTCAGTCTGTGTCACCACAGTTAGAGAGTGTTATTTGTTGTCTCTCAAGAAGGAAAAAAGGAGGGGCGTGAGGCTGGAACTGTCCCGGAGAATGGGAATGCCTGTTCCTGCTGCTGCTTAAGGTTGGCAGTAGGTGCCCCTTTGGGGTTGGACCGGTACTGGCACATGCCCCCGTCCCTCCCTCGGTGGCAGCAAAAGCGGGATGAGAAGCAAGAGGGAGAAGCGCACAGCTGATCTCCGTTTTTTTTTCTGCCGCAGGCAAGCGCTGCAGCCTTTGAGTTCCACTTGCCTGATGCCCAAGGCTGCCTTGCCTGCTGCTCTGACCTGGCTCTACATTCCATTTATCCAGCTCAAATAAAAAGAGTGCTTTTTTCTTGCTCTCTCCTGACCAGATTAGTATTGAAAAAAAACTTGTAACACGTTAAATCTGAAGAGGAAATTAACTGATTTTTAGTACAAAAGAGAAGGCACGTTATTAACAGACTTGGCATGAAGCGTTGCCTGGCCCTGGCCCTTTTCCCTCGCGTTTCCTTGCATTTTCCAGCAGTGTTTGCGCTCCCTCTTGTGGCTTGCTCAGCCCGGTACCTGCTGACTGAATAATGAGCCTGGCTTCCTAAAAACCTGTTTTTCTTGCATATTTCCTCTGCATATGGGCAGATTCACTGTTTCATGTCTATTGTATTTTGTTTATATTGCATATACTTCTGTCTTTGAAAAAGTATAGGAAATAGATATCTGTAACTAATAGGAAAGGCCTGTCGTGATAATTTGAGGACCTTATGCCTTTGCACATTCTGGAGAATGCAGCCAGATAGGCTGGTTGTATAGATTGTGTAGGCATGGTGCTGGAGCAGCATATTAAAGTGCTTCCAAATCAATTTTTAGCCTTGCTGAGACTTTCTCCAGGTGAAGGTAAGACTCCATCTGTTACTTCTCAAAGCAGCCTGATGTCCACTCTGCGGAGGAATAAAGTGTATGTGTATTGATTAGCCATGCTGGTTTTCACCAGTCTATCTTCATAGATAAATGATTGAGACTGAGGCCAGGATAATAGAATTATTAAACCTTACTTAATAGGCTTTCTGGTACCCTCTTTTTTATCTGTGTTAACTGAATTTCTGTTATAATAGTGGGCTTCCAGGTGTAACAAAACAGGATTTTGTTTCTGTGATGGATGGACCTGAGAGAGTAACGAGAAGATACTTGTCATCTTCACATATCCCATTGTCTTCATGGTTTATCTAATTGACTTGCAGCAATATGCCCTCAATACCCTGTGCCTTTCATTTGGTTTGCTGTGCTGGTGTGAGTTGAGTATTGAGTACATGGGATGGGCCATGACTGATACCTAGAACAGTGTCAGTGCAAATTCCATCTGCAATTACTCTTTTCTAAGTCATGCTGAAGCCTTCAGTAAGAGGCCCTTACAAAACTGGGCAGGGTTTTCTTTCCTTATGCCAAATATGCACTTATTTTAGCACCCTTTCAGTAATATGTCTGCTGGTTGGGTCTAAAGAGAGTTCAAAGGGCTCTTGAACGTGAATTCTAATTGTCCTCCTAGAGGTAAAATACAGAAGAGGATTTTTGTCTGCCTCTAAACCCTTTCAGCACTGAGGTTAAAAGATCTCTGGGGTAGATTGTGTTAGTAGAGCATCTATGTATATCACACAATACCAGTGTACACCTCGATGTCACATTATGGCTCCTATTAATCATGACTTGTGGCTTTAGAGAGGTAGTTGTAAAATAAGGGTTTATTTGAAGCCATCAGAAACCAGTGAAACTTTGCAATCCATAGAACTGTGTGTAGTTTTTAGTTTCTCAGTTGCCTGAAAGCTTCTAAGTGAGGGGCTAGTAGGACAGGATAGGGGGGAAAAAAGTGTGGGAAGATACTCTTTTCTTTTCAAAACCACTAGAAAAATGCCTGCTATTTCTTCTAGTGTGAGGAGATGATGGTAGCCATATGAGTAGTACATACATATATGTACAGAGTATATAACAGCATCTAGAGATGCTCAGTAAATAAACAGTTCAAGTAAGATGTCTATTTATGGCTACACAAAATAGTCCAGCTCATGAATTTTAGATGTATTTAAAATTTTAAGTAAAAGCTTAGGATATAGCAGTCTGTCTCCTGCCCTGGAGCTATTTCTATTAAAGTTAATAGCATGTCTGGTTTCCAGAGAATTACTATGAAATGTACTGACAGTGGGGAGCATTTGCTTTGACAACTGTTTTGAAATGGCTTATTTGTACCCACTGCTGCAATAAGGTGTGATAGAATAATAATCATATTTATTTTGAGTTTTCTCTAATTACGTTTTATACGCCCAGATCAGGGTATTGTAAGAGACTCTCAGCTTTTGAAAGAAATTTGGGAGACCATACGCTGCCAATTTACAAGGTGAATGAGAAATTAGTGATTAGAAAAGGACATGTTGCTACCTAAAGTGGACAAAATGTTTCCCAGGAACAGTACATCCCAAGCCTTAGCTTTTGACTATCAACTTCTAATAACTGGTCCTTGAAGAACTACAAAGAAGCACATAAATGATTGTGTCTTTCTCTGAAAGATTATGAATAGAATCAGAAATTATGTTGAAAATGTCAAATATTAGAAAGTTTGATAACCAAGCCTTTGTTTCTTTATCTAGACATTTATTGTTATTAGAAATAGAATTTTCAGACTAATAATGCTTTGTTGTTTTTCTGAGTGAAGTCCCTTCCATATTCTTATTTTTTTCTGGGTATTTTTTTAACTAGTTTTAACACTGTTTCATAAAAATTGCGTTCTTTTCTAACAGAAAAGATACATGGTCTTTGCTAAGTAAAGAGGGAAGCACAATAAATTTGAGATCTCTGCCTTATTGCAAAGAGGTTTGTGAAGGTGTCATCGATTTAGCAGTGGGAAAAGGGACTGAACTGGTACATACAAAAATTTTTGACAGAGTCATGTTCAAGTGAGACAGCATGTACTTTAAATATAATATATCATACATTTATTTTGCACATAATACACAATCGTATCTGAGCGCAGGGAATTCACTGGTCCTAAGAATATGTCAGCTTCCATTGGAAACAGCTTGAGATATACATCAGTTACATAGCAAGACCATTTTATATCCAGGTGAGGTGTGTCACCCTGCAGAGGGAGCCAGTGGGTTATCAAGCCAAAAAAGACTTGTATTTTTATTGCAGGAATTGGACTTTTTTTGGTTTGTGTTCTTGTTATGTCATTAGTTTTGTTTGTTTGTTTTATAGTGAGCTTGGATGAATGCTTACAGATTTAATTTTCTTCAGGCTTTGCCACATTTTGCAGAAACTCATCGCTTAAACCATTTGTCCTTCCTAGAGGTGACAATTACATGCTTAGTGCTTTCTCTGCAAAGGAAACAAGATAGGAAAAGAGGTTCATCCTGTTCTGGAGTACCAAGGACAATGCTTAATTTGTATAAAATGCAGCAGACCTCACCAGGGTACAAACAGTCCAAGTGTCATATCTGGGTTTAGACTGCTCTGTGCAGAGGGGAGCAGAATTCTGCTGAGGAAGAGAGAACAGTGTGATTTTGATGGGAAAGAAGACTTACTATCAGGGACAGTATGATGTAACATGTACAGAGAAGGGATTATCTTTACTGATCAGCATTTAATTTGTTGCTGTTTCTAATTTTAATTATACTGTGTCCCACCATTGCTGGACTTCCCCCAAATCAGAAAGCTGCACTCCTGGTTATTCTTTGCCAGTCTGCTAAGGTGACTGTGTCTAGCATTGCCTCAGATGTTGGCAGTAGACACATGCTGAATTACAATTATGTCAGACAGCTCCTCTGGGGAAGCTAAAGCTGTTCCTTTTGCATTATATGTGGACTGAACTGGAAGACGCAGAGCTAAGAGATTTTTAAATCCAAGTAGAGGTTCAAGAGATGTTTTATGCTGCAGCACCTTACTACTTGTAAGTTTATGTTCTATGTCATAGTGTCAGATTTCAATGTTCAGTTAAAGCAGGTATTTTGCTTTCTTCCTAAATAAATGTGCCACCAACTTAGGAACTCCACCTATTTCAGAACAATACAAGTCTGAAAACATAGCAAGTAATTTGCACCATGTCAGTCAATTTCCTAGTGTTTGTGATGCTTTCCCCTTTATTTTGGAGCCATTTAGCACCTATGAGCAAAATGTATCTGTGATCTGCAAGATCCGTGTTATGACAAAAGTGTCTTTCTTGGAGTTAGTGTATGTCCAGGAGAACTTCTGTACTTTTCACAAACATTATTTGCTCTAGTAAACAGTAAGGTTGTGTTGCCTAGAAATAGTTTTCCTGTATTTTCTGGCTTATCCTTGTTCTTTCCCAGTCCCCCTAAAGCTTTTTTTTTACAACATTTTTGAAGTGGCCTCCACCGGCTCTTGTACACCCCTGCTTAGATAATATTGGAGAGTTATCTCCTCCTTGCATTTTTCCCTTCTAAAGAAGATAGAAGCATGTTTTAATCTTAAAACTGGATCATTTTTCCCTAGCATGCTATATTTTCAGACTAGAGTTTTCAAATGTGACTAGGTTTTGGTCAGGTCATAATGAGACTTACTGACTTATAATATCTTTCTCAGTAATACCTTCCAAATATAACTTGCTTACAATTAAGGACAATGATTTCTAATATTTACACTGAAGAATATATATTAAAGGTCAGAGAAATATGATGGGGGAGGAGGAAATACCAGTAGGATGGGGAGGCCAGGAATCAATATCACTGCTGCAAACTGTTCTTCCTATTCCCTTCCGACCCAGTGAAGCACATGGTTCTCCTGGTTCCCCTTCTCCACTGAGTCACTTTCTGGCCCAGTTATAATTAATAATTCATAAAGGCAGAGTAAAGGGTTTTATCCACATGCTTCTTGGACTGTACTTCAATTACTGTATAAACATAGAAATATTTTCACAGCAATTTCACATTCCTGTAAAATTCTATGCTAGTACTTTAGTTAGGTTTTGGCTTTATTTTCTCCCTAGCCCACAAATGTCTTTGTAGGTCAGTCATATCAATGCTTCTTTAAATGGCCTTGGAAAAAAAAGGCCTTGGAAAAAAGTAAAACCTCTTGTCTTTGGTGCTTCAAGATGAGTTCATAATGATGCTTCTTCCCACTGCCTGTCTGGAAGTCCTGAAAATATCAGCAATATTTTTCTGACAGATCTGATAGATAAAAACTGCCCGCCCTGATTTGAGTGAAGTTACAGTGTTGTTCTGTCAAACCTGTGTGGTACAGACAATGATTTTACTCAATCCTTTGTTGCCCAAGCAGGCTGGTTGGAAGAACCTGCAAAGCTCTGCTCTCACCTAGTTCCCACAGGGAAACTCAGGTATTGACCACCTACACCTACTCTTGTAAAGTAGCAGTATTACTAAACAGAAGTATTGACTCACTTCGTCACTTCAATTTCATTCTTAAAAAAACAACCAACCAACCAAGCAAGCAACCAACCAGCCAACAAACCAACAACAACTCTAGAGAGTTGTTCAGCTTATCTTGAAGCAACTACATAGGTTTGATTAAATGACAAATTCTGAGAATTCCATTGCCTGTGTTGACAGAAAACTGTTGATGGCAATGCTCATCGAAACTGCATGGCCTCAAGCTGCTGCTCCACAAGGGTTCAGGTCTTCTGTGGGTCCTATATCAAATTTATCATACCCATGGGTGTCTTGAATATCCTAGAACATCTCAGGTGTCAGTAGGTACCTCCATGGGTGCAAAAGTATGGAGAATTAGATCTCTGCTGACTTCAATGAAAATCTATACATTTATTTTATACCTGAGCATTTAAATTTTATGTGTCCAAATATGGGTGTCTGAATATGGGCTTGAATTTTCCCCCACCTGGCTTTTTAACAAAATGAGTCAGTCATATCACTTAGTAAGTAAGTTTTATTGAGGACTTCTCCTTTCTTCTTCTTTCTTTCTTTCTTTCTTGAGCAGAATACTATGAACTTCACCTGGACACTTTGGTTCCCAGGGAGCTAATCACCTACCATCCAGGCTGTCACACATAATAATGCTTTATCCAGATGTATGATCTGGCCCAGTTTCTTACAGCTATATCAGGTGGCTACACAGTTTGAGGCAAGCTGTTGTCTGGAATCTGCTCTGTGTGTGTATCATGATGGTTGCTGGTTTCTCCTATGAGTTTGGCACTAATGAACGCAATTCCACTAAATGGTGTAATTTCCTTGGAATAGTGTTCTCTGACTGAAAAGCATTGCATTGAAATATTTTTGGCTAGCACTACTTGAGAAGAATGAGACAAACAGAGGTCCTTCAGTCTTTTCTATAAATAAAAAGTCTTTAAACATGTTTATGCCATCCCAAGTCAGCAGGGATTTTTGTCATTTCAAAGTGAGCAGCTGCTGAAGTATTATGGGCTTCAACAGGAGACAGTTAATGCTACTATAAAAGTAGCACAAGAGATGGAGGGAAACTGTTGAGAATATTACTCCTGAAATCCATGTTCTAACTGAAATAGCTTTTCTTAGGAACATGTAATTAACCTGAAAAAGACAATTCTGACTTCTCCACAAAGAGTAAAGCACTATCAATTGAAAAAATTTTGTTCCTGAGGATCTTTCAAGTCCAGTGCAGTTTGTTCCTTCATAATTGTGGTAGTGTTCTGAATGTTAAACAGTTTTCAACTTGGTTTTATCAGTTTGTTGGCAACTGGTGAAAAGGAGATGCAAAGTGCTGCCAAATCAAGATTGCAGTAATTTGCATGCATTTAGCATACCGGGGAAACTAACTGCATGAGATACAAGGCAAAAGAGACCCCAAAGTAAAGCTTCTCCAGTAGAATCTGCTTTGCATCCTGAAACATTGGGTATCTCCATATGGCTTCTCCATCTCTGTACTGCCTGATCACCCCAAATTATCCTCACATTTCTGTACAGTGGGACAGTGCAATCTCATGCAAGTAACCAAGATGAAGACAGGCCCCACAGGAAAGTCAGTAGCAGCAGAAGGGATATGTTTCTGTAGTTTCGTGCTCTGTGAACCCTCCTACTCTTGAAAAGACATCCCCTACAGCAGAGATTTGAACAACTTCTCTTACCAGGCAAGAAGATATGCTTACTGCTGCTAACAAAGAAGAAGAAAGCAGTTTTTGATCAGAGCACCACAGGGGGGTGATTTTTCTGATGGAGTAAGTAATTGTCTTTCATTAAATAACTTATAATCCCAAACTTCAACATTGCTTTCCTTAGCAGCTATTTCAGGTTTCAAGAGCATTTGAAAGTTACATTTAATTCTGGTGTCTAATTATTTCTTTAATCTTCATTTTAAAAAGCTGTTGAGATAAAGGCCACAAAATGCTAACTATAAATTTCCCAGGTCACTGCCTTTCTAGAATTTCTTTGCTGTTACTAGAATGAGCAAAAATGTTACAACTGCAAAAAAGATTAAATATGCTAAAATATGTTTTTACTCCTCTATCCTAGCAAACATGAAGATCACAAGACATAATAATTTAGCAGACATTTTTCCATGTCTTGATCAACTACTGAGTTAACAAATGAATCCCTTTCAAATACAATGTAATAGGAATGTTGAACATTTCTTCGTATCAGCTAATGACTTAGTTTCAGGGGACACTGATAGACATAGCGGATATCTTTTTTCCACAGTTCAGCACAAAACAAGCCATTATCAGAAATTCAAACCTTTAAAATGCTGAACATATGAAAGCCATCTTTGTCTGTCTTGGAGACAGACATTTCCTTCATTCTGTGAAAACAGAGCACAGGGGTTGAGTGCCTTCCCAGCTTGTTGTCTTAGTCAGACTTCATCATCTGTCAGATTTCCCCACAAGCACTCTCACACTTGGCTCTCAGTATTACACTACACCCCTAACAGCAGCAAGATTTGGAAAATCATTAGTAAGAGAACAAATGTAAGTGCTTTGGGGATGAACTTCTTGGATTGTTTTTTGTATTGTTCCCATCATGGTTAATATTGACCTAAAGTATTTGACAGCTGACGTTACAAACCACGATGTCTCCTATGGAAAGGAACAGTATTGGCATGCTCATTCATTGTGCAAGAAATCTAGCTGAAGGAAATTTTGGCACCTGGAGTCATAGCTCCAAATGGAAAAGACAGATTGCCAAAGAGACTGTTCAGACTGACCTTGGGTAATAAAACACCATTTCATGTTCATGGACATAAATCCACCATGGAATGTCGTGTTGGCAATGCTAGTAGCACTGCTTCAGCTCATGCAGGGTTGATAAGCAGAAATGTTAAGCAGGAAAATAAATGTAGTGTAAAACAATGTGTTGCAAGAACTTGGATGAAGCAAAAGTAAAACAATGTGTTTCAAGAACTTGGATGAAGCCAGAGAAAATCAAATAAGAGAGCAAAATCTGTCTGTAGCTGTAAAAAAGGTTTTGGCCTGGGCAAGGCCACTGGTGAGCAGTGAATTATGAAGCATCAGAGGCATAGCTATGGCAGGGCAGATGGCACATGGAAATAAAGGTGCTACCTAGGAATTAGGGAGGCAGGTCTGTGGCAGAGAGCTGGGCAGGAGGTGAAAGCAGGACAAGCTTAGAGAATCTGTCAGGAATCTAACCCCCACAGAAATAGCTGTCTTTTCCTGCCTCAGGCTATCTTTCTGAAAATGGGCTAGCTGCTGATAATGTACATCCTTTGTTGATGATATACAGAAGCTATGTTTTAGCTGCTAATTTGCCAGAGATGTCACGTGGAAAACCCTGAAATCTGTACCAAAATTAAATAAGAGACTCTATTTAACATGAGTTGAATGGTGATTAGTTGCTACAGTTCAGTTTGCTGAGTAAGAGGAGAATACATCACAGGTCAGTTGGTTGATACCAGCACTTCTTGCTCTCCACAAAGGAGGCTGAAGTCAGTGGGACATGGGTGTAGGCAGTGCCTACACAATTATTTAACAGATTAAATTGCTTTGACTAGCTGTGGATTTGTTTTTTAAATGAAGTTATACTTTTCCTTCTCCCTCTCTTCTGCATTGGTTTTGTCAGCTGCTGTTGTTTACAAGAAGCATTAGGAGACAAGCAAAGCTACAGACCCAGCAGAGTTCCTCAAGGTCAGCTATTATGAGGCTGTTGTCTATAAACAGCACTGTGCACATGCTGTCGAGGTCCACAGGCTTTTCATCACCAGCAACAGCAATTTTATGTTAGTAGTAATTGGGAGGTAAATCAGGGCCTTACGACATCAAGCAACTGAATCTGTGTTTTGCTTCTATTCTCTTTGGTTTGCATGATCTCTGAGAAGCAGTTAGTATGATTTTCATCTTAGCTCATCTTAATGCTTCAGGGGGCTCGGATATCACAAAGGATCACCGGAATTCAAGGGCAGAAAAACTACACCACAGACAAAGAAATGCATGTTTTTTGAGGCTTTAAACACAGTAACAATAAAACCAAATAAGAGACAGCTATATGAAATACTGTGGCCTGTTGGTGACCCTTTCAGTAGAACAAATTAAATGAAGATTAAACTCCTCAAAGTCACTGGTAACAGCAAGCTCAGATCCATGCTGGTATCATTTTGCAATGACATTATGGAGAAGTAGGGCTGCCCTTTCCTGTACTGTCTAGAGCTGAGCAGAGCGGGCAACAGGGCAACCCCAGGCTTAACTTTGATGCAATGATCTCACTTGGAAAGGCTAAATTGGTGCCTGACTATGATGACACAGGAGACAGAATAAAAACTGCAAGTGTCAACATATGTCCATCTATCTGGGTCTCTGAGCATGCTTAGTGTGTAATTTACCCACAAAGAAAGCTGTGAGTGCTCTGTGTTAGCTTCTGGCTCTGCAGATGGGCCTTTGCTTTTCTTTCACCAGCACACTCCTTCAGCAGTATGTGACCTGTGAGTAGCAATGACAACACTTTCCTGGCATATACTGTTTGTAACACATGAGATAAAAATGCATGGTTGTTTTTTGGCTTTTGGGTGCAATGCTCCCAGCTCATTCCAGTACCTCCTTTCCTATCTGCATTGTCAGTGCTTCCTCTTTGACACTAGCAGAAGTGCATACTGTCCTGGATTTCTTTCCCAAACTGCAAAATGTCAGAACAGACTTTACTCTCAAAACATAGTTAGCCTGAGCAGAGACAAAGGAAACATGGAAGGTTTAAGCTGTAAAGGAATATAATAAGGGAGGAGTGTCTTCAGTTAAGAAACTTAAATACCTTTTTCCGGTCTTGATTGCCTCTTGCTACCCACAAAAGCCATGATGAAACAGTTGTCTTTAAAGCCAGATTTGTCTTCTGGACTCATGCTGGGAGTTCAGCTTGTTAAATATGAGAAGATATTCTTCCAAGTGGATTACAGATTTTTCAGAGGTAAAAATTGGGACAGGTTCATACCTGATGTCATTCTTTAAAGACACAACAGTGCTAAACTCTGTGTTTAAAAAGTGCCCGCTAGAAGATCAATCAAAAAATCTGATTTTAAATTCTTTTTCATGTCAGTGTCAACCTATGGTTAGTCTGCATTGTGCCCTATAGGTTTGTCTTCAGCTACAAAAGACTAATGAAGCCTTTAGTTCAGGAAATGCATCTTTCAGTTTCAGTGACAAAACAGCTAAAAATTTAACCTGCTTCTTCAGTCCTCACTGTGAAAGTATTTTGTGGGAAGAGAGCCCCTGGCTTGGGGTTACCCTGTTAAGAAAAGTGTTTTTTCCACTTTTTAATGTTTTAAATGTGTCTTGGAGTGGTATCCCTCAACTCTTTTCTGTCAAGCAGATGTGGCATCTAAACCAAGATAAATGGGCTGTCAGCTGTCAGTGGAGAGGTGTTATCTATAAAGCCTTCACAGGTAGCACTTTGCTGTCAGCTGCACCAGAGGTGTCATGAATTGAAGTGGCCTCCAGGGTGAATTTTCCTCCCTGAGCTAACTGTGCTGCTCAGCAGCATGGCTAAAATAAAATTTTGAAATCCTAAGCGTGAAGTATTGTGAGCAGAGACCTACCTGGTTGCTCAAGTTGTGAGAAGTAAAAGTTGGCAGAAAGGAAAGAAATGGGACCCAGAGCAGGGGAAAGGGTCTGGAGAGTCAACAGCGACTGGTGGGTCTTAGGTTCCCTTTCTCTTCCATGTGATACATGCTTAAAAATAGATGGGTTTTCCAAAACCTTGAAGTCTTTCTTAGGGTAGAACCTCCTCTGCAGCATTTGTGCATCAATGGGTGACTGCCTTAATGATGCAAAGGTTTAGTGAGAAATGTCACCTTGGGAATAAAGCCACTAAACTTATTGCAATCAGGTGCTACCTTATTTTGTGGGGCTGAGGTAACTTAAACCCATCTGAGAGCTGTAGTGAAAGTATCCCACTTTATTCATTAAATCATAGGTGAAAGAAAAATAGTATAGTCTTGAGGACATTGGCAGTTTCTAATGCCATGCTCAGTTTAATAGCATTTGCAAACACGATTTGCAGCATGGGTGGCTGCTCAGTCACCTCCACACTTTTCTCTCTTCTTTCCTCTGAAACAAAAAAACTCTATAAAAACTGAGTTTATTGTCACTTTAGTAGGCAATCTTGGTGTGTTAGGAAAGCATGTTTCAGTGAAAAAGGTAGAGAGGTTTTGGGTTTGTACATTTGTCCTCTGTAATTAAGTGTGGTGGGAGGCAGAGAGCTGCCCAAGGACATGAGAAGTCAATTTCAGTTTTTAAATATGTCTTAGCATAAAAACTTCCACTATCATTACCAAAACAGCTCTGTCTCTTGGAAATATTAAACTCCATAATAGCTGCAAACTTACAAGTGCAAGAGTTAGGAGAACAGGAAATATTGCTTAAGGGTTTTGTTAATGTACAGAGCTGTTTAATTAATCAGTGCTGGTATCCATTAATCAACCTGACAACTGCTTCCCTCATCTCCATTCCACTGTTTGTTGACACCCCATTTGCTTCTTCATTTTTGGAGAATGGGACATTAAGGCAGTAAAAACTGGTGTAAAAAGTGACTGGTATGGGGATAGTGTAAATTAAATCTTTCATTGATTTTTCTTGAAAGGGAAGGTGACCCTACTCTGTGTGAAGCTGTAACCATGGCAGCAGATCTAGTCACTGGGAGAAAAAATGATGCTGCTTTTACAGTGGGAGGTGGAAATGGCCATTCTGAGCTGCATGTTTTCTAGCCCTTGACTGGGAGCTGGAGACGTTTTCATTTAATAGGCTTTGACTTTGAAAATAGATTATGCTGCTCTGTTTCTTGCAGAAAAGTTGTCAGTGGGAAGAGACCACATTTGGTAATTGGGCTACACCAGCAAACAGAACTGAGGGACACTTGCATTAGAAGAAAGCCAAATCCCTGATGATAGTTTCCAGTAACAGGTGTCAGGGACACAACAGTGTCCCAGATACGTAGGGATCAACTGTGATAGATAAAGGATCTTTACATCATTGGCTGCATAAATCCACCTTTAAGCATTGAAAAAGAGCCTGTATGTAACCAGGAATTCAGGCCACAGCAGCTATGGGGCCCTGTAATTCTCTGAAGTCCTTTACAAAGAGATAATTGTCATTATTGCCTGGGAAAGGGGGCAGCATGAATACTGAGCCAGCAAGGCCAGCTTGCTTGCCTAAAGCTGAAGAGAAAAATCTGTGCCAAAGCTAGTGCTGGAAAGCATGGTCTTCAAGTCTGTGCTCAGAGCATTCCTTATCCTGCACCACTTGCCCCCACAGCTGCCATAATGCCGGCCCAAGCTGTGCCCTATGTGGTTAATTAGAGACCTCTGTCCCTCTTTCTAGTTACATCAAGAAAAGTTGGCTTGGACTCCAGAAACAGAAACTTGCTCCACAGCAGCACTTTGATTCAAAACTAGCTTTGTAATCCTGCTGTGCTACATAACCATGGTAAAATTAGAAACACTTGTTCTTCTAATGCCAGTTAAGAGAGAGACATAGAGAGAGAGACTTATATCCAAACTGCTGGTTCTGCTTTTTTTTTTTGATGGCTGTTGCTTCATAGAAAAATTCTCTGCAGTAATACACATCCAATTGGAACTCAGAGGAAATAAGAGAAAACAATAAGCAGCTTCAAATGTAGCATTGAAAAACTGCTGGTATCAGGAATTCTGCTCACTGACAGAGCTGGACATGCTGCATGCTTTTTATCCAGTATGCTTTTTGTATACAATATCAAAAGTTTCCCTTTTGAAATCCAAATATCTGATCCCAAACTTGCTTACCAGTTGTACAAAATGCTATGGCCTCGTTTGTGCCTCCTGGAGACACATCAGGCATAAGACTTGCTGCAGAGAGGCCAGTCACATTTCCAGTGGAGCCATTAAGAAATCTGTTTCTCAGGTGGTGAGAAATATTTTTGCTCCAATAGAGACATCCCCTGGGGTTTATATCTACAGCACTGTCCCCTTGGCCAAGCTAAGTGGGAAAGTGACTGCAAGAAGGCAGTAAGGGGAAAGGGAATTTGCTTCAGTAGGCACAGGGGAATGTAACAGCCTTCAAAGGAGATTGGTTTGAGGACAATGATCAAAGGAGAGAAGCAGAGGTCAGAAAAAGGCAAGTGTGAAGGCTAGGGAATCAGAGGATGGGAGAAAAAGAAATTAAAAAATAAGGCAAACACTTTAATGATCTTGCTTGTGGATTTCAAAGGAGGAGAAGGATCAGACTTCCTTCAGTGCTGGGTCATAGCTGAAAGACTTCACTCAGATCCTCAGAAGATGCATTTTCCATCTTGACAGCTAACAAATGATTGTTCAGGCTGACTGGCAAACCTCTTTTTCAATAGACTAATCTGCTATTGGAATTTTTCTGGCACCATTTTTTTTATTTTTGAGTAGAAATTGGAAGAGAAACAGAAAGAGACAAAAAAAGCAGATCTCTCTGATTCCCCACTTCCCTTTCATATGAATCCCTTCTTTTTCCACCTCATAAATAATTCTGGTGTTGTGTAGGGAGTTTATATATATATATATCCATAATAGTAAATGGGAAAGGGTAAAGGGAGAACTGGCCACAGAAAGACAGGAAAAGAGAAAATAACAGAACATTCAGTGGCAGGCAAACATCCACACAATAGAGCACATCAGAGGACAAGAGAAGAAAATGTGATTTTTAGGCGAAAATGCTGATGCAGATTGACAGATTTAGGGTAGAAAACAGCAGATACAGATAGGAGCAGTTAGTGGATGAATAAGGTGAAGCAAGATTTTGTCCCAAACTTCTAATTGGGCAGTAGATAAGACTTAAAATATTGTTTCAGTTTTAGCAAATAGTTAAAAAAAATCTGTAACAAAAAATCTTTCAAACAAAAGCTTTAATGAACCTCTTTGGTTATTTTTCATAACCTATGCAAAACTAGCAAGGCATATTTCTAAATGACTAAAAAAGATTGTTAAAAGCCTCTTGCAAGATTAACTTGGTGTGACTCAGATTAGCATATTGAAAAGGCATAATCATACTCCCAGCAGGAGATGAAAATGTCCAGTTTCGCAGAGATATTTGATTTTTCCTGTATTGTGATCAGTTGCATATTGGAGCTACATTATGTTAGATGTTTTTTAATTGTGAAGCCACATAATATGAAGTACCTTTTAGTGGCATATGATACGTGCATATTTTTTATAAAATCCTCATTTTGCTTGGCAAAGGTGATATTAGTAGCACACTGGAGGAGTTGCTTCAATGCTGAGAGCTCAGAATAGTCCACAAAGTGCTCTAATGTGCACTGATCTGGATAACCATACTACTAAAACATTCTTTAGGCTTTGATATGGCTCAGTTTCAACGTGAAAGGTAGATATCAGTGCATATGTGCATCTGAATGTGTGTTTATGCGCAGAACAAAAGGGAAAACACAGGTACACAGAGGGCAAAGGAAAACTGCTGGTGTAGAACAAAGGGCTTGGTTAAGGAGTTGTAGCTGTTGAGTTATTGTATTACTTATATAAAAACTCATGGTTTGGATCCTGAAAATGCTAATCTCTGCTTCTGATAACATACACGTGTTCTTTGGATCAAAAATGCATTAAACTCCTAAAAGCTCTTGGGAGATGCCTGCATCTCCCTCCCTGACAGCTGTGTGGTCACAAAACTGAGCCAACAGGGTATGAACAAACTAAAGAGGAAGGCTTTTGATGGAGGTGACAGAGCTGAATATCCACACAGGCAGAAGCCTGAGGCAGGTCCCTGAGCTTAAAGAAAGCACCTGCTTCAAAGACAAAGCCTACCAACAGTGAGCTAAATCATAAATTGCTTCAAAACTGGCCTTTGTTACAAACCTTTTCTCCTTGCCTCCTTTCTCCTTCTCCTCTCCACCACCCTATGTGTTGTATTTGTTTGGATAGGGGATTCATGTCAGTGCTTGAGCAGTGGTTAGTTTCACCATATTAAATAAGAAATTAGATCACAGGGTGCAGTGACTTTTTCTAATGTTAATTAACAGGTTATCTGCTTCCAGGCCTGTGATTCACGTTGAAGATCTCAGATGCTAATGTACAGTACAGAAAAACAAATCCTGCCCTGTATAAACTAGAGGGGGAATAATGTAATCAGTATGGGTAGGAGCTTGAACAGATCCATGGGTTCACCATTTTGGGGGTGTGAGCCGCCTATTCATTGGTTAGGCTAACTGAATTAAATTAGAGGAATATTAAACTAAAAGTGTTGGGATAATGAGTAACATTGCATTGTCAAAATCATACAGATCACAGTCTTGTTCTTTTATTAGATGTATGCTTGTTCTTCTACATAACCAGGGTGATCTTTGCCAAGGCTATATTGTATCAAACACTCTGTTGTATTCATCATTTTGGCTCATGAACAGTAATTCCTCAGGGAAACCCTTTTTGGTCACCACCTTGTTTGCATAGATATGTAGCTTGAATGTTGACCGTCCTTTCTTGTCATTACCTTTTTTCTTGTTCAGAGTAGAAATGCATGCAAATTTCAGAGACAAAAGCATTTGCAAATAAGAAGCTAAGCAGTGAGCATTGTTCAAGGTCTGCTGGGTCCCTTCAGCAATGTCCTTCACCTCACAGTGAAGTCTTTCACAGATAGAGGGCTGCTCCTAGAGATATCATGCATAGGAAGAGCAAGGCTTCACTTAGTGATGGGGTGGGGATAAAAATACCCAGCTGACATACTGCAACACATACTTCTAAAATGCTGAGGAGGTCTAGTTCATGT
This sequence comes from Corvus kubaryi, assembly GCF_017639235.1. Taxonomy (NCBI): domain Eukaryota; kingdom Metazoa; phylum Chordata; class Aves; order Passeriformes; family Corvidae; genus Corvus; species Corvus kubaryi. Next base: position 47,431,890 of record NW_024582091.1, read on the forward strand.
TTTTCTTATGCTCGACAATTCCTGTTTGCTGACACTTCATTATTTGTACTGTGTTAGATACCACTCTATCACTAGTAAACATATCAAACTATGCACTGGGGTGAGGTCCAACACCCTTAGTTTTGTATAATCTTTAAAAGTGAATTGTGCAGTTTTCCAGTATTTCTTTTCTGAGAGCATGGCTTCTGTGTTCATGCTTACAGGCTATATAATCCATCATGTTGTATTGTTTCATGGGCTGAAGAAGAGGATGTAATGGAGTAAATACTCTCAGACAAACATTTGTGTCCATCAGTACATATTTAAAATGACACAGTAAGACTGTACTTGTGCAGGGGTGCTCACCAGTGTTGACACCCTGCCTGCTCTTCTGGCCAGCTTTGACCATGGGCCAGAGGAGCACCTTGGAATAAGGAAGATAGAAAAGCTCAAGAAGAGGGCAGAAGCACACACTGACATTGATTTTTCATTCTTGCGTCACCTTCAGAAGCCTGATCAATTTATAATTACATGAGTTTACTTTAAATTTTATACCTGGAGGAAGGACCTTCATGAAAAAGCCTTCATGAAGAAAGAGCTTCCTTGTGTCCAAGAGTTAACATGATGATAGGCTCCCAGTGTAACCCTCCAGGATGTCCCTTGTGCTGGGACTGGGCCCTTCTAGACAGTGACTCCTCCAGTGCAACATGTGGAATGCTGACATCACCAGCCACCTTATCCCTCATATAGCATCTAATTTAGGGTACCTTGCAGCTCCAACACAGAAACACTGCTGTCCCTGCTTCTGTATTGACAGAAGGGCAAGATCATGAAAGGGCAAGAAAGCCAATGTTATTTGGAAACACCCTCAGATTTCTCCCTAAATTCAGCTGTTCTGCAATCCCTGAACCAGTGTGCATGAAAGCCACCCAGCACCTAAGTCAGGAGGCTTACTTGCTGCTTTCCTCAAAAACATTGACGCAGCTGAAAATCTGTCCCCTCCTCCCTTAATCCTGCCTTTGCCTTTCTTTTCTGGTTCAGTGGTAGGGAATCAAAATTCCAGGCAGAATATTTAACAGCTAATAAGTGGAAGGATGAGCAAAATAAAATAACTAGGATCAGTGGGAGCAAGCTAACCTTATTCTGTGAGGAAAGATGTGAGTAGATGTATTAGTAGACAAAATAATATTTGGTTTTGGATTAGGTGTACTGCCCTGAACTCACAGCAGTCATTTAGGTAAAAAACAATATAAAAGTTAAAAAACAGGCCAGTGGCAGAAGGGACATTTTGTTTTTTCCCAGGGCAAACTAGAAAATTCACACATACCTTCCTATAACTTATTCTATAAGTTCTATAGCTTTGTTTCTGTGACTGGGAGAATATCCAAATGAAAATGTTTTCATGGCAAGTATAATAAAAATGTGGCTATTACCTAAGGTTCATCAGATGCCTGTGGGTACTAGTGGAAATCAATCAATAAAAATTACTCGTTCAAAGAAAAGTCGTAAATTAGATCATTCTACTGGATGTCTGTCATCCTCGATTAAAAGAGTACACCCCTCAAGATGTCATGGCTGAAAAGAAGGAACCACACAAAAATTTCACTATGCAACAAAATACCTTGGGATCCGGTCAATAAAAATGCCCTCATTAATCTCCTTTTGAAGTAAGTAGGTATTTCAGCAATTAAACTGATAGACATCTCTAGTTCTATTGGCTCAGAAAGGATGTTTACTCTCCTACCTGCAACTGGCCTCGTACATCAGACAAGACAGAAAACTACAGTGTATAAGCTTTTTTCCCCCACAGTCTCTGAAACAGATTGGGATCTCTAGACAGTGATGCACATTGGGAGCCAGAGGAGCTGCCCAACAGATGGCTTGGGAGACTTCAAGCCAGCTCTCAAAAGCAGTTTAGGAATTAAGGAGCTGATGGGACTTGTGTTTACTTGAGAAATGGAATTTTAAAATCTCCTGGATTACCACACTGCTTCCAAATGTTGGCCTCAAACCTAGTTCTATCGAGGATACAGGGTGAGCTAAGAATATTCAGTGGAACTGTGTGGGTGTAAACCCATTTCCAGTTATTACAGCTATTTAGATTACTGGGAAATGTGCTGTATGCCTGACTGTTTGCTTTGTCCATAGAGCTCATGGATCTCAAGTCAAGTACACTTTGAGGTCAGAGTTGCTGAACCAGATAAGCAGAAGGTGACAGACAAAGTCTGTAAAGACATTGCAAAGCAAGCTGATTTGGTAAAAATGCAGAGAGGTTTTAGAAGGAAATCTTCAGAAGTTTTCAGGAGTTTTCAGATTACTCTGAAAAAGTACTGGCTGGAACCCAGATTACTTTTATTTGGAATTTTATTTCCATGCACAGGGACACCAGAATACTAGATGAGAAGATTAAAAAGCAAACTCTGAGGGAAACACAGGTAGGATCCATCTGAGCCAAAGTGAAACAGCTAAACCAAAATGCTGACAGCAGTTAGTTGTCTTTGAGCTGAGAACAGAGTAAATGTGACCCACAGCCACTTTACATGAATAAAAAGAATCTCCTAGATGGAGATACTTTTAAAAAAATTGTCTTTCTGTCCTGGAAAGTATGTAAGATTTATTACTGAACAGGAATGGAGTCAGACTAACAACAGACAATTTTCAGAAAATACCTCAGTGAGGACAGTCCCTTCTGGTGGGGAGCAGCACCACACCAGAGGCACCCACAGAAATATTACTGAGGTCAACACACAGGCAAATGCGCTCCGAAGTACCACAGGGGCAGCAGACCATACTGTGAACATCCCTGCCAGGGGAATGATGCTGAGGACACACTGCTGGGGAATTGTGGCTGTTCCTCAGAGGCTGTTATTCTGGGGATGTGTGAGGAAGGGATGCTGATGCTGCTGGGGATGGAGAGTGAATCCTGAGTTCATGTGGCAGAAGCTGCACAGGTCAGGGATTGGATGGCTCCTTTTCAGCATTATCTGGCTTATCTTCTCATCCAGGAAATGAAGCACTTTCATTTTCAGAAGAATTTGTGCCTACAGCAAAGAACCTTGCTCAGAAGTTGACCTCACATTAATAATAAAAATGTCTGGAGGACACAAAGATAGGTAGCCTGAAGTATTAGCAGCAATCAGCTTCCTTGAATCACAGTAAGCACATAATTCTGTAAATTATTAAGCATTAAAGAAACATAAACCCTTCACTTTTATCATTCATTTTTCTACTACTTTGAACTCGGTAATTAAGAAAAGTGCAAGGATTTTTCACATGCCATTACTGCAGGTGATACCGTATCTGCTTGGAAACAGTTACATCTGTTTCTAATTTACACTTAAGCTCTTTTATACACTGTAGAGGGGCCTTAAAGGGTGTAATTTACACTCACACATACTTCAAAAGCCTTTTACATTGCCAGTGTACCAAACAGAGCCATGGCAGCCTCCATGAAAGAGGAAATTGGGCCTGGACAGCTGAGGATTTGGAGTACTGTGTAGAGCAGTGTTCATGAGGCTTTGTCCTTTAGCATACACCCATCCTCCTCTCCTCTCCTCTCCTCTCCTCTCCTCTCCTCTCCTCTCCTCTCCTCTCCTCTCTTGCAGCATAGAGATCTCACAGCTAAGTAAAAAAAAGAGAGGAAGGAAAAATGATTTTATCATGAGTTCATGTGATTCCCTGGGTAGGTAAAAATAAAGTTGTTAAGCTGGTGACCAAGCATGAATCTCACAGAAGTGACAGCACCAACTCCTCTGTGCTTTTCTTATATAGCAGAGCTAAAAATAGGCAATATGATAATGGCATGAGATTTTATAAGACTGTCTGTGTTCCCCTGATGACAAAGAAACAATCTGGCAGCATCCATCCCAATGCCAGATCAGCATATGGCAGGGAAGAAATTACATCAAGAACAACAAGAAATGATAGGGAGCCGTTCAACAAAATCTTCTGAGATGTCACTGGGGAGAGCAGGAGAATGAGTGGTTAGTGTGAGGCTAGGAGCAGCAGGAGACAGGATGCAATCAGTGTTCTATAGAGAGCAGGCATGCCCCCTTCTTCCTCAGCTTCTTCCCTTCCATAAGACAGAGCCAAGGTATTTTTTTTTTAAATCTGAATTCTGAATCTGATATCCAAGAGACTACTCTGGTTTCAATGTCAATGACTATACTCAGCACTAATGACAGTCTCACCATCTTGCCTTTCTTCCTGCTCCCCCACAACACTCCAAACATATCTTGAGACATATCTTTTCTTCTGGTTTCACTCTAGAATCAAAATCTCTGCATTTGTCATCAAACAGAATGATCACATTCTGGCCAATGCCAGTGAAAATGAAAATGTGATGAACAAGATCTGTGTAACCTCAGTGTAAAATTATTTTTCAACCAACACTTCAGTAGTATGAGGACTGAGAGATGTAGTAAAAACCACTCACAGTCAAGAAAGAAAGGGCTCCTCTCTGAGCAGAATCACATCTCTGCACCCTTTTTGCCTTCAGAAGAGTTTCACAAAATGAGTTGGAAGAAGTTCTGACCCAAGCAGACTTTCCATAAGTGAAATCTGCTAACAGAAGTGTCTAATAGATCAATCATGCAAAAGCACCTCATGATTGCTATTGCTTTTCTAGCCCACAGTCATGAGTAATTTCTCATTTCCTTCCTCCTTTCTTCCACAGGATGTTACAAGGCAGAGCAGATTGCCAAGAGAGCAAATGAAGGGATGGCACCAAAAGCAGCTGTCAAGTTTGGATTCCTTAGATAGGAACAGTCTGATCAACAGCAAAGCCCACAGAAATATTTGGCTTTGAGTCATTTTCTCAAGCACCATGGGGAACAGAAGAAGGGAGGGGGATAGTAGTGAGAGAGATTATTTTACTGCCTGTTTAATTTTGCTCTGCATGGACATCTTTAATCTGGAGTTGAGTTTTTCATGCACATAACATAAAGAAGTCTAATATGATAAATATGAATCAGATATTTCCCAAATGCTCAAAGGATATTGCTCAATTTGAGAAGACCACTGCATCATGATAAAGCCATAACTATCTTCTGTAGTTTGAATGCACAGTTAAGTCAAAAGGAGAATTGTTCCCATGACAGATTAAGGCATGGGCAAACAAAAACTCAAGTGGCCTCTTCATTATAGAAATTTTGCTACTTGCTTCAGGGCTGCCTTCCTAATTTCTTTGGGTGAGCTTCACCTATATGATTTGTTCATTCCTTTCATCTTTTACCTTTGATATCCTTTTTGTATTTCTAAAGGATCTCAAGAGATTAGTGTGGTCTCATGGTTGCCATTGTTGGTCTTACACACAGTTAAGTACAGACAGAAGAGACACTTTCAATGATCTTTCTAACAGCAATAGAAGTTGTTTCAATGCTGCTATGATACCAAGCATGTGGAGTGGCAACTTCCCAGTTTTTGTGGGAGCTGGCAGCTAGTATAGCTCCTTAATAGAACAGCAACATATTTCCCTTTCAGATTTGCAGTTTCTAAATGTCACTCCTTTATTGTTGATTTATAGAGATCTTTTCTCACTAGACCCAGCCAGAGCAGTAGATATATATGAAATAGATATTATATACTCTAAAAATAATCTTTTTCCCTTGATTGAATCAAAAATTATGGGAAAGCATTGTAAACTTTGTCTCCTTTAAACCATTTTATAAAGTAAATCAAATGGTTGGATCTCTTTGAAAGACAAGTCTTCTAATTTTACGCAGAACATTGCACAGTGCACTGAAGAATAAGGATGAATGATTGCTAATTTACAAACACTCTTGACCATATATTTAATTCCTGTAAAAGATTGTCACCTCACTGCCTAATTTGATAAATTTGAATGAATAATGCATCTGTACTGTTGACTGAAAGGTATGCTTCAGATTTCTCTTCTAACATTTCACTTGAACACTCTAATACCCTCCAAACCTAAATAAACTGGGAAAAAGAATAGAATAATAACAGTACTGCAAATGAGATTTTAATTTTTCAGACCCAGGAAAGACAGTGAATTGCTCAGCAGTCTTATCCCTATTATTTCTCATGAAGAAAGAGACAGAAATTGGTGATCACTCTTAAAAAAGTCAGCATTTCAGGGGCAAAGTTCCAAATTTAGAGAAGAGCAGCGTTGGGGTTTCTGCATATTTAACACAGAAATGGCCCCTAATATTGCTGCAAACATAAAAGAGTTTTGGAGTCTTCCCAGGCTCCTGGGCTGCAGGTGAGAAACCTCCAGGGCTGTGTGAGTCACTGTGGTCAGTGTCACGCAATTTGCACTGGGCTGTGTTATAAATAACCCCCAGTTCTCTGCTTGGCTTGTTCAGTCAAAATAGCTGCCAGTGATGCTCAGCAGATTTGGAGCATTCATGATCTTTCCGGTTCCAGCTGACCTGACAGCTTCCCCTTTGCCCCAATGCCATCTATTTTGCCAGATGGATGGATGCTGCAGTTGCATCATGTTTGTTTGCCCTGCCCACTCGCAGGGTTTCAGCTTCTCAGGTGAACAGGAGGCCGAGTCTGCTGTAGTTAAGATTTCTGCTGTCTCCTGACTTGATCTGCATGGCAAATGGAGAAAAAAATATCCCTTAGTGCAGGTGTAAAGACTAAGCCATGGGAATTGCAGCAGCATCTGAACTTTTCTGCCATGACAGAAACATGCCCAGAAGGGCTGTCAGGACACCTGAGCCTTGGATTTCTGGGAGAGTGTTAAATGTTTGGGAAGCTCTGACGTATTTTGGGGGGATCTATTTCCTGGAATATTGTTAGTATGCGGCCAAATATTTTTTGAGAATAATTCGTACCTGTATAGCCATACTGCTTAATGTTAAGAAGAGCATCAAGGAAGAACAACGTTTTACAGAATGCTCTTGAATGTTTTTAAACACCTACTTTAAATGAATTAAAAAAATAAAAAGGTAGATGCCAGCTACTTAAAACACACCAGCTAAAGCTGATTTCTTATTTCAAGTATATTCCAAAAACTAGACCAAAGTAGGAAGCAGTTTGAAAGAATGTACAGTAACTAGAATTTTCCAATAACTTTATATTTGTTTGGTTTTTTTTTTAAGGCAGAAATTAGGTAGCACTGAAATTTAAAGAAGGTGGTAGATATGTGCTAGCATCCTCCAGTGAATTTAAGGTGTTACAGATGGAGGTTTTATACTTACATCATGTAAGTAATGTCTTGAGAATCATATGCAGAGCATTGCAAGAAAGGAAGAACCTGCTGGTTTACACAGAACTACAAACGATCATTTTTTTCTGAAATAAAAGAGTAGAGCCCGTAGCCAGTTTGTGAAATATGTTTATACTCTTTAAGGACTTGCTGCAGCAGGAACATTCTGGGCAGGACTGCACTGTTGTCTTACTGGCACAACAGTCCTGCACAAACGTAATCTGTAATCATTCACAGACAGATATCACCCTCACGCAACGGACAGATTGGGCTGCAGTTCGAGATTGCCTTGTTTGAAATGAACTCATTACAAAGAATTCTTTAGACAAAGGTTTTTCTTTTCCCATCAAAGAAAGCTGATTTTTTTTCTGTATTAAGCAAGAGGTTTGAACTTTTTGGAGAAGAATCGTGGTGAAATGGCTGTGAAGCTACTCAGCTTGGCTCAACTGTCTTGCAATGTTTCAGACCTCGGCTATTTGTTTTAACTCACTGTGCGCCCAATCTATGCACAGCAGCCCTCAGTGCAAGCAGAGAAAATGGCCACTTAAACATTTGTGCCCTCAGACTTTGTTCCACAGACAGAGAGCTGGACCTGGCTCCTTTCCAAGCAAATGAAAGGGAGAAGGCAGGGGTCCCTCTCATGATGTGACCCTACAGTTATGTCCAACATGTTGAACAGTATTCCTACTTTCTACAGAATATCTACATCAAAAATATGGGGTTTTCATTGAGTGACTGTATGGTAAATACACCAAATATTTATTGCAGTGTATTAAATGGCTTTGTAAGACTAGAAAAACATTTTTACAAGTATTATATCTTTTAGCCACAGGTCAGACTATTGAACAATTCTTGGATAAAATACTGCAGGTAGTTTTGAAGTTTCACAATAAGTGATCTGATTTAAAGGAAGCAGAATGGTTGCTGAGGCCTAAAGATGGTTAATTCAGATGCAGAGCTTAGTCCAAGTACAAGGTTAATTTAAACATGTAAACAGGTCAATTGCCAATGTGACACAAACCCATATACAATTAAGGGATATGATATTTTAAGATGTAGTTTTGGATAGTAAGTATGTTTTCAGAAAAGCAGCAATACAGAGCAGCAGTGAATGTCTTTCCACTCTGGTGCACTACAATGCCATTATAATTTCCTGCAGTTTTTAAATGAAGTTTAACTGCATTATCTACAGTAACTATTTGTATATGTTTTATTAAATTTATAAATAGACCATCAGAAAATAAAATTACAGGATATAATGGGGGAAACAAACTGAAAAGATGAAGGAACTCTTAGAATGAATAAGAATACACTGTAGTGGATGAAATAAAAATAAAAGTGAAAACAAGGAAGTGGCAAAACTCCTCAGAGGCACCTGATTACCATTTCTCTTTCTAAATGGCCGCTAAGTAAAAAGGCTCAAATGATGGGTTGACCATATCACAGGTTTGTTTATTTTTCTAGGTATTCTGGTTAGTTGTAATACTTGTAATCAAATTTATTCTGGCAATAACAATGTATTCAGTGTGCTTTTTCAGATGGGAACCACTACCTTCTTAGCTTTTGTAGTTCTGTGGCCACCTGGCAACACAAGCAGTGACATGACCACTGTCCCACTGCAATCAGAAAGGGGAGTTAGGAACTAATAAAATATTGCTCCATCCCCAGTTGTTGTGACAAACTATTTACTATTTACTGCCTGTGTGCATTTTAGGTAGAACACCCAAATAAGAAGCCACAAAACTTCTCCAAGATGCAAATAAGAAGTAACTCTGTAATTAAATTAAATGAAAGGAAATGTAGCAACTTGTCAGAAAATTGTCAGAAGCAGATTGGATCACATGTTCTTGTTTTAGTCCAGAAAAAAAAATACTTTTAAAAAAGATTGCTTGCTTTTCTGTGTTGGATGTTTTCCTTTTTTTTTCTTGCATAATTTTTTCTCATGTTAAATGGCCAATCCAGAAAAGCCTAATCCAAAACTGAAAAGGAAACATCAGAAAACATATTTTGTTTCAAGAAGGAAAAAAAAAGAATTGAGATTTTTAACTGATGATTTTCAGAACTACCATGTCTACTATTGATGTAATGTTTTTTGTTTTGTTTTGTGTTTTTTAATTGATGAAAATCTCAAGGCTCTGCCGTATTTTCTGCTTAATTTTTCTTGTAATAGATATTCAACTGGAAGCACAAATTTATCAAAATGTACCACTGGAGTTTCCTTGACCAAGTTGCTATTGCTCTGTATTGAACTGCCATGCTCCTGCTACTGGAAAAAAGGAAGTCCCCCTTCACACTGACACACAGCAAAAACATCCTGAAAAAGTTCCAATGTATTTGCACTCTGTGATGCAAACCAGCACACCGTAGAGTGGGGACATCTGGGGAAATCACTTCACTACTGCTCTGAACTAAATTACAAATGTTGACATGCTTTAACTTGACTGAGGTCTGGTCACACCTTGTCATGGAATTTCTGTTCTTGGCAGCTTGTTCTGGAGCCTTTAATAGGAGACAAACCACAAATACAGCATTTATCATCTGTTTTGGGTGTTATCCTATGCTGCTATCAATTCTTTCTCATCTGCGCTAGCAACATAAAAGGCATTTAACTGGCTGCAATGCTTTTGGAAGGTGTTTGGTCAGCAGTGTTAGAGCCTGGGTTTTCACCGGTCTCAGGAAGGCTTGCACATTACACGTTACTGGCAAGTCCCTGAAGATAGAAGGATCACTTCTTGTGAAAAGGGATAGTTCACATTCCTGGTGCATTATATTTTGACTTGTCAATACTGCACAAAAACATGTTTAATTTATCACAAGGATCTTACTATATATTTTTGTGGTTTTTTGGGAAATAAATGCACACATTATTTGTATAAACTACTGAAAAGCTACCAGATTAAAATTATTTGCTGTCCCATGCAACTGACTGATACTGATGATCTAGGTGTGATAGCTTCTAGATACCAGCCTCTCTGCCATCTGGTCTCCCAGAAAAGAAAAAAACCTGCATTTGCTTTGAAAGCAGCTATGCCATATGGCAGCATAGTACCTAGTTAAATTCTCATGGCTGAAGTATATCCTTTATTTTTCATGAGTGTTCTTGAAACTGCTTTGCAGAAATCTGTCATTGGAATAACATCTGTAATACCCACGTAAATGTCAGTCATATTTTTTTTTCAATATTCTGACCCTCCTCTCCTTGAATGGATACCTTTTTCTTATTCATTCACCAAACACACATAAGATTACATGTTCTCATGAATATATTTGACCTTTAAGCTGCTTAACACTATGCATGTTCAGTGACTAATGCATCATGATTCCTTTGCAAAGTGTTTTGATTTGGCCCACAGTCAGAGCACTGGAAATAAGTCTAACATGTTAGCTTGACAAGAATTAATTGTATTACTTTATCAGTTTTTGAAAATACACTTTAATTTAGGTCCAAGTAATGCTCAAATCTCAAGCAGCTAAGTACCCAGCTGACACCTCCTATTTAGACAGAATGCCAGCTACTAATCAACACTAAAGATCAAATTGTCATTTTCCAGACGGCTAAATTAATATGGTGTTAGCCTTGATGAATTGTAACAAAAAAATATTCTTGCGTGAACTGTAAATTTTCTGTAATGCACCTGTAAGAAAACTTCATTTCTCTGTCTGCATAGGTATAGGCAAAGCTTAAAGTATGTGAGTGTGAAGTAAAGAGACAAAAGTGCAGCAAATCTCAGTGCTAACTAGTGGCTTTAAAGGACGCATTTCCAAACATCTTGTGAGCAACACTGCTTACCTTTGATGTCTCTTGCTGGGCTTGTAACCTGAATGTGAAAAACGGGTCGAGGCAGCTCTCCGAAGTGCAGAACAATCTCTGTTCCCGTTGTGATTAAAGAGTCAAGTGTGGCACCCATGCACTGTCAGAGGTAGCCTGCCTGCAGGCAAATGATAGAAAATATGCTAGTGTGAGAATAATTAAACAAACAAATTTGGTTTAGACAAAAGCAGAAACTTTCCCAACAGTAATCTATTCCAGATTGCAGGGAAGCCTTCAATAGCTTTCTTTGAATTCTCGGGATCACCGTAAAATCAGAACCAACAAATAGCAGAGAAATAGAGTCTTTCGTACTGGGTTAACATTTGCTGCCAGGTTCAAAGACCTCAGGATCACATCTACACAGAGTCGTTGGATGTAAGACATGGGACTTAGATGACAGTTGTGTCACAGTAAAGAATTGCCTTAGTGGCTGTGGTCACACAAGTAATATATGAGCAGTTCTGAGCTATACCACATAGAGTGAAGTTTCTTTTAACTCTTGCATTCGAAACACTGGGAACACAAGAGAATTCCTTTTTTCCGAAGTCACATTTCAATGGCATGCTTGGCTGCTCTCACAGGGAAGTGATGGGGAACAGGAAGCTAAAATTTGACTGCTGCTTTCCCTGTGAGCCCGCAGATGCACGCTGAGGTTAGACAGAGGGAATGAGCAACAAGGCACATGCACAATACACAGAGGAAACGTCTCTGAGGAGCCTGGATCTACCAAAGACAGCTGCCACAAGCCCAGGTGCGACCAGATCTCCAGCCTCTCCACCACAACAGCTGTTTTCAGCCTGGCTTGAATTTCTGAGATAAAACAACTTCTCAGCATGGGTCAATCCAGGCCAGACATCATTGGCTATGCTTGGAATGCTGCCTTTTCCTTTTTACTAAAATCATGTTTTAGATGGTAAATCTGCCAAACTCTTTGACTGTACATCTTGTCAACTGCAGTAGTCTGTAGAAAGGGTTTACTTTCTGATAAAAACCCACTTATTTTCTTCAGGCAAAACTATTTTTACTTACCTACAGGCTAAGCTAATCATCCTAAACAGCAGTACATACCATTCCAGAGCTAAAGATAAACTATTGTTAAAACAGAAGACAATTTCGGCTAAGGGCTGGATCTTGATTTTATTTTGCATTTACACAAGCCATTATTAGTACAGGTAAGTGGAGTTGTGCCAATTTATCTGTTTCTCCCTCACACTCCCTGACTTCCTTTTCTCCACATTGAAAACATGTGAAGTCCCATAAAAGCTGTGGTTTCCTTTTGGGAGAGAAGGCAGCCAGGCTCCAGGGGTTTGGTATGCTTGAATTAACCTGGCCTAATGAGCTGTCTCAATCTACCTGCTTTTTAGTTACCTGGCCAGCTAAAAGCACCTTTTTTTTATCACACAGATCTGTTTTGTCAGCTTTGATTTCCCTTTTTTCCCCTTCTTACCTATCAATCTGTTATCAGCTGCTAACTGTCATCTGTGAAATCCCAGTGAAACAAGCTGCAGTTGGGGTTTACTGGCCCAATCTGATAGCGTCTGCTCTGGAAGAAAAGAGCAAGCAGATACACAGGCCCAGAACGGAGGTGTTATCTGACACACAGCTTTGTGTGGTGTAAAATAAAGGGCATAGCCAAGTAATGGAGCACATTTGGTTATGGGAGTGCTCTGCTGGGGACACTTGTGTGGTTAGGAACCTATGAACAACCATCATGGATCAGACCAGTATCCTTCTCCAAATACCAGCAACAGATGCAGAGGAAAACTACACAGAGGTGAGATTTGCCTAGAAATACTTCCCTACTTCACCGTGATTTGCAGCTTGTTGAATTCCCAAGACCAGAGGACATAGTTTTAGTATTTAATAGCCCTTGACATAATTTTCTATGTATTTGCATCAGTTGTTCCATAGCCATGAAACTTAGCACCCTCAGTGTCCTGTGTCTCCAACATTAGGAGAAGATTTATTCCCCATTTTCATTACTAATTAATCTGCAAAGGCCCAATTGTCTTTTGGGAATAGCTAAGAACTTTACCCCTTCCTTCTAGAGGGAGTTTGATCCACACAAATCTACCTTCCACTCTCAGGCCTGACTGACATGTCCCTGTAAACCAAAAGGGGCTTCTTCCTATATCCTTAACAGATGTTTATCCAGTCAGGATGGGCATGATGTCCCTGAATTTGCTGCTGCACTATTACAGATGTGGATATATATAGTTAAATAGGGTGTATATATCTATATCTATTTAAGATATATGTAGATTTATGAGGAGATATGTACCATATAGATTAAGGCAACCTCTGGGTACCTTAAGAACTGCAGAGGAATCACTTTGAGCATGCTATGGGGAAGTTTGCATCTGTGCACTGCCACCCTGATACGGCCTCCAGCACTCAGCAAGCCCTTGTTCGGGAAGCCTACAAGGCTGATGCAAACGGAAAGCTCCCTGTAACTGCTTCTGGCACAGCACATCTGGTCCAGATTCCAATTTGGTAGTCTGTGACTCTTTTAACAAAAGCTTTGGAGAAAGATACAGGTAAAGAAATCTTTTCACCTGTATATGAATGCAGAATTGTAATTTGCCTTCATAGTGCTGCTCAACAAGTAACTTTTTTCTTGGATAACATCATAATATACTTTTTACAAATATACAGAAACAGTTCCTGAGCCATTATCTCTCATTATTTATACCAGCTGCAGAGTTGTCTGCTGCTTCATTTTCCCAATACATTTTCAATATGAATTTCCAATGCAATCTAAGCAGACCAGTAAAAATAAAATCTTATTTAATTATGGTATCAGCTCACTGTAATTTTTCTAAATTATTTTTCTAAATTGTCTAGCTTTTTACCATGAATTCCATTATCTGATTCCAGATCTTCATTTAGCTTTAACAGTAATTCACCCTCTCCTAAAAATGAAACACTGGAATGCATATGAGAGCCTAACATAACCCACCAAAAAAAAAAAGTTTAAATACATGCAAAAAAAAAAAAAAAAAAAAAAGGCATGTTGAGTATTTTTTAATCAAAATGTCTTTAGTTAAGTGTTTACAGTTTACTGCCAGTCAGACTTATAATTGTTTCAAACAAGACTGCAATCATTACAGCAGTGTGTTACAGAAATAGATTAGGAGACATTTTGGCTCAAAAAAGGTGTCAATTAAATGTATCGAGCCATCACAAGTGGCAAATGCAAACAGCTCAGCAAGCTGCAATCACTTCTTAATGATAAATTAGTGGCAGAGACAAGACAACAGTCAAGGTCTCTGAGGCCTCACTTTTTGCCCTTGTTTCTTGATCACTTTGCTCCATCCTGCATACGTAAATTTTGGTCCTGGCCATGCAGTATTTCTTTCCAGTGAACAAACAACATTTGGTTCACTTTGAACAACAAACTTTCTTATACTTAATCAACCAGTTTATTAGAGCATGAAGGAAAATTGGTCATGACTTCAGTTCCTGTACTGCTGGAATTAACAAACTGGCTGATGCCAGCACTAAACTTGGAAGTGCTAATGGTAATTAAAATCTATTTTCAAATACATCTGACAGTTTTAAGGTGAAGTACTTGTTATTCATGTGAATTTCCAGACTGTGTATAAAAAAAAGGTGCTACTTTCTTCAGGAAGGTGTCAGCTGTGGAAACAACATAATTAGTTATTAATTAATTATTAATTCTCTCTGATATAGCATTTGTTCTCTTTTAGAGAGTTTATGGCTGTATGTGTCCTCTAATGTCTTTGAGTAAGGAAAGCTTGAAACTAGAATTTACAAGCATTGCTATTTTTAGTTACTCTGTTTTACACACACACATGTATATATGTATATATCTCAGAAAGATATGACAAAATAGTGCTAATATTGAAGCTGACATAAATTATCAGTAGCTTTACAATTATTTGACAAAAGTCCATGTAACCCAACCAGTCAATTTTCCCTCAGGTGCATTTGGGTAAAGTACTTCATATTAGCAAAGTATTCTAACACCTAGCTCAAATGGGACTGTGTCCTTCCAAAAGGTGATCTCAATTATTCAACATAGTCACACAATACAGGGCAGAAAATAAGGGGAGGATAATCATACTTTGTGTTCCACTTCATTTTCTAAGCCTGCTTTCTGGCTAATTCAATCTATTGGATCAGTGGGAGGGACATGGGATAGATTAAAAAATGTTGACTGTTAGATCACCAGGGGATTTGAATTCATGTTCTTTTGCACAGAGTGGAAGCATATGGGCCACAGAGTGCAGCTCTCCTTGGAAAATTACTGTCAAAACAGTACCATCTCTGTTAACACAGCTGCTGCCTCGTGAAGCAGGAATCAGGTTTTACTTCAGTTAACCTTCAAAAAGCAATTTGAGAGTAGCTGCTTACTAATAACCTCTTGCTACACCAACAATATTGACTAATAATAGCTTATGCAAGTCACACCTGTACAACTGCCCAAGTGCTACTGTAGGCTATAACATTCTATAGACCCCCTTAGGATAATGTGAAGGAAGGAAAGTTATATTCATTCAGCCTGACAATTGCTAGTGAGTTCCCATTTTCCTCCTGTAAAATGGGAAAGCACTTTTGATTGAATACCCTCCATATAAATAATGGGAATTTCACAGTATGGGCTTACTGCTCAATTTGCCTGCATTTCAGCTGACTTCCAAGGCTGAAGTTCTGTCTTTGTAGCTAATCAGGTACAGACATTTCTTTTAGACATTTCTCCCACAGATGTTTTAGCTGGCTTCCCCACCAATATCCATGAAAAATAGGGAGGATCTCTCATCTGTAATGTCTTTATGTGCAAGCTATGAAATGTTTTATCTGAAGAGATCATTAATATCTGGAAGTTAAACTCTAAGAATAGTAAGAGACTACAGCTAAAGCTTTATCTACACATTAAGCAAGATTGCACCCCAGTAAGCAACCTCTTCTGCAGAAGCCCCTACCCCCCTCAGCATGTGCCAGAAAGGAGTCAGGAGGAATCCTGCTCCAAGTACTATCAACTTACACCATTAAAAATTGACAAATTTTGGTGTTCACCATACTGACAAAAAAGAGACATACCAGCTATTAAAAATGCATGTAACAGTTGCATGGATTTATTGCATCAATTCATTAATGTCTTAACAGAAATATAATTTAAAAAACGCTCAAAACAATGGGACTGCATCAAGAAAAAATTTTATCTTTCCGATGCTTTTACTAGTACAAAATGTAGGTCTCTGACTTCATTCATCCTGCATAAAGACTGAAACATGTCTCCTACACAAATGTGACTAGTGTAGATTTTTATAATGAAAAACATGAGGATACTGGTGGAATGTACACCTTCAAATACATAATTAGTTGGTTCCTTATTGTGTCTATTATACCTCAAGATCCCTGCAGCATATTATTTAATTTTCCATATGCATCAAAATTTACGTAATTCATTTTTAGAGTCGCTAGAGATTCTGAGTGCTAAATATAAGAAATATCTAAGGAACCCGTTTTGCTGAGGGTAGCTCTGAAAAACGTTATTCAAAGGTGTATTGACTGGGACTTTTCTTTTTGCTTCTGTACGTGCAGGTAAATGTTTGGGCTTGTGAATATAGCGCACATAAATATGCCCTTAAGCAAGCAAATTGCTTGAGTGGTTGGGTTTCAGTCTGAGTAAAAGGTTTGTCCTAAATTCAGGGTAATCCTATTCCATAATGCTGCTATCACTAGGACATGCATTCTGCAGCTGTCTTTGGCAAATGTATATGGAAAACCTCATATATTTAGAGGTTCCCTGTGTTTGCCATGTATTTCTGCAGCCCTTTTGAAGTAGATGACTCACTCTTCCCAGATAAAAAAAGCAAACCATTTGCTCATAATTTACTCTCTTTTAACATTTACTTTCTCTATACAATGTTATGAAAAATGCTGGAGTTTCCCCTTGCTGTTAAATACAAAAGCTTCATGGTTTCTTTGAAAAAGGTAACAGATGAGCTCCGTTTAGCACACCTAATTGATGTCTTTACTATTACAGGAGTCAATACAGTGCAAGTAACACACAAGAAAGTTAAACTTAAGGACAAAGTACATTGTGTCATAGATGGTAATTCAGCATCCTCAAACTAAAACTGAATGAAATAGTATTATATTTTTGTTTACCCTGTTATTTGAGCAATTTCATTTATAAATGTTAAAGCAAATTGTTAAATTCTGAGCTTTGCCTGAAGTCACCTGAGAATCCAGTCATGAGTCTTTGGACAATAGGCTGCAGTGTAAAATGCAAGGCAAAAATGTTAGTTTTCTTGATTCTTCTTTTCCCTTCCTCTTTCACATCTTGTACTTTGTGCTTAAGGGCTGGTTTCAGCGCAACATGAAAAATTTCTGCAGGTGGGACACATTTATTTCAATGGGCACTTCAACCTTTAAAAAGAAAAAGTAGTCGGCATTACAGTTTCGCAAGTCATGGTAAGGAAGGAACACTGACATCCAGACACTTCAGTTCCTAATTACCAGAAAATAAATGGACATAAAATTATCACGCAAAATAATGTGAACAGCAGCAAAAGCAATAAATGTTCCATAGGAAATGAATTTGGTAAATTTTAAGGGCATTATAACTACTCACCATAACTTGTTCAAGAACCGTAACTTGTTTGGTACTTGACTAAATTACTTTATCCCTTTTTTTCTAATGAATAGAGTTATATAATTCCATTTAACTATGGAATCTTTTTTTTAAAAGCAAGATCTAAACTCTCAAATATCTTTTCATTTATCCCCTTTGGTTAATTTTTCTCATTGGTTCATTTTCCTACTCGGTTCATTTTTCTTCCAGCTTTTTATGAGTTACTTGAATTACTTCTAAATTCCAAACACATTTGGGTGATTAAGAAAACAACTGTAAAAAGAGGGACTCGTCCTGGATTATTAAAATGACGACTGTAAATCCATGTTTAAAAGCCTTTTTTAAAACTTGCTTATGCCTGGCTTTCTCAAATCATTGCTGCAGGACTGGTACTGACCTGCAAAGGGAAGGTACCCTTCAGTTCCTGTTGCTGCTTCAGAATTTGTATTCTAAAAAATGGTGTGGAATTGCTGAAAAATCTGCCTTCTCAAAATTATTTAGCTGTTAAAAAATCAAGAATGTACTTTTCATAAGGAAATTACTTCTTACCTAAGAAACATCGCAATTCTGTTATGAATACAGTAACTTAAAATGCTGGTTTTTGCAAAAGGTTTTTGAGGTTAGAAATGCCTTTTGGCTTACATTTGCTTTCTTTGCCAACAGGAAGGGAAAAATAGAGGTGTTGAAATGTCTGCAAACAGCATAAGTAGGTCTGTTAAAGCGATACAGAACATTGCTCTGAGGGAAGAAAACATGCTTTTCACAACAGAAAAAATGTGTAACGGAAAATGGAAGATCAGCTGCAAAGGAAAATGAGCCATTGCCTGGGCATCAGGATGGGGTGAGCAGAAGTATCACACAGAAGAGCCTCTTCAGTCTTCTGCTGAAGCTGGGTATATCCAACTCTGCCTTGGAGAATAAAGCCACATGGGACGCTTTCGCTTCACACACTCACAGCACACACAAGATGTTTTGCTGATTAATATCAAACTGTGTGCAAGTGGCTTATGACACCAGTTTTTTGACCGATACACCTCTAGTGGAAGATGTAGACAAGCTGGTGCTATAAAATTTTCTTCATCCCAGACAAAGCCAGGGGAAGGAAATCAGTGCCACATCTGTTAAGACCTGCCCCAAAAAACCAAGACAGTCAAAAGAATATCCATTGCCTTATCCAGTTTCTGGATTTGCAAAGAGGCTGTCAGGATTTTCACAACTTGAAGGCAAGTGAGAATGCAGATGGCAGAGAAAAGCTTTCCACTGGAGGAGCAGAAACACCCCCCAACACTCTGACCATGGAAATCACAGGAAAATCATCCTTCCTTCAAACACATCAGAATGTCCAAACTGGGCCAGTGTGGTGTAAGGACATGGTCTCATTCCTGGTAACATGCCCTTTGGCTCTGGGCTGTGGGGGCTCAGGGGGTTCCTCTCCTTTCATGTAACCACCTCAATGGGGCTGAGAAGCAATGGGAAAAGTTCACAGATCAAAATACTGTAATTCCATCTCACGAGGTAGCACTACAACTAGGAAAGGAAATCCTGTATGTGAGACAGGTGGGAGTCACTACAGTCCTGAGGAAGAGGGCTGCCTCAGGAGACAGCAGGGTTCAGAGAGGCAGCACAGCAAATCCACTTGGCCATACCCTTTCCCAATCACATCACTGGGAATTCCACCAAGTGGTTGAAGCTATTTTGCCTTGAAGCCCTGCTCTGTGTTACACACTAAGGGTTTCACTTTCACACTGGATGTAACTAAAAGGTGAGGCAAATATGAAAATTCTTGTATTTGGCATATGCCTATGTAAACTAGATTTTATTAAAACACATTGTCAGTTTCCACGTCTGTCAAAAGCTGTGTACATCAGACCTCTTGTGGGATGATCTTGAGAATATTGATTCCATAATGGCGCTGCTCTCCTCTCACTACCTGGCACTCAGTTCCACATCTTTGTGTGTCTCCTCTGGGAATAAGTGTGTTTTGACAGGTTATAGAGCTTCCTATTTCAAAGCTTCCTTTTTTTTCTGGCAACTGATCAATTTCTTCAACTCTGAATCATTTTTTCATTTCTTTTTAATAGAGAAACAGAACCACTGAGAAACTACATTTCCAATTACTGTTTTGGTATAAACTCTAGTGCTTTTGGGACACAGGTGCCATTCTAACTGTACTTTGACTCTTTGCATGTGCTATTGTTAACACCCACAATAACTGTATATTAACTGAAATTTAAGGCACTGGCCTCTTTTCTAGATCATGGCATGAAGAAACAAATATTTAAGCTTTATACATATCTGTGATCCAAGACAGGTATATGGGAATATCCTCCTCCATGGCAAGGGGAATAAATCTATTCAAAAACTCAAACAGAACAGAATATGCAAAAATAAGTGAAAGAGGGGTATACCTGAATTCTAAAATAAATTAGAAGTCTCAAGGAATTAATGACATGAAGACCAGGTACAGGCCACAAACAGTGCACCGCTAAAATGTTACTGTAAAAACAAAAGAAAAATAATCCCCAGTGTACATACTGAGCAACTGCCTTGCCAAATACCCCACTGACCTACTGGAATGTACAAAACTGTCAAACTCCAATTTTATAATCAAACGCCACCTTTAAAATCTTCTGTGTTATTCTAGACAAAGGCCAAGGTCCTCAAGCAGACTAGCATGGAGAATGAAGAAAAAGGTGCCAGGGCTACTCCATGAGGGAGTATGAGCAGGAACTGAGCGTGACCCCAGTAGAGGGGTCAAAGAGCAGGGCACAGTCACACTGTCTCTGGAGACGGCAGGTGAAGACAGTCAGTACAGATGGGTAGGGCCCATTCATCAGAGCCCCAAACATGCTTAAGAGATGAACTGGTCCAGGGTACTTCCAGGGATTCCAGGGAGGACACAGAACTGGAGGCAGCGCTGGGGAGAGGGTTGCAACACAGTTTCAAGACCCATACAGAAGACAGGTACAGCTGCTGACACTGCTCAGGGCAGGACTGGGGCTGCTCAAGGTAACTGAGGCCAATCAGTGCTGTCACAGCCCTGAAACAGTAACATTTACGTACAAAGTGCTTTAGTACAACTTACATGCACTTTCGTTAAACAAAGGGCTGGTGATACGTGATGCCTTATCAAGGACAGTAGGGCTGTTTCTGGATTTTGGTCAGTTTATTACCATTGTTTCAGTTTTTTTGCAACTTGTGCTTCTTTTTGATAATGTGAAATAATCTGAACAATTATGAGGCTATTAATTAAAAGGAAAAGCAAGCCTGCCAACCATATAAATAAGAAAGTGTTATATCCTTTGAACTCCAGAAAGTACGCAGGAGTAAGCCACAGCCCTTGTCCGATGAACCACAGAAGAAGAAGCAGCACGCCCCGACGCCAGGACATCTTAATACTAGGCATTACAAGGGGCAAAAGACAGAGATACCAAACAAAGTACTGGGATGTGCACACTTTGTTAAAAGTCACAAAAATAGTGGTGTGTAGGAAACAACTGAAGGCAAGGTCTCTGTAGAATGCTATGGACACAACCAGGAGCAAAAGCAGCTGGGGCAGGAAAGCTGCGAGCCCAAGGGCAAAACTCCATTTGCTCTCTGCTGTCAAGTACAACATGTAGAAATAGGGAGAGAAGTTATGACGGATATCCCTCCTGGTCAAGTGATAGAGGTAGGCATGCTCCAAAAACTCCCAGCCATAGAGGTGATAAAATGCCAGAGTCAAGGCAGCCAGCACTGATCCGGCAAGCGTTCCAAAGAGCAGCACGTCGCAGTTCAGCATCTTTACAAAAAGGTGCCAGAGGCGCGCCATGAACGTGAACTTCGCTGTTTTGTTACCCCCCGCATCCAGCGCCCCTTCCCCGCGGCGCGGCCTGGTGCGCAGGCGGAGCGCTATGGGCAGCGCGTAGGTCAGGGGATAAATTTTCATGTGCACGGCCAGCCCGTAGCACACGGCGGCCTTGCCCACGCTGCCCGTCTCCACCCAGTACAGGGTGGCGAGCACCAGCAGCGCCACCAGCGCCTCCGCGTTGCCCCGGCTGGACACGGCCATGGGCAGGGGGTTGAGGAGCCAGGCGGCGGCGCAGCACCCGCAGGCGCGGCCGGCGGCGGCTCCTCGGCGCCGCAGGGCCCGGTAGGCGACGACAGCAGCCGCCAGGTCCCCGGCCACGAAGAGCATCTTGCCGAAAGCCTCGACGAAGAACACGTTGGGCGTCAGCAGCCAGGCCAGGAGCGGCGTGTAGCGGTACGTGGCCCGCCGGTAGGGCGAACGCCCCTCGGTCACCAGCCGCGCCGCGTCTGTGAACACCCGGTAGTCGACGTCGGTGTAGCGCACCCGCATGGCGCGGTCCTGGTACAGCCCGTACAGCACCAGCGCCAGCCTCGCCAGCAGCCCCGCGAGCAGGGCCGCGCCCGCGCCCGCCATCCCTCCCGCGCGGCGGAATGCGGGAGCAGGGACACG
>NW_024582091.1:47454319-47483618 GCF_017639235.1 Corvus kubaryi
AGGGCCTCGGGGTGTCTTTCTCGCTGCGGCTTCCGCCCGTGCGCGCGGGGAAGAGGCGGCCCCGCGCCTGCGCGGTGCGCGCCGGAGCCGTGCCCGGCCGGGGCGGCGCTGGGGCGGGCGGGTCCCGTGGCGGTGATGGGCGGCGCTGCCGCTGCTGAGGGCTGGCGGTGGGCGCCGGTGTCAGGGGAGAGCTGCGGGACACCGCCACCCGCGCTGCCCATTGCCCCCTCATCCTCCTGGGGGCTGTCGGGCTCCGCGGGCAAGGAGGCGGCAGATGCCATAGTAGTTAAGTAAGAAGAAGGAGGAAGAATAACGTCTGTTATTTGCCTTCCGCAAGTGGCTGTGTTTTACCTAGATGTATGAGCTTTCGCTAGAGCACTTCCACAGCAGATTTCTCATTTAATTAGAAACGGTACCGTGAAAATCGAAACTTAGAGTCACTTACAACAAAGCAATTCATTAGACACTATCTTGAGGGCCTATTTTGTATGTTTTTCAGATAGTTTTCCTGTCTGGATATTTGCCATCTCACATTTGAATTGAGGCTGATTGAAAAACGGGCGTTTATTACTTACTACTATTGCGAGTTTCATATGAGAACTTAGAAGGGATTTTCTTAGAGATGTTTTATTCATCAAAAATACACATTTGCTTATTTAGTGGTTAATTGCAACCGCATTCTTTTTGCTGAATGGTTTAATTTGGGAACATTTTGGGAGCTGTACTGTTGCTGGCTCACATCACTTACAGAAAAGAATCTGCTTTTCCTCAGTTCTGGGGACACCCGTCAGAGAACTGGGAACAGATCTTTTGTATTTGGCAGAGGCATCTTGGAGGGTGGCCTAACGGGTAGGATATTCAGGGGACAAACTATATTTTTGTTTGTGCGCACACAGCTATTAATTTTTATCTGTTAAGGCTGTTGTTCTGTGTGTAACAGTACACTGGGGTATAGTCTCAGGTATCCAATGGGAGAAGCATACTAACTAACTAACGTGGAGAGTCAGTTTTTCCTCTGTCAGATACGTGCACATTTTATACTAAACTGGACAACTTCAACAGGAAATCTCAAGGGGATTCTCCACTAACTCACCATATAACATCATTAAGTCTTAAAACTGATTGTTAGGATGTTTCTGGGAAAGGACATGAGAGTGGTTGTTGATCCTTTGTAAATAATTGCTTACTCATGACTGCTGTTCTACTTTAGAATGGGAAAGATTGGTAACATTTTATTTTCTTCTCTCTTCTATGTATCTTGTAGTATAATGGTTGGTGTACTTTTAAATATGCTTCCATCACCATATCCAAGATTTTCTCTGGGAAAGCTCTGAGATGGATACTGGATAAAATCACTGTGACTGACTCGAATGTATATATGTAGATACTAATAATTTTTTAGTTTGGAAAGGTTCACAAGAACTATTCTTGCTATCTGCCAACTTTCTCACAGGATTGTTTGCCACATTGTTGCCTTCCTGGATGGAACATGTTTTATTATTTCAGACCCTTTGAGGAAACTGTTCCTGGTCAGATCAGAACGCATTGCTGTTTATTTGCTGAAGTGTCCAAGTTTAATGATATTGGTGGAATAATACGAGTTCATAAATAAACTTAGGAGTATGCTAGCATCTCATGGTTTTCTTGTCTGTTTCTGTCAGTCTGTTTTCAGACAAATCTTTTATTCTTATCTGAGGTTAACAGAAGTTGTTAAGCTGTTGGTAGTGACTGTTTATCAGGATTCTAAAGAGGGAAAAAGTAGTAACTTAATTCTAAAGGGTCATGAAGTTAATAAAACAGAAAATCTGCCTTAGCTATTGTTGCATATACTGTGACTCTATGACATTGCCTGAGCTGGAAAAAGAATTGATTTTCCTTATCAATAATTTAACATCTTCAAAATATGCTTGAAGCTCTTCAGAGAATTAAGGTTTGGCTCAAAAATGGATTTTGCTTCAGATTTGATACCAGCTTGCTTAACCTGATTTGTCATGTACTGTAGACGTTAATGCAGGAAGGAGGGCAGTCTTATTAAAGTTATAAATCTGTTGTTCCTGTAAAAAGCTGCTTTTATTTATATAAGTCACCAGGAGCCACTTTTAGAAAATGCTGGGAGATAAAAACTAATAGAACTGCTGGGACTGAAGCTGATTGATTCCAGTGCACACGAAGGTACAAACAACATGAAGAAAAGTGTGGAGGCAGCCATAACAGGACATAAAATATTAACTAAATAGGAATACATATATCCATGTATATTCACATGGGCATAAAGGTTTTTTTCACTACCTGCCAGGCATTTTGTTTACATGGTCTCAGAGATGGACCATTTTATAAACTGAGGTCACTTCTAAATGTGCTTCTGTTGTCTACGTGTGATGGGGGATTATAAACCTGATCTCAAATATTATCTTCTCGCATCATGTTCTGTAACAGAGGCTACTTGAGCAGCATCAGGATATATATTCCATAAAGTCTCTCATATGACGTGCCACTACTTGAGATTTACACAGCAGTGGTAGCATTAAAAGGACAATGAAGCTGGGGCCTTGTTACACCAGGTGTTCTAAAGCCTAATGGAAGTTTTAACCATCTGAAAACCAAGGTACAACTGGAGGGTGGCAGCTGGCTGGAGTGAAGGAGACAGAGCCGTGCTGGTTCCTGGTCAGCCAGGGGCAATCCTCACCTTTGGTCAGGCACTTGCCTTTCAGGGGTTTGCTGTCCACACTGGGGTGGAAAGTTAGGTTTTGAGAAAGGTTAAGTTGACACTACTGTTATTAACAGATATGAACATATGGCTGAAACCTAGATCTGATGGGTACAGTAGGACTAAGTATTGGAGGGACTAACAGATTAAATTTGAGAACTTGGAGGAGCATAAAGAGGTTTGTGAAAATTGACAATTAGAAGATGATTCTGGTAAAGCAGCATAAGGGAGACGTGATTGGTAGCAGTGCAAGGAAAGAAAGAGCAGGTGCTGAGTTGCGGTGGGGAGAACCTTACTAAGATTCAGGTGGCCTATGGAGCTAGACAAGCTTGAATATCTGAAAAAATATGGAAGAAAGAGCAGTAAAAGGCTTTGGAGGGGGAAGGCAGTTGGAGGATAATTCATGTGCTCTATTTTAGGTCATTCTACAGAGATCTCAGGGTGACGCATTTCTCATACAAGTCTCCTCTTACAATCTAGTTGCTAATGGCTAGCTATACTTTCAGACTTTGTTGTTATGAGATGAAATTTGATCATAAAGATTGTACGTTTTCCTGTAAGTTATCATATTGTATGTGTACAGTGACACAAGTCTATATGTGTAAAAGGTGGTATGAAAGCTGAGTCTTCAAGGAGGTAAGGAAGACACTGGGCAATAGCTGCTATTTGGTCTTCAAACTTCTGAAAGGGGAGACTGCTGTGCTGTAATGTGTTAGAGCTCCCTTTTAACTCTTTTGGGTTTTGAACTCAGAATGTTTCCTTACATGAGATATACTCCTGCCTAATATATTTGTAAACTGACAGTAAGTTTTTGATAACATGATAAGTACAATCTGTTTCTTGCAGCACATGAAATTCTATAGAAAAAGTGACTAACAATTTTCTTATATATTTTGGGCTTGATAAAATAAATTGGTTTTGCAAATAGGATTGATGCCTTTCAAATATTTGTAGTGTGTTAAATTTTAGATATTATTAGCAAAAGAGAAGTATAGTTAAGATTATGTAAGGAAGTGTTCATTTCTGCTTTAATACTGGAATGAGTAATACAGGAGGGTTTGCAAAAGTAGGATGAAAAACACATTAGAACTCTTCACAGAAGAAAATCACCATTATAAATAAAAGGCCACCACTCTCCTTTAAGCTTTTTCTGTTAATGTGTTTTCTTAAAACTGCTTGATAAATCTATACCCTTTTTCACACATTGTGCTATAAATGTGGTTATTTGGAGAATGTGATTGGAGTTGTAAAGGATTTTTTTTTTCACCATATTATGATTTTGCACAGTATGCTTTCAAGTGGTGCTGGCGGAGGGCAGAGTTCTGCTTGCAGTGATTATGCTGATTGTATGTCAGTGTATTAGGTAAAATTCTAGCTCTTCAGGGAAAATAAGTACCAGATAAAAATTAGTCTGTAGGGAAACCTGTTAAATTTACTGATAGAAAAAAAAAGAAAATATTATGTCTGAGAAAACACATGTGGCAGCAAAAATAAGTCCACTGAAGTATGATGCTGGCCTGGGGGAAAATTGCAAAAAATATGGCCTGTTTTGCTTTAAGTCCATGGTGAATCTGAAGTATGATATGGTAAAAAGGAGTTGCCTGCATCTAAGATGGACAGTGCCCAACTCTCACTGCCTGACTTGCAATACGGAAGCACTTTCCTCCTTTTTACATTAATTCTATAGCTTTGGCTAATGGTGCAGGCAACCCAGTGGATTGGGATTCCAGAAGTGGGAGACTACAACCAAGAATTGTGTTGAATTTCCTTTACTTGTTTATTTTTTTCCTATTCACTTCTGCTAATAAAAGAATGCAGAGAGAGAATTGATGAGAACCCAGGCAAAAGAGAAACTGGAGCCAAATGACAAATTATGGATTTAGGAGACTGAGGGTTCCTGGCACTAGACTGATGGTTTCTGACCATTGTGCAGAGCCCAGTGACACATCCAGAAAGCACCTGTAAAAGGCTAAATCTAATTGTGTTAGGCATCACTTCTTGTCAGCTTTTGAATGTGTAAAGGAAACATTTCGTGCATTTTTAATTTATAACCGCTTAATTTTTTTCCAATTCTTTGGAAGGGGAAAAGAGACAAAACTTGAACCATAACTGTTGCAGTCTCCTCACACAATTTTTCTTTTAACAAATATGAAGGACAGCCTGCAGTTAGAAGGGTGATGGGGAGGAAACTGTATTTTCTAAGCCTAAAGTAGACAACCACCTTTTACACCAGTGAGACTTCACTAATGCCGAGTTCCTGAGATCATATTGAGAGATGTGAATGAGACACAAAACTCTCTACTCTTGTTTTTTCATTTGACAAGTAGAAATAAAAATCACGTCAGCCTCTGGTACTGAGCATGTTTATTTCTGAAGACTACTTTTAGAATGGGTGGGACATAGACTTGAAAAAGCACAAGAGGTACTTGTCAATAATTTGTTTAGAAATAGGTCTGAATTACTTTGGTTCAGTGCATGAAGTAATAAATAAGTTCTTTAGGTGCAGAATTCTTGGCTGTAACTTGGGTTACAGAGACTGTGGTTGAGGCAAGAAGTTTATCATCATCCCTCGAAACAAGATGACACTGAAATATGCACCATGGGATAGCTAAACTAAGGAAAGTTGGCCTCTTCTAGCTTAGTTGGGTTCCATGGGATCCAAGAACATCAGAGTTTTGATCAAACCTTTTCTTGGGGAAGAAGCAGACACAGCTTCTCTTAGTCTTTCCCATCCCCTTCCCTGGACTTCATTTTCTAGTTAAGACAATGTTTGTGCTGTCATTTCTGCTGCTACAGGGAAATTCTATTTTATTCAAATGTTTATTTTCATTAAATTGGTGGGTGATTAATCTCTGAATATTGTTCATTTTTATGCTACTACGGTAGATGTGAAGAGACAAAAACAGGCTTTATGGACTTATTGTGCCCAAAGTACAAGAAAACAATTCTGATTAATAAGCCCTGTTTTGTCTACCAGAGGTCCTGCCACAGATCCCTTTCCAGCCACTTGAGTGTCTTTCTATGTTGTGCTCTCCTCTCTTATTTCCTTGCTAAGAGGACTAAAATAAGAACTAGCATTATGTCAACACATAGTAAATAAAACACATTAGTGTAAGGCACAGGAATGGCAGCTATAAAAGGCAAATCAAAAAGCTGTGCAATTCTCTCAAATAATATGTTCTGTGGAGAAATGGTGAAATGGGATTTATTTGCTGTTGAAAGTTTGGCCAATATAAATAACTGTGTAGCAATAGTGGACTTCTGTCTGGTGCTTGGTGTGTTCTGCTTCAGTGTAACTAGAATAAGCAATAAGGTTGAGCATATAGGTTTGTTAATAAGCAGAGCTTATTATTAGCAAATTCACATACCATTTCATGAGTTTCTGCTGGAAAAAAATGGCTGGAAAGGCTAGAAAGGGCTGCTTTACACATCTGCTGAGAAAATGTATGTAGTCCTTGAGAGTGAGTAATAGGTGATTTACATGAGAGGTCCGACACCTGCACTAGGAAAGGTTACATGATATTTTCTTCATCCCTGGAGCTACTGTGCAGCATGGTTTTGTGAGCTCTGGAGGGAAAGGAACGATAGGGGGAAAAGCCAGCTCTTACTATTTGCTTGATCCAAATCACTGTGGTGGTTTTTGTTGTTCTGCTTTTTCTTTTTTTTTTTCACTTGGCTGAAAAAAAGAACAAAATAAAAACAAAACCCAAAACAAAAGAAAAGTGGTTTGTGCAGTTCCATTGAATAACTGTTGGGAATTCTGTCTGGTAACTTGCCAGAGGAGTTGAACTCTCAAGTGCTTCTGCAAGTTTTGGGAGAAAGGTGGCTGGCTAATAGAGATGATGTTATTGCCCCTGCAAGACGAAGGACTGCAGCAAGAATTCAAGACACCAGGGAAAGAATGTTACCCTGAGCATCACTCCAAAGCGTTGTCATCAGAAATCACCCCTTCTTTCAGGTGGCCCAATGGTCCAAATGTGCTACATAGCTGTTGCATACCAAGCTTTGCTGTTCTCAGGCTGTGTTGTGTTTGCAGTTACTCACTGAGATAAGAACAAGTGACTGCAATTACAGATAAAGTTTCAAACTAAATCTTGCAGAGTTGGCTGATAGGAGCACTGTACAATTCACATCACCTCTGTTTCTTATGCTTTTGTGCATCAGATGGATTTCCAAGGATGTAGTGGTGCTTTGTTTAGATAGAAATATGAGTTCCAAGTCTGTGCCATGGAGCAGTTATTTTATTTTATGTAGCCCTAAAAGGTTTATAAATTTATGCAATAAAATCAGTGATGCAGTTTCCTGCTTTTGACTTCATGGTCAAAGCTGATCAGTTGATCAGAGAAGTTAATATCTTAATTTCTTTTATACTGTATGACCAAAAAGTGGCTTCTGAAGAACTGCCTTTTCTTCTCACAGTAAACATCTTACTGTTTCTTCTGTCTGTAATTCTTATGACATTGTTGCATGTATTTCAAATACCAGGTTCAAACATTGAAAATCATAAATAAAAGGTCTCTTAACTTTCTCACTTCTTGATAGCATTTTGATCCGGTCATACTGAAAAGAAAGGGAAGATGTTTGAATAGGGATAGGGGTATAGTTGAAAGTGGGTGTGGGGGTCAGTGGGACCACATGCTTCCCTTAGGATGATTTTCACTTTCATTGGGGAAATCTCGCATGCTTTGGAAAGGGATTGTTGTCCTACCACCTGCCTTTTTTATGCTGACAGAATGTCTTAGGGAGCTGCTCACAGAGACAAAAGACTGAAGCTGTATGCTGCGAGAGATTCAGGCCTGCAAGCACTGTTTTGACAATAAATGTAAATAAGAGTAGATGCCTTTTGGATTATTATGAGGCTTTCTTTTACTTCTTGATAATATGGTTCAGCCTAACTATTTTTCCAGCAGTGGCTGTGCAGCAGTTTAGAAGCAGCTGTTAGAAAAGGCAGAGCTCAGCTGCTAGGGCTGACTGTGCTGGAAGGGCCCCAGAGATGCTGCTTGTGAGGAGCTACAGCAAGTGTGTGCATGTATAGAGACCCTGGGACTTCTCCTGTAGGAGTGGTGAAACGAGAAGAGGGAATAGCTTGCTGTTGTTTGGTTTCCTGTTCTTGACTGGGGATGTATAGAAGGAGGAAAATCCCACCTGCACTATATCCCCTTGCATAAAATAAAGGAACATCCTGTAGGAGAGAGGAGCAGCTGTTGGGGAGCTCTAGTCTGTTGAGACGTGAGTAATCCTCTGGTCTACCCGAAGCTGGTTTTGCCTTTTGCTTCCAAATGTGTTTAAGATCTACCTACCTAAATAGATGTCTGGATTTAAAAAAAAAAAAAAAAAAATCATGTTAGCTTTTCTCACAAAAGAGTGCTCTGAGTAATGGTTGGAACTGCTAGCAGGTATACAGTGTGTGTGGAAAAATGGGAATGAAGATTATCTGGGTTTCTGCATCCTCCGAAGGTTTTGAAAAACCCAGTTCTTCTCTGTTACATTAAACTTCAAGTACTCCCTCTGGAAACAGAATGAAACATTCTTTTAGCTAGATTTGGTGCTTTTGGCCTTAACCAATAAAGGGCTTCCCTGTCTTCTCTCATGAATGATTGTCAGCTGGTTAAATAAGCGTTTAAATATCTTTTGAACTCTTACTGTTGTTAAACTTTTTCCCTTCTCTATTTCCTAGGGGATGGTATGGTCTTCTAAATACTTTTTGGGAAAGAATCCTCAATTTTCCCAAAACCTTTTAAGTGCCTTTATGGGAAAATGAGCATCTGTCTTTTTAATGCCATTGTCTTCCTCTTTTTGATAGCTTGTCAGAGAGATCATCTTGAAAAGTATCCCTGAGTAATAATTCTACCTTATTATTCCTTCTGCAGTATCGTGTTGTATTGTGCGTAGTGGTTAAGACGCCATTGTACTTTGCAGTACAGAATCATAAACTAAAGAGATATGTCCTAGACACTCAGCTGTACAGGATGTATCATTCACTAGCTGTCTGTGGAAATTCACTTTTTTTCTTCCCAGTAACTAGGGGTTTTTTATCTCCTAAATATTTACTTAGCTGCTCTTCATTCAAACTCTGGCAGTTACTTGGCCGGATCAGTTGCTTATGCACTGTCTGTCTGAGCTCTGCCTCTTGCTGTGTTAATGATCCCAAGCGCTGGTGCTTGTGCAGAGTATAATTACATGGTAGCAAAGTTCATCCTGTCTTTGCTGCTGTCTTTCGCAGTCAAAGTTCTGTCCTTGCTTCTTTCATCCTCTTAGAATATAGAATTACACTGTCCCCTAACCTTATGTACATGTGTCTCTTAACTCAGCCTTCAAAGCTTATTCATTCCCTGCTGATTCAAAGTGACAGCTGTGCCATCAATCTGTCAGTTTTCCCCCATTTGGTGTGTTGGAGATGCTCTCCTTCACACATTGGCCCAGGAATGCTGTCTGGCCCCTTGTGCTCTGCAGGTCTGCTGCACCTGAATCAGAAGTTGGAGTCAGACTCCACTGATGTGAGCACTTATGGATTCAGTTGTAGAACTCCTATCATAGGAGGGAAAACTCATGGAAGATGACTCAGGCAAGCCACATTTGCAGACTTGGGACAATTCATACATAGTGTTCTATATCTGCAGTGCAACTGGCAACAGACGAGTCACTCATTTCATTATTGCTTGTCTTTCTTCATTCTGGTTACTGTTGAATTTCAATATTTGTCCTTGCTGACTGCCACATTGCTGAGTTTGACAGGTTGTTGCCAGAATTTGAGTCTGCTGACATAAACTTTGCATATATTTAAGGAGAGATTCAACCGGTGATTATCCTGTGTCAGAGTAGATCCTGCTTTGATTGTGTATAGTAGAAGATTAGGAAAGGGTGCCTTTTGAGAGAAGAGGACAGCCATACCTCATATTTATTTGATGAATCTTTCAAAGAGTTGATTGTACCCAAAAATACAGCACAAAAATATCCCGTGGATAAGATGTATGTTGGGTTGAATACTGATGCAATGAAAAGTAACTGTAGTTTTTCCTTATTTTGATTGCTGTGTATTGGTACAAAGTGTAAGGTAATTGTTTCTGTAAAAAGAACAGATTAGTCAGAACTTGATACTTACCAAGAAGCCATGCTATTTAAAGGTGATAGAAATTGTCAGATTTCCTTGAACAACCAAGACTGGAATCATGCAAAATTAACATTATGTTGAACTATATGTCATGCTTCTACAAAATGCATAAATTACTTGCAATGAATCTCACTACTCAAGTGCTTTCTGGGGTAACTGTGTTATTCCTGAAAATTAGAAGGAAAGATACATTTT
Organism: Corvus kubaryi; assembly: GCF_017639235.1. Classification (NCBI taxonomy): domain Eukaryota; kingdom Metazoa; phylum Chordata; class Aves; order Passeriformes; family Corvidae; genus Corvus; species Corvus kubaryi. The sequence continues at coordinate 47,464,333 of NW_024582091.1, forward strand.
CTAGTTCCAGTAAAAATCCTGCTGTAGTAATTTTTAGCTAGGATAATCCAGAGGCAGTTGAAAAGTGAAATTTCTGCATCAGTGAACCTGTGGGCTTCTTCAGGAGGACTGCTCTGTCAGGTTTTAATTCCTGTTAAAATCATTAGAATTTTTAAAAGATGAAACAGTTCTTTGTATAAAATGACTAGAAATTTTTTTTGTTTTGTTCTGTATTGTGTTGGTTGAGTTGATGTATAAAGACAATTTTACTTTCTGAGAGCCAGGCTATTGATAGAATTGCATAGGAAAAAATTGAGCAGAACTTGCCCAAGGGAATATTGCTTTGCTCCTCCCTTAACACCATCAACACCAGAAACATTCATTTATTCAGTGTCCCTTTTGATCTTCCTCTGAATTTCAGAGTTCAGTCTTCAGTGAAGTAAGAGTATCTCAAGCAGAAAGAGATACCATATTGAGATTTGAGTTCCCCATATGCTTTGATGTCCTACTGCAAAACTTGGTGTATATTTTCCAATTGAAATAAATGAGCATATCTACCTGAATCCGTGGAGAATTCTTAAAAACTAAAAAAACATCATAATGGGAATTTACCTCTAAGCCTAAGTCTAAAATGTTGCATCTGTTTTTCCTTACACCTCACAGACTTGTCATGGTTGTGACTTTTCATGTGACCATAGTAATCACAGGGGCATCACACATTTTTGTTTGAATGGATTTAAAAAGAAAACTAAGAAAGTTTTCACATAAAGTGGGGAAAGTTCTAATGGATAATTCTAATCTAGGTTTTTTTAATTTTTAGGCAAGAATTAACACATTCTCTGTTTCTCCAACCCTAGCAACTTACAAATGAACACTGATGAAACAAATGGTATAAAACATTTTTATTACCAGAGTAATTTGACAGTTTTATTTTGTGGAACTTTTTAGTGTCTCTTCCCATGACTCTCCAATTTTGGGGATCTATTTTAAAAATAAAAGAAATTTTCTGCCGCTCTGTTTGGAGAGGGGAAAAAACAAAGCAAGTTTTCTTGGATATTCTTCAAACCAGGAAAAATCTATATGTGTTGTAACCTTTGTTACAACGTATTTTCTGTGGGTTAAACAAAACCCTGTCACCAAAGCTTTGACTTCTGTGGAGATATCTGAAAAACTTCAGATACTGCTGTCAGTCTGGGAGGTGTGAAACTGATGGGTAAACAGGAAGCCAGAGTGCTTCTAGCGCTCTTCTTCTGCTCTGCTCAGAACACTCATTGTTGGCATGGTAGGGATGGTGTAATCACAGAACCATTTAGGTTGGAAAAGACACTTAAGGTCAGGTCTATCTCTAATGATATGGGTTAATTTCCTTCCTGCGTTTTGTAGTCCTGGGATATCTGCCCTTGGTGTAGGTACCACTATTCTGATGAGAGTTGGGTAGGAAAGATACCTACTAAGAAGAGCTTCCTGCAGGTGGTGGTGCTGGTGAAGTCAAGTATTTTGCAGGTGTATGTTTCATGCTTGTGACTGCAGTACCAAGAGGGTCAGACACCATATGGATTTGTCAGGTTATTTAAGAAAAACCATCCCACTATATATGGAAATGGGAATATGCTTGCAGTGACATCTATAATAGCCTTGGGAACAAATCAGTATGCGTGTTCTCACTTGGTCTTCAGGTTTTAGGGTTACTAAACTGCTTTTAGAGTTTTAGGGTTACTAAATGCGATGAAGAAGGTGACAGATAAGCTATTTCCTATAAAATGGGATATTAAGTTCAGAACTGAAACATATTCTGTTTCTCGAAGTAAATAAATACATAAAATTTAAGCCAAATCTAAATTAAGCCAAATATGAGATATTAATGTGATAGATTTGGTCCCTGTAGCATTCTTGTCCACTTTTGATTTTTCTGGATATGAAGAAGGTTACTGGCAGGTTAGGGGTGGCAAGTGATGTCTGGCTTTGTTTGAAACATAATCCTTGTAGAGGTGGCAGCAAATGGACCTGCATGCTTGGAGCAAATCATAAAGCAGAAGTGAAATCAGTCATTTGTGTGAGGTGTTTCCATTGAGATAATATTTACTTATACAGTGGAGCATGCTCCTATTGTAAAACGAAAGTACAGCCAATAATGCTGAAGAGTTCCATGTTTTCTAAAAGTAAATATATTGTTGTATGTGGGGGAAGGAGAAGAAAGATGAATATCTAGGAAAAAAAAATGTGTGCAACAGTTCAAGGCTCTTGATTTTCAATCTTCCCAATGAGTTCTGATTGCACTGAATTTTTTTTTAATCTACTCCAGATACGTCATAATTTACCTATGATTCCATATCAGCATATGTGGTGATGTTGCTGCTGTAATTCTCTGGCAATCCAATAAACAATTATTACAACAATTACTCATTTTTTCCATACTGCTTTTTGCTTAGATGCAGAGGTATATAAAATTGAAGGTAATCCAATTAAACCTGGCAGACAGTTGCTAGTTTGAATTATTTCAAGGAGAATGACTGGAGAGAAGATGAAAAAAACAGTAAAATTAGAAGTCTTACTTTTTTTATTTTTCAAGTTCGCATGAAAAAGCTGTGGCTTGGCATTAACTATTCCATGTGACAGTCAGTTTGATTTGAACGTCACTGAAGACTGTCTCCAGCTTCTGTTCCCCTAGGGTCTAGATGAATCTTTTTGGAGGTGTACTGAATTAAAGATTGATAGCAATAGAGAAGGGAATATGACAGGATATATGGAAGGGTTAAGTCTGAGGAATTACAGGCTTGACTTACTACCATTTGGAGATTAATTTGTAACAAAGATTTTTATGAAGTATTGAATTTCATTAACTACTTAAGTCTGTTCCCATGTAAACTTAAGCCTTAATTCTTTCAACCTACATTTAAGAGTTTAAATATGTATAAGTGAAGAAACATTAAACCCACACTTTGGTTTATCATCACAAAATACAATTCACCTCAATAATTCTCCTATTATTTTCTTTGAATGAGATAATGCAGGATATCAAGTTTTTGTATGTGTGGATGGTCTGTAGTGATATCCAAGTCAAAAGTGCAGAACTGTACTAGTTGAGCTTAGGAGGACTTAAGAACTGAGTGACTTTCAGTAGGTTTTTTGCTTTAGGAAGGTGTTTGAAACACTTATGTAGTATAGAACTGAATGGAAGTAACCTAGGGTTATATTACAGAGTCTTTGCAGTCTCAAAGTTCAATGTCTAGTCTATGCTAGCTCTCTAGCTTTCCTCTGTGATTAATGGAAAGAAGTAGATACCCCCAGAGAGCTGGAGCAGGTGAGTCCACCAAAATTATTGATAGAAAAAGGTAGAAAAGAAAAATACTTTGTTTCTTTGTGTCTTTCATATATTCTTACAGTAAACATTAGATGTGAAAATATGAGATAATGTTATAAGCTAAATTTACTCCTTTATAATAAGTAAAAATGAAGGTTTAAAAGGGAGAAAAATAGATCTTAACACAAGGTTAGTGTACTATTAGATTGTTAAAAATTTTTGCTGACTGAAGGGCCTGCATTTAAAGGTTGTACTTAAGAGAGCAAAAAGTGTTGGTTTGTGCAGTAATAAAGTTTGTGCCGTTCTAGTTCAGACTGCCAATCCACACATAAAACCCCCCACGTCTTCCCCCATAGTCCCAATCCATTTTTTTTTTTTTTAATCGTGTGGCCAATTCCGAATATATATAGAAGAGCTATAAAGAAAACCTAACCAGTAAATCATTTGTTATTAGTTCACAGCAATGTCTGCGTGATATGATTTGATTGTCTATATAAGTAGCTCTGAGACTTTTGTGAGTCTTAAATTTTTGCTTCAGTGATACGTGTTATATAACAAAGCAGCTCTTCCTGTTCAAAGAGGGAAGACAGCCTTTAGACTTTGCCTTTTGTTTTGAGGAAGAAAGTACTTCTCCTTCAGATAAATGGTTCTGTTTATTTTCTTAGATCACGTTTTTTTTCATCCCCTGTCCTCTTCAGCTTGTGAGCTGAGAGCTTGCTGGGAAATGTGAGATACTATTTTTCATCAAAGTACCCTAGAAGAGGAGTGGGAATCTGCAACAGGTTGAAGAATTCGCTTCTTAACCCAGACAGTCCAAGCATGTAAAAAGTCACCTCTCGATCTTCTTTGTTCTTAGACTTGTCATAATTTGTCCTTGTGCCTAAATTGATTGTACAGCTGTGAAAGGTACCATTGTGGACAAGTGACTCCAGGATTACTCAGCAGTGTAAAGCAGTATCTGTCCTCCTTCAGATTCCTGTACAATCTGTCTCTCTGCCTACAGAACAGCTCTCATTTCTAGCTTCTTTCCCTGTTCCAGTATCTACTGCCTTGTATTCTCAGTTCATGTCCTTTTGTTAGAAGCAGTATTGCTTTCTCCTTGAGTTTTTGAGGTGGCCTTTCCAGGAGGAAAATCCTTCTTTGCTCTTCATCCAAATCTATTCCTCTCCATTTCTTGTGGAACCTTCATATGAAATACACAATTTCTTTCTCCCTAAAGGGTAGTGGTTGAAAATGTAGGATTTCTAACCTTCAGCTTGGCTCATAACAGTCCAAAACAGCAAGGAAAATGAAATGCCTTATCACTGCAGTCTTCATCTTCTTGAAGTCTTCAGGAAAATTCAGGCTAGGACCAACACCTTTTGTGGGAATAAACTTAGCCCAACAGGTTTTGGTAGATTTCTAAGCAATTTCAACGCTTTTAAGAGAAGTGCTAGACAACTTTAATAGATGACTTGGTGGTATTACCAGCCTTTTGTATGCTTGCTTATTCATTCCCTTACCATTGCATATTTTACCTTGGGAAGTGAATCTTGTCAGCACAAATACATCATGCTGTATAAGTCAGGAGGTTTGCTCACACATTAAAATTTATCCAAAACAGAACTGAATCTGGGTTCATGGAAAGGAGAAATTATAGTCTGAAACAAATAATTCTTGCAGCGAGAACAACCAAGAACTATTTTTAGAAGATGTTGAGCACATACATTTCTAGAGAGCCAAGGACTGCTCAACATGACAGCACTTGTAAAATTGGTAGGAGGGATACCTGCTTAAATTTGGAAATGAGAAAGAGTATCTGTATTAAACTGAAAAGGTTATTTTAAGGGTGTAGCTCTTGCCTTTGTGTTTTTTTTCAGTATTAGATGTGTTAATTTAACAAACTGTTCTAGTTCATCTTCTTTCTCTCTCCCTCCCTCCCATCTTTTTTTGAAGGAGTGGGAAGGAGTCACACATCTTTAGTGCATCTTTAATGTGATAGTCTGAAAATAACTCTAAGTATAATACTCACAGTAACTGTGATGAATAAAGAAGCTGTTATGTTAAACCTTGTTACTTTTGCACTGCACCATCACAAATATGGTATCACTCTCAGGGGAAGCTCAGAAAAATTTGAGAGCCCAGTCTTTTTAAAAAGACCTTGATTACAGCTCCACCATCCAGTTGTTCTGACAATCCACGTGATGCAATAGTATTTCTTCTTGTGCACTAACTGGAATAGGGGTGGGTGAGGGAGAAATAATCAGTTTGGGCCTTATGACTGTCTCTGCTAGGAAACTTAGATGGGCTAGAGATTTTGTTTCAGCACTGCCCAATGATTCCATATTCCGTGAATTTCCTGGTGTGATTTTTCACCTGAGGCAATCACTTTTTTTTCTGACAATACCTTGTGGTGGATATGATGGACTAGCAACCATTTGCAATAAGGAAGCAGCCCCCCTTGTTTTGAGGGAGTACAGATTAGCCATATGCATGCAAACTGCCATGCCACACTTCCCAAGAGTAAGTGAATGAAGAGTACCCTCTTTCATTTCCCATAGAAATGCAATTCTACAGCCCAGTAAGACAAGGACTTGGTGATAGGACTGAGGTCTTAAGAGATGCAAGTATGAAAAAAATTGGAGTTATTTTCAGTAATTGAAGCAGTAGAAGAAACAGAAGTATCTTGGAGGAGATGGCTGATATCTTGAGTCTGTAGCACTATCCAAATGCTGTAGGTAACAAATGTGGTTAAAGTTTGAGTTCTCCAAGAATAATAATGTCTTTATTTTTTAAAAGAAATGTGAAATTTTAATTTTATTTTATAAATAAAAGCTAAACCATCTGCAAATAGAGAATGGAGTGTTGTCTGTAGGTTTTGAACTCATAAACCTCACCAAATTCAGGAAATTTTGCCTGAAGTTGCTGAGACAACTTGAAAAGCAGCTGTTTGTATAAAACCACCTTCATTTAGTGCTGATACTCAAGTACTGATCAGTGTTCAGAAGTACATCCCTTAGCCTTCTGGTTTTCCCCACAGAGTAGACTAATTATCTGCACTTGAATGCAGAGCATCAGGTTCTACTTTTCAATCTTATTTAAAGTCCAAAATTAAATGATGAAGGTATTTGTTAGATTAAAATATCAAGCATGCTTTCCCTAAACACTCTCCTTTTACTGAAACAGCGCTCACAAATCCCATGATGGGGTTGGTATTGAATACCGACTTTTGAAAACCTAATATTACTTTCCTGTAGAAACAGTATTTTCCTGAAAGCCTACAGAAAATCCAAGTCTGCATAATTTGTGGAATGTATGAAAGTCCTTGCCTTACATGCTACATGTCTCAAAATAAAAAGCAAATGCAATTTTTGGCTTCCAAAATAATGCATCTTCTGATTGAAATTGCACGTGTTCCTGTATTTTGTATTTCTTCTAGTCTCTTTCCCTCAAGAAAAACATACTTCTGTGATCCTAGGAATACCACACCTAGTTTTTTTGAAAGATGAAATGTCGTCAGAGAGAAATGTCTGTCTGCATCCTAAAAATGTTTTTTCTTTCTTTTACTGTGTTCCCGCTTCCCTGTTTGACAATAAAATCCTACTTTATGTCCTTTTATTCTGTTCTTGATCTAACTGTACTTGACTTACTATGGGCCAGAAAGGTTTTGTACTATTGTCTCTCTCTCTTTTAAATTCATTGCCCTAATTTTGTCTATCTGCTTGCTTCATACCTGCAAATTTCTCAGTTTTATTTTGCTCCCTGGGCCAGAGTGGCTGTCTTAGTGCCATTTGCCAAGTAACACACCAATTCTGCTCCCATTTGTGATCTGGGGTAATTGCACTTTTCTCTCGCCCATAGTTATCTCCTGTATTCATATTAAATGTCTCTGTTGTGTTTGTTATGTATCAGAAACAAACTCACTGGGTCCTTAGGATGCTGCTGGACTGAGGTTTCAAAGAAGCCTTCTCAGGTGGGGTTTCTTTGGGTATGGAGACCAAAGCCTTAGTGAACCTGAGGGAGCTGTGGTTTCTAAGGTAATTGCCGTGAAATGGGATTTTGAAAGCTGTGGAATTGCTAGGCCTGTCCTCACCTATGGGGGTCCTGCTGTTCAAGTCGGGAAGCTGTGGCTGTCCTGAGAATCACTTCAGGATTTCTCTGCACTTGGGAAGGTATCCCTTGCTTGGAGCCCTGTATTGATACTCTGAGTGCTCCTGAGCTCCTGCCTGCCTTGGTAGCCTGGAAACTCAGTACACCAATACAGAAAGTATTAAAAAATAAGAAGTTCGGGACTGAGAGAAAACTGGACAGAGGAGGGAAAGGGGACAGTTGCTGTCTCAGCACCAATCACTCAATCTCAGCACTGTAGCTGAAGGGTGAAATTCAGGCCCCAGTGAGCAAGTTGGACTTTGAGTTCCCTACACAAGAAATGAGTTTTTTCAGGTCAATTAGCACTCACTTTGTGAAGCCAGTATGTTTTTAACGAGGGGAACAACACGGGAAAGGAAGAAGGTAGTTTCTCAGCAACCCATAACTGACTTGTGCTGCCTGCAGCATAACTAGGAGTTAGAGCCCTCCAATGGTCTGTAATGGAGATGTTTCTCTGATAATCATACTTTCAATCTTTTCCCCATCTCTTTGAGAAATAAATTGGGAAGATTCTACAGTTTATCTGCTTGTCCTGGATGTAACTTAATTGCTGTAAAGCAGAGCAAATAGAAAGAAATTCTTTCCCATTTTGCCTTCCTGAAAGAGGTATTTTTGTCATAGCCTCTGGCAATTTGCAGAAAGTGAAATTCTTTATTTAGAACAAAAGACAGCCAAACAAGACCCTGGACACAAACCTTCGTATTACAGCCCACTGGTATAGGTAACAAGGACTATGTAAATTGGTACCTAAAGGTGAATGCAGTAAATAATGTTTGGTTACAAAATGAATGGTGAAGATTCTTGACTTTTTTCCCAAGTAGTCTAATTTAATTTTCAGAGGCAGTTAAAACTGTTAATAATTATGAATCACAAAGCATTTGGTGACCTGAGCAACCTGAGCAAATTAATCTGCATTAGTAATGCAAATATGTTTCTTTTAATTAAACACATTTTTGAAAAGGTAAGGATCTGAAAAAAGATTTATCATGCATTGTGTCCCACTTGTGTGCCCTAAAAATCTCCTTTTCGCATTCCCTTTTTTGCTGCTTCACATGTCTAATTGTAATGTTTTAGATACTGTTCCAAGAAAATCTTCAAAAATATTTTTTCAATGTTAAGTGAAGCCAGTTGAACTTTACCATATGCTTAGCTTTCTTTGTTGGTAGGGGTGCTTTTTTGGTTCAGACATCAGTGTTGCATTTGTTTAAGTGATCATTTGTTTCTAAAGGAAGAAATATCACCTTTTAAATAACCTATTGGAACTTTTAAAGGTCAAACCTGATTTCTTGCCTCTTAATTATGGTGTTTTTGTCCTAGAGATGATTTCTGCTAGGCTGCTTTAATAATGTTTTAGAGACACTTGGCTTCCACTATGGGAATAGTAATGTCTTTTTTTGGCAAGACAGCTGGGCAAAGAAGGATCTTGGAATATTGCAGAAAATTTAGTATGTTGAAACAGCAAACCTCCTCACCTCCTCGTGCCGATGGATGAAGCTATGAATATTTGGTATCAGTAAAAACTATGACAGCATTTTCACTTTTAGGAAGGAGGACAATGGTGACTTGAGAAGGAAGGAAGGGCCTGTGAGGTGGGGGCGCCTCTGTTACAGTCTGTAGCAAAAGCTGAGTAAGGCATCTAATTTCTTTGGAGTTGTAGGACTTACTCTTGGAGGATTTTTGTCCCAGAATGAAAACTGCAGTGTAAATTTGGCTGCTTAGACATGCAGTCATTGCCTCAAAGCGCTCTCCTCTCTGCATCCACAGACTGCCCTACTGAGTAGCAATTCCTCTCTTTTCTGCAGACTGCGGGAGTCAGGAATCAGCACTGTGTAGAAGGAGGAGGAGGAAGTGTGACTTCTGTCCTATCCATTTCCCTCTGAATTGCTGGCATGGAGAGGCTATCCAGGTAGCATTGCCCAAGTGCTGGGTAGTGAAATGGAGAGAGGCCAGAGTGAAGAGGATGGAATTGAATGCAGCACTTGTACCCTGTGATGATGTCATTATTACCTGATGATATTTAGAACTGAAACATTTTCATGTTACTGTTAATCATCATCTGTTCAAGCTCATTACTTTATTCTCGCTCTAGTTAATGAATACTGACCTTCCATTTTCACAGATGCCTGCATACAAATTATTGGGATATTGTGTTTAGCCTTGGGGATGAGGCTGGGGAGGACAATCGATAGCTGTGTTGTGACTGGCAAAGCAGTATTACAGTATTTAGACAGTATTTAGAACATTAGTAACAATGTACTGGAACATGCTTCTTCAAAATGATATTTAGTTGGCTAAAAAGGTGGTTAGGTTGGCATGTGTACTTACATTTCTGTATCTGCTGTTTGCTTCTGGGATGTGAGTTTCACGTCTGATGAAGCTTGCTGTGAAAGTGATTGCTGAAAGTGATTGCTGCTTTGCAAGGTATTATCAGTCTAAATTGCAGGGTTGGTTCCATATTTCAAGGTCCTTCCTCTTATGTGTTTGCAAATTTTGATATTTTAGGAGAATGAAAAATATTTCCAATTGATGAGAACTGAAATGGTAATATGGCCGTAGAAATAAACTCCAAAGAACTCAGAAAGGAAACATCAGCTGGGAAGAGCTGTGGCTGAGTCTGTGGACCTAATCATTGAAATACTCCTGAATGTCTCCTGTACACCAAAGGAAGTATCTTGATTGCTGCTTTGTGCTTGGTGAGCTTTTGGTCTGAGGTGAACTGAGCTGAAGCCAGATTTCACTTCTGTTTATTCTTCCACTATCAAATATGAAACCACTTTCTGTGATGAATTTATGCTAGATGTAAGTGCATTATAATGGCATAAAATGACATCTGTTACATATCCTACATATCCAGACTGGTGCATGTAGAACAAGTAGTACCATGAGGTCAAACACACAGGGTAGAACCTTTGCATTAGCATCCTGTAGCACTATCAGATGACAGGATGCATAAGAGAGGAAGTGTGAAAGAACTATGAACATTGCTATGAGTTTATGACTGTAAATTTCAGTTCCCTCTGACACATAAAAGCCATTTACTCAGGTTTTTGGAGTCCCTGTTGTGGCTTTTTCTGCCTTTAGAGAACTCCCTGAAATCTCTTGTGGCTTAGACTAATAAATTAGCTTTTCCTATTTTGCAGCCAGTTGTGTTCCTTGCTAGATAAACTTATTCCTAGATATAAACCCATGCTCTCCCCATCTGAAAGTTGCTCAGAACTTGTTCCCTTGTTATTTATAGTCAACTAAAGACTGGTTGTTCTTGCCTGGTAACAGCGGACTCTTTCTGCTCTGTACCTATATTGGTCTTTGTTTTTTTGGTTTTTGTTTTTTTGTTTTTGTTTTTTTGTTTTTTTTTTTTGGTTTTTTGGTTTTTTTTTGGTTGAATCTCCAAGTCTTTTGGTTTCCTGTGACTCCCTGAGTCTTATCTTAATTTTCTTTTCTTTATTGAAGTGAATAGCCAGGTTCATTCTTCTTTTCTATAGCATTCATTTTTTTTTTTAATGTTCTTAGATTTAGTTTTAGTTTTTGTTTCATTAATTTTATCCTGAAAAGCTAACCAATTTGCAGAGAAAGTGGGATCAATTCTTTCTTTCTTTCTGAATTATCTTCCTTGCTTCCTCTCTCTCATCTTAGTCCATTCTCATGCTTTACCATTGGAAGCTGCACAAATTTCATTTGGCATACAGACTCGTTGAGATAGTGAAATCTGATTTCACTCTGCTTCCTTATTAAATAAGTAGTACTGTCCTTCCCCACTGTGGAACATTTTTCAGTCTGGGTGTATTCACGGTACCTTCCTGCCTTCACTATTAGGACCTCTTTATTCATTTGCCCCTATCTCTCTCTCTTCTGTTATCCACAGGCCAATGGCTAAATATCTTTCTTTCTTCCCATACAAGATAAGCCTTTATACTATACAAATCTCATGCCGGTCACCTGATAGTCTTGCATAAAATTTCAGTTCCCAGTCTAGCACAACAAAGCTCTGCTTTCTTTAATACCAGTTTATTTTCCTCCTTCTGTCTGTCTCCATTCTCTTGCAAAAAATCAAGTTTTAACTATTTGCTATATTAGGGGGAAAATAATTCTTTCATACTAAGCATTTTATCTGTCACATACCTCATCAGGCTTCACTGTCTGCTTCTTGTATTTGAAGTAAAATCTAGTGACAAAGCCAAATGCATATATACTTGTGTTAAGCAGTTCTTTAACTAGAGAATAATACTGTGCAGAGTACCAAAATTCAGAAAGTTTGCAAGGAGAGGACACAAAATTAGATTTCTTTTCCTGCATGTCTTGCATATTTTAATTTCCTTCTTGTTTTACCTCACTGCCTGGGCATTTCAGGCTATGAGCTCAAGGTTACTTAGTTTTCCTTGCTTGCAAAGTGGCTTGATATTACAGTATAATTTGAGAAAGATGCATTTTTTACTCACTGACTCTCAAATATTGAAAGCTGAGGCAAGTATTATGATACAGGATTTTTGTGAGACTTTTCTTGACTGTCTAAAGTATTCTGACTCACTGCTTTGAAGTACTAAATCTATCTAGTTTAGATACACTGTTTTTCAAAAATAAATAGCTTGTTATGATTTTAGAGATAATACAGCCAAGGGTTTGGTGCTTTTTAAAAAATAAATATAATTTGTTTTCTCAGCCAACTGTTTTAAACTATATCTATACTTCGGAATTTAAGGATGTTTCCTTTAACATTGGAGAAATTGTATTGAAGTTGAATATTTGCTAATAATCTTGTAGGCTGAAGTAAAACAATCTTTGGGGTAAGAAGCGCATTCTGGGAAGGACTTGAGTTTATAATGTGGTTTGAAAAAGACCCAGAAAACCCACATCCCTATTTTGTGGTTCTATTACTTTTTTGTTGTTTTTGTTAAATGGGACTATTTAGCCAACATAGACACCTGCTTATTTCCTTTTTGTAATTTTTAGTCCTTTGAGTTTCTGGAGAATATGATTTAAAAAATAAAGCTCTCCTTTTAGCCTGAATGCTATGTAGAGTTTAGAAGAATGAAAACTCTGTTCATTTCCTGTGAGAGAATGACTGTATTTATTGTGTACTTGGATATAAATGGATGTAGATTGGTTCAGTTTGTGATGCACAATCAGCAAATTGATTCTGGCTGATTTAAATCTTTAGAAAAACAAAGCAACCTTGGGGGAAAAAGCTGTTTTATTACATTGTCTGTGGATATGAGGCAGGGAATTCATGAATGATAGAGGGAACTTCAAAATGAAAGGTGGGGGAAGGAAAGAAAAATGATGAACGAAGCCTGTTAAACTGCTGAGCTCTCTTTTTCTCCAGTGCATTCAGCTCAGTGAATTAATGAGATTAAGTCACATCAACTCTGATTGCTGGAGGGAATGAGCAAAGTGGGCAATTTCAGTAGTAGCTTGCATAGGCAAGTTTGCTACTTGCAGGCTACCTATGATGGTGTGCTGCTAACATTTGAAGCTATTTCCTGGCTTGATAGCTGCCACAGTTTTTCGTACTTTAGTGGTATGTGTAAGCTTATCTTGCAGTCTAAAACGTGTGTTTTAGAAAAATTGTTACTTAGTAAGAGAAAACACCTGTGAGAACTGACAAAAACCTGCAAAAGTCAGCCTGTGTTCTGTGTTTTTGGCATTTACCTATTTAACAGGAGCTCCTAGAAATTCTGTCTCTGTATATAGAGGATGAGATCAGATACAATAAGGGACAACTTTTACTTTTCAAAATTTCTCAGTTGCTCCCTTGTGTCTCCTTATGAAAACTTCAAGATATCTTCCCCCAAAACCATTTCAACAGCTTGCCAGAACCACCCCCTGCTAACTGTGACCAGTGTGACAGTTTTTAGATTTTGTTTGTTTTCTCCTTGTTTTCTTCTGCTGCATTATTTTTATTTATCAGCTCAGTTCTTTGCCACACAAATTATTCCTCCAGCTAGTTCTTGGTGTCTGCCATTAATTCTGTTATGAGGTCTTTTGACAATTAATCTGTTCTGGTCTGTAACCATGGCATTCTCATACATGGTGCTTTTTCCTCCCTCCCTTTACAGGGCTTCTGAGTCCTCCTCTCTCTAGCTCTTTCATGCCAAAGGATTCTAAATCAATGTCTTCTTCCTAACTAATCCTTAATAAATGGCTTATTCTATTTTGATCTGAGCAAGTACTGGCCTATGAATCAGGCCTGCCTGAGTGATTTTCTTGAGGAATGAAGGGAAAAAGCCTGATCCTTGGTTTATTGGAGTTTTTTGTTGGTTTAGTCACAAAAAAACCTTTTTTTTTTTTTTTAACCTGAGACTACTGTCAGATTGAATTAAGCTAGTAGCTTGGTCTAAAAGCATTGTAGCTAAATATACAAAACCACAATCACTGTGTTTTCTTTCCTTACTTTGTATGAAGTTGCTCAGTAATTGGACACTCCTATGTGAAGTATATGGCATGTGAAGATGTAGATATTAACCTATAAACTGCTCATCTCTTCCTCTGGGGAGAGTGTTGTAAATACCAAGTGATAGGAGATGCTGAGAGCAATACACTCCTATTTTAATTATTTTATCTGAAGCAGAGACAAAATATCCCATTTTGTGAACTCAGGATTTGTTCTGTGTCAATAATAATATTTTTACACAAAATGAAAAAGCATCCCCAAGAGCTATTTTGCAAGTTGGAAGACCAGGATTCAGAAGTTGAGTCAAGTTCTTGAGTCAAGGATGTTGGTATGATGAGATCCAAATTTGACTCAAACCTCCACAGTTTTTTTCTTTTCCCTGCAGATTAGTTCTATTCCTCCATGCTTGATTGATTTCTCCAGCTTGTAACTTATTGTAAGATCAGGACTTATTAATCACAGGTCTTCCAGGCAGTTTTGAAGGAATGTGATGTGCTATGTTTCATTTCTGTAAACACTCCCACTTTTTGATAAAATGATGGTGTATAGCCAGCTGTGGTAACTCTCAGGTGGAGAAAAAAATTGTAGTAGTGTGTCAGCCAGCTACCGTAGCCTCTCTCTCTTTGCCTGAGAAAGCCTGCCCTCTTTTGGGTGAAGTTAGAACTGGATAAATTGTCAGGACTGCAGTGTAACTGCTTGAGGTTGTTCTGCTTTGTCTAGAGAAGCTGTTGGATTTCCATGGATAGCTTCGGTGGGCCACTATATTGATATCAAATTCTATGTAGCTGTGGATTTTCTATTACAATAACAGTAAGGGATAAAATTTGTTCCATTAAAGTTTGAAGTATAAATTGTACTGTTTTCTCTGTGGGAGTGTACATATATATACACATTACTTAAAAAAAAGATTATGGAAATATGGGCTTTCCTTATTTCTAATAATTTTGCATTCCTGTGAAACTGTCTGTCCATGACTCATTTTTTTTTTTCTGTCAGATCAGAATTCTTTTTGTTAAATCCAGATTTCTTTTTAGCTACTTCCTTCTTTTATGTTTTAGAAACCATCTTTTTGTTGTTTTTTAACTCCGTCCCTAACTGTCAGAGTACCAATAGCTTTGATCATCATCATCATAAATTGACAAAGGTAATTAACGTTTCAATTGGTTTGGAAGGTAGGTGACAAACCAAATTCCTAGAGCTTAAAAACAATGCCACGAAGAAAGTGGTGAAGTTTCTAAGTCAGTCCTGGGTTCAGTTCTAGAAAATATATACTGCAACCTGTAATCATTGCAATGACATTTGAAGACCTACATTAAATAGATTGATTGCAATTCACTCCTGAAGGAGCAGGTGTTCAGATCTCATCACAAAGGCCAAAGACTGGGCCTGGAATCACTAGGTACCTGCTCAGAGCCTAGCAGTGAAACACTTGTGGTTTGGTAGGGTCACAAATATATGAGTTCAATTAAAGTAAGCGGATTGTCTCTGCGCTTAACCGGCAAGCGAAAAAAATCCAGGTTTTATACTTTAAGGTAGCACAGTATTAACTCATGTCAGTGTTTAGAACCTAGTTGACCAGCATGTTTACATTATTTCAGTAAATTTGAATGTGATTGCTTATAATGCTCTAAAGCTTTAAAAACTTGGTCATGGAACAAGATCATGCTGTGCTAAGAGCTTGCCCAGCATGTCTTTACACCAAAGAACATTTAGTCTAGGCATAAGACAAGATAAATTGATGGATATAGGCAGCATACTGACATAATGCTACAGCATTGGCCAGCAGGACAGAGAGAAAAATTTCTGATCATGTCCAGATAGATTGTTGTACACATCCTGACATAATATTTTTACTTAAAAATGCCATGTGCATATGATATTATTGGAATGCCTGAGTTGTACTGACAGTGCAAGCTAAACACAGAAACTGTAGTCACCACCTTGCTCAATCATGTGTACTTTATTGCCTCGTTAGATAAAGCTGCCCCTTGGCAGCCTTTCCCCATCATCTTTGTTTTATTAATGAGTAGTTTTGCCTTGCATTTTGAAAAGGCCATTCCTCTTCTGGCAGACCATGCTTTCTGGGGAGGCTAATGCTGGTTGTATATGAGATAAGTGATGACTTTCAACATGGGAAAGATGTGTAAGTAATTTATAAAGTAAAGCCTTTTGTAGGCCGTTGAACAAAGACACCCAACTACAATAGAATGAGAATATCCTGTTACATATTTTATAAAGAAATTATTTTCTTTCTACTTGCATTTATGGTAGTAGTCCAGCCCAGGGTCTCTTTCACCACAAAGTGGTGGCAAAAAGAAATTTTCTTGGGTTGTTTCTGATCTTCTCTTCTGCTTAACCTCATTAGAGTTCCGAGCTTCTACTTCATTTAGACAGTGGACATGCTGGTGAAGTTGAAAAAATTTTGGTGTGCTTCAGTATAGCAAGTTTGTAATTGTGAGATACATCGCTGAGATGTTTAAGTTATTCCTCTGGTTCTGAAGACAAGATTAAAAACTATGTGGAATACAGTTCCTTTTGATGTTCCTGGAGAAACACCTATTAACTTCAGTGGGCCCAAGTAATTGCTCTGCTTCAGAACGGCATTTATGTTAATAAAATTTGATTATTTTTGAAGAAAATATATAAACCTTGCCTATTAGTATAGGAGTTTGTATTTTACTTGTAAAATAATCAGAATGGTTAAAACAAAGTTAAAGCAAAGGCAAAATTGGAGGCAGCATAGCCAAAATCTAACTCAGCTGGGGATGCCTCTGCCCTTAGTTTTAAGGACATTCTCAGAAAATAAAAGCTTGGAAAATGTTGCTGCCTAAATTAGTCACTTTGTTGGGGAGCTTTCCAATGACACATAACTGCTACCAAGATCTATTTGCAGAATACCTTACAGAAAGTAGGCAGTTTGAAGTCATATTTTGAACAACTTCATGTAGGTAGTCCAAGAACTGTAGTACAAAAGAGTTTCATTTTATGGGGGTTTCTTTTCTCCCTTACATTAGCAACAAAAAGAGGCAGAGTAAGAAAACAAATATTTGGTCTTTTTGGAAACTTGCTAGTGTTTGATTTTTATGCCCTTTAACACAATTACTACGTTAAGTGTTGGCTGGCAGAGCAAGTGGAAAGAATATGTGCACTATCAATATTTTTAAGGATTTTCCTCCTATCCATCTTTAAGGGTAAAATTACATTTGAATTATATTTTGTGCAGTTCCCATTTTACTCTGAAAAAGAAATTTAGACACCTGTCTGATAAATAAGATTTTGAGTTTATTTTGATGCCACACAACCACAAGGGTGTCACTTGTGTTCTTAGCACATCTTGGGAGGCATTTCCCTTGTCTTCTAGTGCACCTGTCAGACTTACAAAGTCAAGTCACTGAGCTCTGAACAGTGCAGTGTTGCTCGTCTGGGATGTCTGTGAAAGCTGGGGATATTAGAGACTGAGATCTTTATTGCTGGTTCCCATTTCTCAACGGTGGGCTGGGCTGAATCAGAGAATCTATTGGAAGATTAATATTTTGATCTGACTTTAGTAACCTCACCAAGATGCTACTGTATGTCAAGTGAATTTTAGTAGGAAACAGGTCTTTTCTCAGTTCTCTGTTTATTCTTTGGTTTAATAAATTCCTCAGCCAACTACTTT
Source organism: Corvus kubaryi (assembly GCF_017639235.1). NCBI lineage: Eukaryota > Metazoa > Chordata > Aves > Passeriformes > Corvidae > Corvus > Corvus kubaryi. The sequence goes on from NW_024582091.1 coordinate 47,481,787, forward strand.
CAACACTGATACTTCTTCACTTTATGCTCATGCTGTTGAATTCTTTCCCTTGTTCTCTTCCACCTCAAAACTCCAGAGTTCTCTCTTTTCCACACCATTTGTTTTCACATTTCCTTTTCCTTGTGACATGCTAAATTATTCTCCTCTATCGAAGTTGAGACGCACAATATCTATCTGCTACAGAGCTTCTTTTCTTTGCTGCCAGTGGATCTCATTGAACAGAGCTGATGGTTCTTATTGTGTCATTTCACCTTTTACTACTTCTGTCCCTGAAAAACATTCCTATTCGGGATGGAGATCACCTTTCTTTATTCTGGTGTTCATTCTAGGACCATTATCAAACTTATGTCTTCCTTTCCTCAGCTCTCCAAGAAGTCCAGATCAGCTCTATCCTTTTTCCTTCATCTTGTTGTGGCCACTGTGACTTCCTATCGTTGCCTAAGCTGATTTACCACATCCTCTGTTAAAGTATCTGAAGGCATCTGCGGCAGTTTGAAAGAGTACTTAAAAGTAGCTGCAGTAAGTAGTTGATAATAACAAACTTCCTGCAGGATAATGTTGGTTTGAGGCTCTCTGAGATGTGAGAGAGGTAGAACAAGTAAGGGTGAAGATGACCCAGTATGCATGGAAACCTCTCTGCTTGAATTATGTGATTTACCAGCACACACTCCACAAGGTGCAGTGCGCAGTAGAGGATTCTTTTGCAAGATCATTCTTGTCATAAGAGTTACTGTTTCCAGAAAAGACACTTTCAAATGGGAATATACCAAAGCTTAACCTCTTAAGTATCTTGTGTTCTTGTGAATGTTGAGTCCTGGGAATTTCAACCCCCTTGCAAAAGCAAAGTATTCTTGTCTGCAGGTGATGGGGAAGTTAAGACTGACAGACCTGATCTTTTTCTTTTATCGTGGCCAATGCGAGGCCTTCACAAATTAGGCAGTTGCCTAGGACATAGCAAAACAGTCCCGAGGGTGTCTTGAGGTGTCCTCAGGGCTTCTTCCTATCTGCATGAAACAGACTTGTTCTCTGCTCTCTCTGTTCCACTGCTCAGGGAAGTCTTCAGTGCCAGCAGAGCACAAGCTCTCCCTAGTTTTCAATGAAAAAAATACATGAGGTGTCCAGCATAAGACAGAGGAAGAGGCAGATTCCCTGTTGCTGTCGGTAAAGAAATATGAAGGAGGCGACACAGTTTCCCCACCAACTCCCCCTTTCCTTCCCTCCCCTATCCCATTAGCCCACATTCTCTTCCTGCTCAGCCCTCCAGTGTTGCCTAATCCCATTTACAGGGGCTGCTGCCAGGTCTGCTGGCAGCTGCAGTTTCTTGGCCGCTGTTTTCGGTGAGGGAGCCGAGAGCGCCGAGGAAGAGGAGGAGAGGGAAGGAGGAGGAGAGGGAAGGAGGAGGAGGAGGAGGAAGGCTGCTGCTGTGTGGAGGAGCGGCGGCAGCGGCAGCACCTTTGACGTGCCCGTTCCCCACGTGACGGCCGCTCCATTGCGGGGAGGGAGCTGAGCTGCCGCCGCTCCGGCAGAGCACGGGAGAGCCGCAGCCTCGGCGGCGGCAGCGGCAGCAGCAGCGCCTCCGCCCGCAGTGCGTGTGTGTGCGTGTGTGTGATGAGCGATCGCCGCGTCCCTCCGCCCGCTGCCGGCTGAGACCCACCGCGCGGGGCGCGCCAGGAGCAGCAGGAGGAGGCGAGGAGCGGCGGCCGGCGCGCAGTGACCTTGGCCCAGGAGGTAACCGAGCGGGCGGGCTCCGCGCCCCTCCGCGCCCCCGCCCCGCGCCTCCCGCGGGGGGCCGAGGCCCCTCTCCCGCCGGGCCCCCGGGCGGTGCCGCCTCG